>NW_006399774.1:1989237-2032620 GCF_000299155.1 Elephantulus edwardii | reverse complement strand
TTCGCTCATGGTTTACACAGCATATTTGCACGTAGCACATGTGGCAGTCACGTAGCACATGTAGCAGTTAGACAGCTCTTAAGTCATTAGTATATTTGCCTAACTTTTGTGGTTAGCTTTTCCCTGGAACATTAACTATAGGGTGGTTTCACAAATTCTTAAACATACAATGAGTTCAAACTCCAGGGCAGTGGAAAAGCACAAGACACATTGGTTATCAGTCGGGAAACAAAGGCACATGGGTTATCAGTCGAGAAACAACATCTGCTTGTTTGTCCTACCCTGTAGTTAGCCATTCTTGAAATACTGTTGCCCTGAGATCAGACTTTTCTTCCTGGAACACTGGGTGTGGGGCTCTACCCGGGACAATGGAAAAATTCCTGAGTTTAACTTAGCTGAGAACTATAGAAACCTGAGTTTAATTCAGCTGAGAACTATAGGGGCTGTTTTAATTGTAATCTTTCACCAGCATCACAGCAACCCACAAGTTATCCCACTACAGTAGACTGACAGACAGGTCCTGCACTAATAAGAACAGACAACAAACAAGCATATGCATGTTAACAAAGCTATAAAATAAGATGAAATATGCAAATAATTCCCCTGTGCAACAACTGGTAAATAAAGGTTCTATCTCTAACAGAGAACCATAATCAGACAGACATATATCATGGCACAGGCCAGCCTTCTTTGATGCCAGCTGAGTCCCAGCTGAGATTTCGCTGTAGGATGGGATTCCAGATGAAGGTATTAGGGCATGGAGGGTGCCTCAGTTGGATTTTTAGCGCTAGTACTTTGCACCCTTTCCATTTTGGGCCTTGAAACAGACTTCACCAACATCCTGCAGTGACAAGCAGACATGTTGGGCGTCCTACAGTCACAAGGTACACTGTCAAATTTCCAGTCTCTTAGCATCACAGGGTGTTATCAAGTCTGTTATAACTCGGCCACCTTGTATAACAGATTAGAACTACTCCATACAGTTTCTAAGGCTGTAGTTTTCATATAAACAGATTGCCTTGTCTTTCTGCCTTGTAATAGCTGGGGGTTCAAATCTCCACCTTTTCAATTAGCAGCCAAGTGCTTTCTTCTGCACCCAGGTTGTTGTGGTGGTTGTTATGTGCTGTCGAGTCATTTACGATTCATGGCAACCTATGAACAATAGCCCTGAACCTTGCCCTGTCCTGAACCAACCTCATTCTCTCAGACACACCTGGCCCCATTGCCACGGTCACTGTGTTAATCCATCTCATCTCCTCTGCACTGATCCTCTACCCTTCCATGCATGATGTCCTTTTCTAAGGACTGGTCCCTCCTTCCAACATGTCCAAAGTATGTCACACAGATCTTCATTCAAAATCCTTACCTCCAGGGAGCATCCTGAATTCACCCTCTCCATGACAGACCTGTTTATTCCCATGGCGTTCTATGGAATGTTCAGTAGTCTTCTCCAGCACCACAGCTCAAAAGCATTAATTCTTGCTCCATTGTCCTTATTCATTGTCCAGCTCTCAGATACATAATAAGCAATTGAGAAGACCATGGCCTGGATCAGATGCACATTAGTCTCTAAACTGATAGTTGTTCTATCTCACTCTGGAAAGATCCTTGACAGCAGATTTTCCCAATGCAACTAACTCGTCTTTTGATTTCCTAACTGCTGGTGTCTGTCTGTACCACTAGGACTCCCTATAGAATGAGCTTGTTTTTTTAAACCATATCCACTGCCATGGAGTCAGTTCTGATTCTTGGCAGCTTTCCGATGGAGTCCAACACTGTTAAGTCTTAAAGGAATCAGACTCCCATCTTTCTGCCTGGGAGCAGCCAGTCTGTCTTCCTTTAGGAACCCAGTAGATAGCCCACTTTTGTTAGCAGCACACGACAGAGCCCACTACACCATCAGACCTCTCTGTAAAGTGAGCTGCAAGGCTGTGTACCACCGCTTTGGAACCAACTCAGAGCTGGCCCTCCAACAGGTTTTCAGAGGCTGTAAATCACAACCACCCATCTTCTTCCTCCGAGCAGATAGTGAATTCACATCGTGTGCCTTCACGTTAGCAGTGTAGCTCCTTACCACCGTTAGGTCACCAGAGTGAGGTGTGGGTTTTTTGGTTTGGGTTTTGTTTTTGTTTTTGTTTTTTTTTTTTTTAGTTTTTTTAATTATTCATTTCAATGAAAATTTACAGAGACTTTGGATTTCCATTCATTCATTGCTGCATTTTTCTCCCTGCCCAGCCCAGAGTGAGGTTTTAATAAGGTGTAGTACAAGGTTCAAATCCACCAGATGCTCTGCTGGAAAAGGAGGAACAATGTCCTCCTGTACCACTCAGATCTGATTTGATGGTACACACACACACACACACACACACAAATAATAATAATTAAAAGAAGAGTTTTAAAATAAGGTGTAGTATTTTAAAAAATGAAATAGAAAGTATCTACATTGCTCATAACTTAGATACAGTTTTGTGAAGCTTTTGTTTCTGTTGTTGAGAACATATGTATATGTACTATTTATATAAAATGATTTATCACTGTAGAATCTGATCTGAAAACCTAGAAAATCGTACATTAGTAAAAATATAGCTTAAATTTTACTCTATCACTAGTTATGATAATAAAATGTAAGAGTATTTTAGAACTTTAATCTACATTTATTCCATAGCAGAGGTGGTGGGAAATGCAGATTTTCCCATGGTAAGAAGAGGCAAATTGCTGTCACATGCAAAATGTTTTCCTTAATAGGCTGTGGAAAAAAAGATTTTTAAAGAGGAGCATCACATAAGAATGCTTGATAGTTCTAAAACAGGAAACATTCACAGTAAAATATTTTGTTGTGTTTCCTTTTACCACAGATTTCTAGCCCCATCTGCTGGAATTTGTCTTCTGTGGCAAGGGGAAAAAAACACCACTCATAAACACTGAAAACATTAACTTTTAAAAAGAGAAAGGCTTAAATTTAGGGCTAAAGTTCAATTTTGATTAGTTTGGCACATGCTTAAGAACAAGTTACTGATCCCAAATCTAAAACTTTTCATTCATATAACATTTCATACATTATAAATCATGAGTCACTTTTGAAAAAGCAAGAGTCTAGAAGCAAATCCATGCGTGAAAATATGAGCATCTCACAAAGCAGCAACATCGTTCATTAACGGGGGAAACGCTCAAAGGCAAGACCCTGTGGAATATCTTCCCTTCCCCAAGTGGGCTTAAAGAAAAACTTCACACTAAATGAGGGGTCTAAAAAACACAAACTGGAAGACTTTGGGACTCATCTTGATGGAAGCAGGCAGAGTGTAGACAGAGATCCAGGTTAATTCAGAAGGAAACACACAAGCTCAGAGGAATTGGCTTGAACTTAGAGCCAGACTTACTGTAACGTGCTGAGAGAAAGGGAAGTGACAGTTTTCAGATCCCTGAAATGGCTGAGTAAAACCAGTTCTTCATAACCTATCTGAAACTTGAGTACAGTTTCTCAGAGAACTAGTGACCCGAGGCCTTGCATTGTCTTTTTCTTGAAAGTTCTAACTAATTTAAAGTTTTGGGGTGGAGATGCAGACTCATAGGTAGGGAGTGGTACACTTCCTGTCGCTGGTGGTGCACAGAACTACACGTGAAGAATGCAAGTGCTGAAATGGCAGATGTTTGCTACATGTGTATTGATCTCAGTTTTCCAAAACGGAAAATGTCCGGATTGATTGCAGAAGTACCTCCATGGTTCTGGCAGCTAAAATAAAAGACAAATTAAACAGACAGACGTGGGACAAAAGGATGTAGCAGGGACTGTCTGAGCTGAACGCTGACTCCCTTCCCTGCCCTGATATATAGCCAGATTTTCCAGCTAATCAAAAGATAATAGAGATGTGGATTTGATATGAAGACTCTTTTAAAAGTATTATTGACATCTCAAATTGTAAGGCCACTCTAGTGCTGTTGGCTAAAGGTAGCTGTGCTGCTAACCCAAAGGGTGAGTGTCTGGTGGTTCAAATCCACTAGCTGTTTCTCAGAAGAAAGATAGTCTCTTCATGTGTGATTTACAGCCTCTGAAAACCCCCTGGAAGGTCAGCTTTGAGTCGGTCATGATGGCAAAGTGTCTTATAGAGCTTCTTCCTGCTTGTAAAACCTCTCTGTCCTCAGTACTCAAGTCCTTGTGCTGATCATATATATTATCAATTATGTATTCCATGTTTATAAGATAATTCTATATAAAAATATTAATATATAAAAAGCTGTGGTGCTGGAGAAGAGTGTTAAGTATACCATGCACTGCTAGGAGAACAAACAGGTTTGTCCTGGAGAGGGTGAAGCCAGAGTGTTCCCTGGAGTCAAGGATTCTGAGGCTTCGTCTGACATATTTTGGGCATGTTGCAAGGAGGGACTGGTCCTTGGAGAGGGACATCATGTTTGGCAGAGTGGAGGGGCGGCGCAGGAGAGGAAGACCTTTGGTGAGATGGATCGATTCTGTGACTGGGGCGGTGGGAATAAGTGCGTTTGAGATGGCTAGGTTGGCACAGGATAGAACAGCATTTAGAGCTCTTGTACATAGGGTCGCTATGAGTCGCAAGCTACTCGATGGCACATAACAACAACAACAAAATTGTATGCATCAGTTTTGTCCTATCATTTGAGAATAAGTTACAATGCCGTGTATCCTGGCTAAAAATAAAAAAGTGTCTAAAAAAGCAAAGCTTTGAGGACTGAGGTGCATATGAATCCAGCCAAGGTATTTTCAGTCCCCTTGCAATGTCCGGGAAAGCTGGACAGTGAATAAGGAAGACTGGAGAAGGGTTGCTAGAAGCGATAGCTTAAACAGATCCGTGATGCATGAGGAGGACGTGTAAGGCGTCGCTGGAGAATATTGAACATACCAGGGACTTCCAACAGAATGAGCAAGCCTCACTCGGAAGAAGGGTGGTGAGAATGCTCTTTAGAGGTGAGCCTGGCAAGACGTAAATCTCTTGTCTTTTGGACATAATGACATATCCGTGTTGTTAGTACATGTCTGTAATGTCATATCCATAACCACTCCGTCCATCGTAACTCCTATGAATACCACTTGAGGAGTTTCCGCAAACCTGTGCAGCCTTGGATGGGCCAACTAGTCTATACCAAGAAATCTGGAGGACTGCCCATCTTTCATCAGAGGAGTGTGTGATGGATTTGAACCACTGACCTTTTGGTTAGCAGTGCACAGGGAGCTCCCTATAGCACTAGGGGTCTCTTTCATACTTAATCTGTAGAGCCTCAGAATAAGAGGTGATGCTTGCAGCTCGACACCTGTAGCGTGTTATCAGTGACTGTCCTCCGCCAGCCGCCTGTACTGGCACCTTGTCGCAGTCTTATTCTCATCTGTACCTGTGATGTTGGGGACTGACTTTTCCCATGACTATAAAAGGAAGGCATCCATTTCATCTTTTTCAAAAAAGCAAAACAAAACATGTACTATTTTATTTAGTGTGTGAGTGAAAGTTTACAAAGTAAAACAGTTACATCATCCGTTTTCATCTGTCGTGTCCACCCACCCCTGGTGTCAGTTTGTCAAGTATTGAATCTTCAATTGGCTTATTAGAGGACACTCTCTTCTCTCTTGCTTTTAGCTTTTTCGTCTGTGTGTGCTGTCTTAGGTCTTCTGTTTATTCCTCCACTGTTTGGGAGTCCACGTCCAAGCCATCTGGAAGCTTGAGGGGCAGGGGCCACACCAGAGCCCCAGCCTCTGCTGGCCCATCGATTCTGGCCCAAAGCACCCCCGTCCATCAGATGCCCATGCCAGCGTGGGATGTCCATGGCTGTCATTTTTAGAGGTCCCCTGCTGTATCCTTCTTCAGCAGAGCAGCTGGTCAGTCCAAACTGCTGACCTTTTGGTTAGCAACTCAATGCCGAACCCACCATACCACCACAACGTGACGGTTGGGGAAGCAGGAAGAATGTCCTACTGTGTAGCATTCCGGAGCAGGGGAAGGGGTTGCGAGCTGAGATAATCCCTTGTAGGACTGAATTCTGATTTTACCAAAGCCAAGTTCACTGCTGTCAGGTAGATTCTAACTCTTAGTGGCCCTCAGGATAGGGCAGACCTGTCCCTCTAGGTCTCTGAGGATGTAGATGTTTATGGGAGTGGACTGCCTCGTATTTCACCCCTGCAGGAGCTGGTAGGTTCAAACCAGCAGTCTTTCAGTTAGAAGCCCAATTCATCGCCCACTCCACCAGCCAGGGTTCTGCTTGATTTTAGTTATTCCCCTACTAATTCTGAGCAATTGCAGCTCTTTGTACTGTAACTATGAAAAGATTATAGGGTCACTGATGTACTGAGCAGTAGACATGAGAAAACAAACAATGAACATGTGAAAATGGCTCTTATAAGTTTTTCAGTCACTCAGACTTACTAAACATTCATGAATCCACAAAAACAGTAACACAGATGTTGAACACGCAGGCCAATTGTAACTGATTACATTTCTCAGCTTGTTTAACTCTCCATCAAGTATACATTATTATTCTGCTAATTTTCAACTACATGTTTTCATCAAATAATGTACCTCAGCTCTTATCTGCTGTGCTGTAGCATTCACATTCCCCCTCATCCACAGTAAGAAGTAGGTTTTTACCGTATGAACCAGTATTTGCACCTATATAGACATACATGATGTACCACTTTCATGAAGTAACATTTACCCTTAGTATCAATGATACAGTGTCATTTTTGGTTCCCCCAAAACCTGTTTATGGCCAAGTAAATTGATGTCAGGACTCTCTAATGGGTTGTGTGAAAGAAAGAAAATAACCATTGTGCAATATGATTGTCATATATGTGATGTTTTTGTTGTATACTGCTGAGTCAGATCCAACCCACAGCTGACCCTCCAGTGGATTTTCAGAGGCAGTTAATTGCACGGAAGGAGATTGCCCATTTTTCTCCTGAGGAGTAGCTGGTGACTTCACACTGTGCACCTACGTGATTGCAGTGCAGTTTCCTGCCACTAGTCCACCAGAGCCTGCAAAATAAAAATATGTGTGTATGTGCATGTAGTAACTCTGGTGGCCTACAGATAAGGAGTTGTACTGCCAGCCCAAAGGCCAGCAGTTCAAATCCATAAGCTGCTCCACAGGAGAAAGGTGGACAGTTTTCCTGTGTGCGATTTACAGCCTCTGAAAACCTGCTGGCAGATCAGCTAGAACTCAGTTCGGATTTGACGGCTCTTAACCACAACTTATAATACACAGTGTGAATAGCCAAACAGAGCAGACTCAGCACATGGTCTCGGGCACCAAGCAGACCTGTGCATGTTCTCAGGAGTACAGACTAGTTTGCATAGTATAAACCACAGTAAGAACACTAATTTCTTCAAAGTCTTATAATTGCCTGTATTAGTTTGTTGTGTACCATAGAGTCGGAATCGACCCATAGCTGACCCTCTAGCAGATTTTCAGAGGCAGTAAATCACACAGGAGGAGATTGGCTCATCCTTCTCCCCCTGAGCAGCTGGTGGCCTTGAAATGTGAGCCTTCAGGATTTCAGCACAACTTCTTGCCACTGGGCCACCAGAGCTTAGTGATAACTTATTGAATGATTTTAACTAACAGTGATGCTGTTAAAAAACCCCCAAAACCAAACCTTTCTGTTTCGTTTTAAACATCATCCCTTTACTATAACAAGGCTTTAAAATATATAACATTAATAAATCAGAAAAATGAAAACACCAGAACATAAGCCCTCTTCCCCTCAGGCCAGGGGAGACTTGAACCCTCAATGAACCCAGTGTCCCTGGGAGGGCTTTCTCTCCTCTGCAGTTTTTGTTCCGTGGGTTTGTGGTGCTGCTGGCTGAGAGCAGCTTTCAGGAAAACCCTTGTCATTTTCCCAGGTGGCAGTAGTGAGCACTTTCATACATGGAGTTGAAATCTTTCTGTTCATCCTTATCATGCCCTTTCCATCAGCCTTTTAGATGTTTTCAGAAAGCACTCACGTGCTGGCTTTGCAAAACTGAGCCCTGTGAAGCAACAGCAGGTGTCTGCAGCCTTTGGGCCCTCAGGTAACTGTGCTGGTCTTGTTGGAACAGGACATGATGCACTGCATCGCGTTCGCCACCGCAGATGAATACCACCTTGGAAATCTCTCCCAGGATCTGACCGCCCATGGATATGTGGAAGTAACAAGCTTGCCTAGAGGTACAGTTTCTTGAATGTGCGGCCAGATGTGCGAAAAGAGAATTCTACGGTACTGTCTTAAGGGTGCATGTATTTGCATTTTCTTTTTCACAAAGAATTGTATCCTAAAAGTGGTGTTTAGGTTATTTGTACAGAGGACATAGAAAGATAAGAATTTATAGTGTGTTCACAGAGAACCTAGTTCTCATAGATTAAAATTAGTATGATTTATTAAGTAAGAGCACTGTTATTTAGAATGAGCAGAGGCTGTGTCACGCATCTCCTGTTTGCACAGGACAGAGCAGGGTTTAAGGCTGTTGTACATAGGGTTGCTATGAGTCGCAGGCAACTCAACAGCACGTAACAACAACAACAACTCAGAAGGACCTGGGATTGGCAGAAATGCTTTTGAGCAACTCAGATGCCTGATGGTTCCTTGTATACTGCCCAGTCCTGTGCCCAATCCGTGCCATTCTCCTGGGCTTTGATGTGTTTGAACGGCTGTTGGAGGACCTCTTGTGTCAGTCCATCTGATGGGGGTTTTCCTTCATTTGCACCGAACCCTCCACCAGGTGTGATGTCCTTATGTAGAGCTTGGTCCTCTCTGAGTAAGCAAGGTGAAGCCTCGCCGGCCTTGCAGCTAAGGAGTGTTTTAGTCGTATTTCTCTTGGCCTGATGTGTAGAAACCCCCAAAATAATCCAGCCTCTTTAAGTTGAGTGGGATTCCCTTGCGCTGATCTTCACCCTTCTAAGAAAGGAGTCTTTCTCCAAGGATGGGTCCTTCCTGACAACATGGCCAAAGTATGAGAGTTGGAGTTTCAAAATCCTTAAAAATACCCTCCTCTGAGTTTATAAATAAGGAGTAAAGAATACCTTGGTGAAAAATATTTTACAATGAAAGCAGGCTGGATTGCCTGATAGCCTCAAAATTTATGGCTTTACCTCAGAATGGCAGAATGAAAATATATTACATCATTGACCTCATGAGCTACAGTGGAACTGTCATTGTGCATTTTCCTCTGTGATGATCTTGAACAGGGCGGGCCTGTTTTGGCATGAACAGGCATAACTGACCTAGGGACACAGAGTCCAGAGTCCCTGAGGTGACGCACCAGATGCTGTCCCCCTGGCTCCGTGTGGTGCACGTTGGGGGCTTGTTCCACTTCCACTGCCCTGGGGCTTCTGGTTATTTTGTGCTGCTTTTGGCTGGAACCCCGGTAGCTCGGTGGTTAAGCACAGTTGCTCACCACGTGCCTGGGGATTCAAACCCCCAGCACCTGAGCAGGAGGAAGAGGTGGCAGGTGGCACCCTGCCTCCGTAAGTACTGGGGGTCTTTGGGGGGGGGGGCAGGACAGTCTGTTTACCAGGATCATTCTCCTCTGTCACATAGGGTCACGACGAATCAGAATCAGTGGCGTTGGTTTTTGGTTTGATGGCATAGGTGGACGTTGTCCTTGTGGGATGCAGTACTTAGGGAAGTTAGAGGTCACCCAGAAAGGAAGGTCAGGGTTTGTTCTCTTATCTAAATTCTTCACCCCCTCTCCCAACCTCTATCGTTGTTTGGTGCCAGCAAGTCGAGTGTGACTCACAGTGACCCTATGAGTAGTAGATCTGAACGCTGTCCTATCCTGTGCCGCCCTCACACCTCCTGATACTAGAGCCCATTGCAGAAGGCACTGAAGGTCTTCCTCTTCTTTGTAGACCCTCCACCCTTCCCAGCACCACATCCCTCTCCAAGCAATAGCCCCTTCTAGCAACATGCCCCAAGTATGTGAGGTGAAGCCTCACATCCTTGCCTCCAAAGAGCATTCCGGCTGCACCCTCTCCAAGACATAGTTATTTGGTATTAGGTATTTGGAATCATTGGGGGTCCTAATTTTAAGTTATGTAACATTTTACATATTAGCGTTGATATATTAATATATTTCTTCTTTACATGATAGAACTATTGGGTGCCATTGAGTCAACTGTGACTCCTAGGAACCCTTTAGAACAGAGTAGCACTGTCCCGTGGGGTTTTCAAGGCTGAAAATCTTTACAGATGACTGCAGCATCTTCCTCCCACAGAGCAGCTGGTGAGTTCAAACTTCTGACCCTTCAGTTAGCTGCCAGCACCTGACCACTCAAACTTCCAGGGATCTGTCAGGCCGCTGTGAGTGGGAATCGACCTAATGGCAGTGGAACCTTTTTTGGTTTATAGGAAGTTTAGTTCTTGAACCTTAGTTCTATTAAAACTAAGGTCACTGAGTCAAGAGGAGTATGAAGAAGCCATGTTAAATAGTACACATGATGGTATCACAGATTGTGTGAATGTTGTGTGAGGGTAATTTCTTCTGACCTTTTCATTCTCGTATTTTAAATGATATCTAAAAACTTAGAACGATAGATGTTGGTCAGTGAGTACTTGGTTAACATGTTTATCAGTAAGTCTTACATCTGTGCACCTGTGGCAGAGTTTTTCTTTGATTTTTTTTTTTTTCAAAATCATAGATGCAGCAAATATCTTGGTGATGGGTGTAGAAAGTTCTGCAAAAGAAGGTGATCCTGGGACAATATTCTTCTTCAGGTAAGATAACAACTAGCCCAAGGGGAAATGTGCTCACATTCAGGTAAGAAATAGTAGGCCAAGGTGCAGGTGTCCATCTCAACAGAAAACATGTTCCCCAAATTATTCCAGTTTTATTGTGGGTGATTCTTAATTTGATGTAGCAAAGTCGGCCAGTTTTAGGACTTATCTGGTAAATTCCCCTTAAGTCATGATTTGTAAAAGTAAAACAGGGGAGCTCTGGTGGCCTAGTGGCAAGGAGCTGCAACTACAATCCTAGAGGCGCACGGTTCGAATCCACCAGATGCTCTGTCAGGAAAGGAGGGACAATCTCCTCCTGTACCGGTCAGATCTGATTTGACGGTACACACACACACACAAAAATAATAAAATTTAAAAAAAAGTAAAGTATCTTCCTCCCACACCACAAGAAATGCCCTTACATATCTTCATGTGTAAATCTCAGTGTTTTCATCTATGGAGCTGCTAGACAACGTCTTTGTTCATGTTCATCTTTAATACCCCTTCTCAGACTCCTGACACCTCCCCTGCTCTCTTGCCTTTTCCTCTCCTTTCTAACTTTTTAGCTTGTATTTTATTCCCTCCTACAGAGACTTCAGATTAGGGCCTTGCCTTTTTATTTAAAGGATTATAATACTATATCCCACAGAGTAGTTAATGGTACTGCTGATAGAGGTCACTTAACATAATCTCCCATTCTGCTCACAGCCCTTGACAAAGGTCTTTTATTTCCACATTGGGGCTTCGGAAATGGAGCGTCAGAAGGATTAGGGCATCACCTGTAGTCGTGAGACAGGACAGGGACATGTGGAATGCCTGTAAGAGTCCACGTTTTCATAAAGCTTTGGGCTCTGGGTCCTCAGAGGTGCTGAACACTCGCAGCTTGTCTTGTTTCTGTGGGTGCCTCCCCTTCCTTTTGGCCCTAACTTTAAAGTAATCAAGGCTCTGCATTTATTATGTTAAGAACAGCAGTGGCGTGGGACTAGCAGAAACAGCATGTAAACCACAGGTACACACCTTACAGGTAGATTTGGACTTGTAGATTTTCTAGTTGTTGTTGTTGTGTGCCATCGAGTCAGAACTGCACCATAGCTGACCCTTCACTGGGTTTTCAGAGGCTGTAAATAGCACAGGAGGAAATTGCTCATCTTTCTCCTGTGGAGCAGCTGGTGGATTTGAACCGTGTGCCTTTGAGTGATGGCACTAGACCACCAGAGCTCCCTAAAAAAAAAACCCACAAAAAACCCCATGAAATTCATTTTGGATGCATTAATAATCATCTCACAAATGGCTGACATTAATTATAATAGTGTCTTTTTTTAACCCACCATACCTCTGGTGGCCTAGTGGCAAGAAGCTGCACTGCAATCCCAAAGGCAGACAGTTCGAGGCCAGCAGCCTGCTCCTCTGGAGACGGATGGGGTAATCTCCTCCCATGAGAAAACTGCCTCTGAAACCCGCTGAAGGGTCAGCTATGGGTCGGTCCCCAACAACAATAGTTAAAATAGCGTTTTAATATCTAATCAGTTAAAAATACCTAATGACTGTTTTGCTACCTTCCTTGCAGTCAGCCGTTCCTCTCATGTTTACCACGTGAATCAGTTTGGAGCCGGCCCGGTTCACGTGCTCAGGAGTCACGTGGTTTGTTGTGGAGTCACGTGGTTTGTTGGTGCCATGCTGCACAGCCACTCTGGACAGAGCAGTGCAAAGCCTCCTGAGCGCTGTTCTGTGCAGAAGTCATTTCTAAGCTGATGATCTGGCCGTGGCTTTTAAGTAGGTCTGAAGTCCATACCTCAGATCCCACCCTGGCCTACTGCACCAGCGCCAGTCTCCCTGCCTGCCTTCTACTTCACCACCAGGTTCCCTTTTATAGGCAAGGTAATGAACGTTTCAGTAGACACTTCTGATCATTACACTGCCCTGCTTCAAAGTCCCTGGATGTTCTGCAGACTCCTTGACAGCTTGACAGACTCCTTGCGGCTCTCTCAGTGTTTAGCTCCTGTCTGTAATGCCCACCTCCCCAGCCATTCCACTGACTGGCTGTGCAGGGATCGTGCCCTGCTCCCTTGAGCCCCCTGGCTGAGCCCCTGCCCTCCCCCAGCCTCACTGCATTGTCTCCTCCTCTGTGGACTCACTGGGCTCCCCGTGCTGGGCCTTCAGCTGGACAGCACTTACACACTGGACATGACTCAGAGCACCTGCCAAATGCTGCTGCAGTTGGTTTATATGCCAAATCTTTTCTACACTGGGAGTCTTTGAGGGTAGGAATTAGACTATACTGGTCTTTGTGTCTCATATAAGCACAGATCCACATGCGCCCTAAGCATGTTGCTCAAGAAATGTCTGAGAAATGAGGTGGCCCGTCCTATTTGTACCCTCTTCCTTTTCCGCCTTTCCTTCCTCCACGGCAGTAGCTCATAGCCCCATCTCTTGTCATTACCAAAATCAACCCAACTTGTTGAACTTCAAGTATCAAGTAGAACAAGTTCATTTATAGCTTTTACTTTGTAAATTGGACTCAGGCTTCTATGACTTGATCATGGTTCTTCAGGAAACACGTTGGGGATGCGCCGTTTGATAACAAATGGAAGATGGGCAGTCTCCTCCCATGCGATTTACTGCCTCTGCAAACCCGCTGGAGGGTCAGCTATGGGATGGTTCTGACTCAGCAGCTCACAGCAACAACAGCATTCTGTAGTTGCTGTCAGCAGCCTGAGGCTGTCATCTATCTCAATCCCATAACTAATAAAACACACTCCTTGACTCTTGCCCCATAGCAGACTCTGCCCCGATGCCCCCTACAGTGGAGTCTTACTAATCTGATTTCTGCATATCAGAAAGGAATAGGTATGAAATAGTGTAGATCCATGAGCTCCTGTAGTGTTAACAGTAATACTTAGTCCCCGCACCACATGAGCATTCCAACCTGGCGATCAGCATTTGTCAAAGTCAAAAAGATGGCTGTCATTTCAGATCCAGCTACGGACTGTGATGTCAAATCAGTCAGCAGAGCCTGCTTTTCAAATGGTGCATACAGCCCAGAGGTCCGCTCCAGACGGCGGCTTTATATGTGAGCTGAAAACATGTCTCACCTTTAACTCAGTCTGATCTTTTCATTCTTTTGTATTAGGGAAGGAGCTGCTGTGTTTTGGAATGTGAAAGACAAAACGGTGAGTATAAATAAGGTGAAAAGGTTTGGAAGTTTCTGTCAGTTAATTGTTCACAGCAAAATAGTTAGCTCTCAATATCTGAGCTCCAGGAAGAGAACTTGACAGATCATCCACAGCTTGTTATTTGCTTATATTAACATCCTTATTCTAACAGTTTTGTTTCCCAAAAATGTCTTGGCTTTTGGCTTACTTTCTGTGGCCCCTGTATCTGCTTACCGGGCACACACTGATTTGTGGGGAATCAGAATAAGCCGGCAGCCCCCCACCAGCACCACCAACATCAGCCACAGCGCAGATGGGAGGAAGTGTGTGTGCACTGATAATCTGCGAAAGAGGAACGTAGACTTCAGTGGGAGCTGCTTGCACTTACGCTTATTTTTGATCAAGTTTTCTAGAATGTACTGACTCTTGGAAAATCATGTCTTCAGCATCCCAATCAGGATGTGTTTGATGCAACAAAGTTGTATCAGAAATCTGGAGTTGGAGAAAGTCCGTTTTCTACACACTCTCTTAAAGGACATTAAAGAGACTCATGGGAAATAATTTCTTCAGTATTTTAAATTCAGATTTGTTTGACACAGTGTTTTAAGAGAGATCAAAATTTATCAAAATGTTTGTGTGTAAACAATTTTGTATTTAATCCAGTGGTTTTGTACCTACAGAAGTATCTGAGGGAAAGAATCAGAGTTGTGCCAAAGTATTCATCAAAGCACTTCTTGTAACAGCAAAACTACAAAGAGCCAAAATGTGCTGTAACAGAAAGTTTGTTAGGTCCATGGAAGAGATTATCCTGCAATTTATAAATTATGTGAAAAATTCTTTTCAGGAGGGAAATTACCTATGTTTATAGTACCAAAGGGTCAGATCACAAAATATAGCTAAAGTAAGAGCAGTGTTAGTTTTAAAATATGCCCCGTGTAATCCCAGTTTTATTAAAAGGTCATACTCAAACACACACACGTGAGAAAATCCTGGAAAAAAGGAACTATAAATGACCAATTAATAGAAGATATTTTCAGTTGCTTCATATACTTGTGAAAGTTGGAAAATGAATGAGGAACACTGAAGAAAACTTACTGGCTTTGAATTGTGATGTTGGAGAAAAGCATCGAATATACGTGTGTTGCCAAAAGAAGAACCAATCTGCCTTGAAGAAGTGCAAGCAGCGGGCTCCTCAAAGACGAGTATGGGGAAACTTTGCCTCACGTCCTTTGGGAATGCTGTGAGGACACATGAGTCCTCGGGAAAGGACTCCATGCTGGGAAAGGTGGAAGGTCAGAGAGGGAAACCCTCAACAGGGTGGGCAGACACTGACTTGAGCGTGGTGGTAATTGTGAGGATGGCACAGGATGGGACAGGGTTCTGATTTTTTGTGCATAGGATCGCTGTGAGTCACAGTCCGCTCAGTTAACACCTAACCATAACAATACCTAGTCCCAGAAGACGGGTGTTATGCAGATGACACGGCCCTGCTTGCTGAAAAGTAAGGAGGCCCTGAGGCATTTACTGCCGAAGGTGAAGGACTGCAGCCTTCAATGTGGATTGAAGTCCAACATCCAGAAAAGAAAGATTTCTTGTGCGAGGAGAGTCTGATGCTGCCTGGCGCTTGACAGTGACCACGAAGTTCGACCCTTTCATGACCTCACACCGCAGCAAGGACCAAAGACCCCATTTCAGTGCCTCCTTGCACGTGTGCCGGAAGAGCACGTCCTCCCCACTGTCCGAGCTGTGGCAGAAGAACAGCATGTGCTCCATGACCATCTGAAAGGACGACAAGGTCCAGGTGGTGCGAGGACATTACAGAGGTCGGCAGATCGGCAAGGTCGCCCAGGTGGACGGGAAGGAGTTTGTCACCTCCACCGAGAGTGCAGCGTCAGTGTGAGAAGGCCACGTGTGCACATGGGCACTCGCCCAACCAAGGTGCTTATCACCAGGCTGAAATCGGGTAAAGACTAGGAAAGCGTGAGTGTAAAGCCAAATCTCGACAAGTTGGGAAGGAGAAAGGAAGAACTGATTGAGAACATGTGGGAATGGATGGAATCTGTTGAGAAACCACAGTTTAACTAGGTTTCTAGCTGAGTTTGTGTTCGTATGAACTGTCCAAAATGTCCCTCTCATCCAGAAGTGGCTCTGTAAATCTGCCTTTGCAATTTTGATTCATAATTTTAAGAATAAAAATGGGAAACATTTCCCAGTTGCAAAAAGAAAAAAGAAAACCAAGATTCTCTCCACTGGGCCAATTGGCAGCATCTTGATAGACGATCAAGAGATTGAGGTTGTTCACAGCTTTAGTTTGCTTGGCTCCACAATCAACGCTCTTGGTACCAGCAGCCAGGAACTTAAAAGATGAATTGCATTGGGAAAATCTGCCGTCAGGGACCTCTCCAGAGTGCTGAAGAGCAATGATGTCAGTCTAGAGATGAAGGGGCACCTGATGGTCTTCACAATTACTTGCTATGCATCAGTGAGCTGGACAGTGACTAAGAATGACAGAAGAAGAATCAATGCCTTTGAGTTGTGGTGCTGGAGAAGAGTATTGAATGTACCATGGACTGCTAAGAGAACAAACAGTTTCATCCTAGACAGAGTGAAACCAGACTGCTCCTTGGAGGTAAGGATTCTGAAGCTCTGTCTGACATACTTTGGACATGTTGCAAGGAGGGACCAGTCTTTAGAGAGAGACATCATGCTTGGGAGGGTGGAGGGACAGCACAGGAGAGGAAGACCCTCGATGAGGTGAATTGATTGAGTGACTAGGGTAATAGGGTGTCTCTGGGATGCTGGAAGAATGTTAACTTGGCACAGATCAGAACCTTCACAGAAAGTAGGTGTGTCAGAGAGAATACGATTGGCTCAGGATAGAGCAGGCTTCAGAGCTATTGTGTATAGGGTCACTGTGAGTCAGAGTAAACTCGACAGCATAGAACAACAATATAAGATGGCAGCGGCTCCTGTCAGGGGGGCAGCAGGTCCTGAGAGGCCAGGGCTCCCCTTCCCCTTCCCCTTCCCCTAGCCCTAACCTCAGTGGAGTCGGGGTACAGGTGCGCCCCACCACTGGCCTCACCGTGGTGCCATTGGCAGCAGCAGTTTGCACAAAAGCAGGAAAGGGGGTTGTTTCTTGACAGTTTGTGGAGATGACCTGAACTCAGATTGAGTTTATTGACAGCTTTTGCAAAACTCATGAGCACTGGGAATTGATACACGTTTGTTAAAACAGAAAGTGGAAGATAGGGCTGCCAGCCTGTGAAGGAATGTACAGGGTCCTGAGAGTTACCAAAACCAGCAACCTTTTAGAAGATCAGGAGACCCGAAAGCTCTTTTCATGAGTTATTGCTGGGTATCGCCGAGCCTTAGAAGAGAATGAGATCTCTGAGCACTGCTTCAATGTGATTTTTGCTTTCGATGAAATTGTTGCTCTGGGATGCCAGGAGAATGTTAACCTGGCACACAGATCAGAACCTTCATAGAAATGGGTTCTCGTGGAGAAAAGGCATTCAGAACAGTCAGAGAGACTCAAGAACGTGAAGGCCAGGCTGAGAAGTGACGCAAAGGAAGGGATGCAGAAAGACAAAGCCAAAGGCCCCGCCCTGGGTTTGGAGCGTTTGGAAGCTCTGCCGTATCTGGAGGCAGCCCAGCGGCCATGATCGCAGAGACCGTCATTGAAACCAAGAAGCTCAGAGTGGCTCCAGGCAGACCTCCAGACCCCAGCAATACTTTGAAACTTGGAGCCAAAGGAAAAAAAGTAGATAACTTGTGGTACTTCAGCTAAAACCTAATAGCTCACCAGTGGTCATGCACCCACATTCCTCAGATGCACCACCTCCCTCTTCCCAACTGTGCTGTCCTCATGCCTGTCAGGGTTTCCATTTGGCCGACTGGAGTTCAGTGAGTCTTTTTCCGGTACTGTTGTTCCTGCACTAT
Source organism: Elephantulus edwardii (assembly GCF_000299155.1). Taxonomy (NCBI): domain Eukaryota; kingdom Metazoa; phylum Chordata; class Mammalia; order Macroscelidea; family Macroscelididae; genus Elephantulus; species Elephantulus edwardii. Next base: position 2,014,821 of record NW_006399774.1, on the reverse strand, counting down.
TGAAGTCGCTCCATCTCTATCGCCAGGAACCTGGCTATCCTGGTATGTAGGGATAGCTGTGCATACCCTCCAATTCCTTCCAACGTGCCCAGCAATTTCCACCATTCTATTTGTTGTCTCTTAAACTCTAGTCTTTCCTAAGTCTGTTATTTTGGCTGTTAACATGGAGTGGTTGCGCTATGTCATCCCTTAACTTTGCAGTGGAAAAGACCATATTGCCCACCCCCCGCACTGGTTTTTGTTAGTTGGTTTTTGTTGTGTGTGTGTTTTTTTTTAATTTTTATTCTTTTTATTGGTGGTGGTAGTGGTGGTGTTTTGTGCGTTGTTCGGTGTTTGGTTTTTTTTAAAATTTTTATTGTGTGTGTGTGTGTGTGTGTGTGTGTGTGTATACCATCTGACTGGTACAGGAGGAGATTGTCCCTCCTTCTCCAGCAGAGCATCTGGTGGATTTGAACCACGCACCCAGCACTGATTTTTAATTCAGCATTGCACTTAATATGGTTGGCAAAGAGTTATTACCAGGCTGCAGCTATGGGCCCTGGAAGGACAGTCGTCCAGAAAGCACCTCCTGCACTTTGGTTGCAAAATACTACTTCCATTCTGAACAATATCCGACCTTCCCAGCAAAAAATGTACTGACTTGAAGCAAAGCAGTCCCACCAAACTAACAGCCATGATGGAATTATTAATCTGTATATGTAGTTAACACGTTGCTGCTCACTTTTTTAATTGACGGCCATGCTTAGAAACACATTTTTTTAATGTGTTACCGTCATTTGTGGCAACGTGTTAAAGAAAGAAATTGTTTTAATCCAGATTTCTTTGAAAGCTGCTTGTCCAAAACTTGGTTTTTCCTCTGAAATTACTTTTGGGGTAATTTTAATATGAGAGTCATTTTGTAACCTTGTAAAATACATGTTGTTGTTGTTGTTATGTGCTGTCGAGTCGTTTGCGACTCATAGCGACCCTATGTACAACAGCCCTAAATCGTGTTCTATCCTGTGCCAATCTCATTGCCTCTGACACACCCATCCCGATTACCCCAGTCACTGAATCAATCCACCTCATAGAGGGTCTCCCCCTCCTGCGCTGTCCCTCCACTCTGCCCAGCATGATGTCCAGGGTATACAGGGAAGACAAATTCTTAATCAGATGAAGAATATTATAAAATAGGGGGGAACCCTAGTAATACAGAAAATTTCATTCAACTTTACTAATTAGAAAAAATACAAATTGACTGAAGTAACAAGGATTTTTAAAACTGGTGATACCAATTGTTTAAAAGTACATTTATTTATAAATGGTGTTTGGATTCTTAAACTGCAGAAACTTTTGGGACAGTGATTTAACAACATTTATCAAGTTTATGGGGGTGGGGGTGTCCGAGTCAGTGAGACTGGCTCAGGACAGAGCAGGTGTCGGAGCTACTGTACATGGTCACAGGCGACTTGACGACACCTTACAACAACATAGGTAGTAGGTATCTACAGATCTTCTACCAGATCCTAAAGAAATGTTCCCATAAGGCCATAAAGGTGTACTCGTAAGGGTCAGTCACTGGAATAAATATATATTTCCTCGGGGAATTAGGTCTTCAGAAGAGCAGACACAGAGCTTTACTTCCTGTACCTGTGTGTTGTTTAAAATGAGCTCTGGTAGCTCAGTGGTTAAGTACTTAGCAGTTCTGATTCGAACCCTCACCCATTCGTTTGTTCTGTGTTAGAAAGACTTGGCAGCCCATTTCCTGAAAGATTTCCACCTCGGGTCCCTGTAACGCAGTTCTTCCCTGTCCTGGAGGGGTCACTGTCACTTGGAATGGACTCAGTGGCAATGACTTAGGGTATGTTGATGTTTTTACAAGTATGTCACTTTCACATCAAGAAAGAAAAGAAAGACTTAAGGATTAGAACTGTTATGAGTGGTTTTTCTTTGGCTTGTGAAATACAGATCCTTGTTAGGATCGTTCGCATCAGCTATGTTTCTCACATTTAAAAACAAGTGAAAGTGTCATTCTAACTAGTTAGTATTATAGCGAATTTGCTTTTGCTCTTTTTGCTTAAAAACCAAGCACAAAAGAAAGGTCCTGAAATGGAAAAGGTATTTGAGTGGATGAATGGGAATCCATCCTTTCTGTACACTTTCACTAAAATCACAATAAGTAAGTAATGTGAGCATCGTCAGCATTACTACACGCTCTTCACATACACGTTCCTTTCCTTCCAGATGCAGCACGTGATGCAAGTTCTAGAAAAGCACGAGATCCAGCCGTACGAGGTCGCCCTGGTGCACTGGGAGAACGAGGAGCTCAGCTACGTGAAAACCGAGTGAGCGCTGTGTGCTGACCCTCTGGGGTGGGGGGAGCAGAAGAGGAGACCAAGGATGAATCGGGAGACTAGTCCTAACAGTTACTGGTACAAATATAAAGCATAAGTAATTAATACTTGCCCTTAGATCAACATGGTTTTTCTAACGTCTCCAGCTACCTACAATTAAAAGTACGAGTAACACAGTTAACAGTCTTAGTTTTTTTGGCTCCACAGTGAACACTCTTGGTAACAGCAGCCAGAAAATCGAGAGACGAATTGCGTTGGGAAAGTCAGCTGTCAGGGACCTCTCTAGAGTACTGAAAAGCAACGACGCCAGGCTGGAGACTAAGGTGCGCCTGAATGACTAGGGATGATAGAAAGAGAATTGATGCCTTTGAGCTGTGGTGCTGTAGAATGGTGTTAAATATACCATGGGCTGCCAGGAGAACAAACAGATCCTAGAGAGGGTAAAGCCAGGATGCTTCCTGGAGTCAAGGATTCTAAGCTTTGTCTGACATGCTTTGGGCATGTTGCAAGGAGGGACTGGTCCTTGGAGAGGGACATCATGTTTGGCAGAGTGGAGGGACGGCGCAAGAGAGGAAGACCCTCAATGAGATGGATCGATTCTGTGATTGTGGTAGTGAGAGTAGGTGTGTCAGAGACGGTGAGGTTGGCACAGGATAGAGTAGGATTTAGGGCTCTTGTACATAGGATTGCTGTGAGTTGCAAGCGACTCAGTGGCACATAGAAACAACAAAACAACAACACCCAAGTGGTGAAAACTCTGAGCAATCAAAGTCAGGAAGATAGTATGCCTTTGTCAAAATGAACTTACCAATTATTCTGGTCATGTTTTCTGTTCATTAAACCCATTCTTTCAGTTTTGTATATAAAAAATTAGTGCGAGGGGGAGCGCAGAACCCCTTGGAGACGGGGTGTGTGCACGTAGAGCGTGTGGCACTGTTCTCGGGTAGGGGGTATAGGCCAGCAGTGGGTTAGCTCTTTCCTGTCTCGTGTCTCAGCACAGAGGGCAGAGGAGCAGGCCGCCTGACTGGGTGGAAAGGTCTCTGCTCACCGAAGCGCCTGCCTAGTGGAATGTTAAGGGGGAAGTAGGTGGTTAGGAAAGGAATTGAAGAGCAGAGACCTGGGATGATTTGGAAGAGACCTTAGCCAGGGCATGACGACAGCTCTGCAGTGGTAGCTGCGTTAGCTTCCTAGCTGTGTTGGCTGCTGTGACAGGAACACAAACCAAGTCACAGCAGAACATTCGTTCTCTCATAGTCCTGGAGGCTCCAAGTTCAAAATTAAGATACAGGTCCGTGCTCTCTGAAAGCTCTGAGGGAAGATCCCTCTCCCCTAAGACTTCCAGTGGCCCAGCAGTTCTTGGCCATTAGCAGTATTGCTCTGGTACCTGAATCTGCCTTTGCATGACTGTCTGCCCTCTGGGTCAGTTCTCTTGTTACAAGGAAACTGTTGTTTGTTGTTAGGTGCTATTAAGTCAAGTACAACCCATAGTGACCCTATAAACAGCAGATCTGAACCCTGTCCTGTCCTGCACCAACCTCACAATCTCTTGACACACATCACCCCACGGCTGCAGTTACTGTGTCAGTCCATCTGGTTGAGGGTCTTCCTCTCCTTCACCAACTCTCCACCTTTCCAAGCGTGATGTTCTTCTCTAAGGAATTGCTTCTCCTAGAAACATGCCCAGAGTATGTGAGACAAAGCTTTGTCATCTTTGCCTCCAGGGAGCACTCTGGGTGTACCTTCTCTAAGATTCTCTGGTTTTTCTTTTGGCAGTCCATGGGATATTCAGGACTCTTCCCAAACACCACAACTCAAAGGCATCAATTCTTCTGTCATCCTTATTGATAGTTCCAGTTCTCAGATGCATCACAAGTAACTGAAAAGACCATGGGCTGAATTAGGCACACCTTAGTCCTCAAACTAATATCATTGCTCCTCAATAATTTAAAGTCCTATTAGATAAATTATGTATACTGCATTGAAGCAGATGAGGGAGAGAACTGTTTGAAAGTGATATATGATTGGGTATTATGGTTATGACAAGAGTCCAGAATGAAGGTTACATAGAGGAGTGTACTGGGGGGGGAGGGGGGAATTCTATACCAATGAAATAATTTTTCTTTTACTTTTCAAAGAGAAGAGCAAACTGAGGGGAGGGGTGGGCAGGGAGAAAAATGCAGTGATGAATGTATTGTAATCCAAAATCTCCGTAAACATTCATTAAAATGAATTTTAAAAAAATAATTTGAAGTCCTCCACATACACCTTTGTTGTGGACACTGTAAACCATTGCAGGAAGCATGGGATGGTAGCCTGACTAACTCTAGGGGAGGAATTTACATCATCATCATCTGCAGTACAAAATAGTTTCCTCTGAGATCAGACATGGCCGCACATTCCCACTACTTCTCCTGTCAATCTCGACACCAGCTATCTATCTCTCCTAAGGCGCTTGCTGCTCTCCTGGTGCATCTCTTGATCTGTTGTCATGGCCACATGGAACTCACAATCAGAACCAACTTACAGCTGACCGTCCTGCAGGTTTTCAGAGGCTGAAAATCACATGGGAGGAGGGGTTGGGTGTCTTTCTCACTCAGAGCAGCTGGTGGCTTCGAACAGCCTCCGTCAGATTGGCAGTGCAGCTTGCTCAGTCAGCCACCAGAGCTCCCTTTAATGGGGGAGTTGTTGTTGTTGTTGTTGTTGTTGTTATGTGCCGTCGAGTCGTTTGCAAATCATAGCGACCCTATGTACAACATCCCTAAACGCTGCTCTGTCCTGTGCCAATCGCACCATCTCCGATACACACGTCCCGATTACCCCAGTCACTGAATCAATCCACCTCACAGAGGGCCTTTCCCTCCTGCGCTGCCCCTCCACCCTACCAAGCATGATGTCCCTCTCCAAGGACCTGTCCCTCCTTGCAACATGTCCAAAGTATGTTAGACGGAGCCTTAGAATCCTTGCCTCCAAGGAACAGCCCAGTTTGACCCTTTCCAGGATGAATCTGTTTGTTCTCCTAGCAGTCCATGGTATTCTCAATACTCTTCTCCAGCACCACAGCTCAAAGGCATCAGTTCTCCTTCTATCCTCCTTAGTCATTGTCCAACTCTCTGATGCATAACAAGTGATAGCAAAGGCCATGGCCTGTATCAGACACACCTTAGTCTCCAAAGAGACACCATTGCTCTTCAGTACTTTGGAGAGGTCCCTAACAGCAGACTTTCCCATGGAAATACATCTTCTAATTTCCTGGCTACTGGTGCTGAGAGTGTTGACTGTGGAGCCAAGCAAACTGAAGCTGTGAACAATCTCAATCTCTTCACCATCCATCCTGATGCTGCCAGTTGTTCCAGTGGTGAGAATCTTTGTCTTCTTGACATTGAGCCTCAATCCATATTGGATGCTGTAGTCCTTGACCCTCTGCAGCAAGCACTTCAGGTCCTCCTCAGTTTCAGCAAGCAGGGTTGTATCATCTGCATATCACAGATTGTTGATAGAGCTTCCACTGATCTTGACCCCACATTCCTCCTCATATAGCCCAGCCTCCCGGATAATCTGTTCTGCATATAGGTTGAAAAGGTATGGAGACAGGACACATCCCTGGCGTACGCCCTTCCCAATTTTGAACCATGCAATGTTTTCTTGCTCTGTTCTGACGACTGCCCCTTGGTCCAAGTATAGGTTTCTTCTTAGCACAATCAAGTGTTCTGGGATTCCCATTCTTCTCAGAGTCAGCCTCAGTTTGTTATGATCCACACAGTCAAACACCTTTGCATAGTCAATGAAACACAGATATATATTCCTCTGGTATTCCCTGCTTTCAGCTAAGATCCATCTAACATCAGCTACAATATCCCTAGTACCACGACCCCTTCGAAACCCAGCCTGGACTTCTGGAAGTTCTCTGCTACAGTTCAAGTTGTAAAACAGTGCAGTTTCTCAGTCAGGATAGCTTCTAGGTGTGCTTGCCTGGCCTCTGACATTCAGCCTCGAGGTTTTGGGTCAGTGTTAACAAAACCTTTGAATCCTGCAAATGACGGCATCCCTTCGCCCTACCCCACCCCCAGCCCTTCAGTGGGCCAGGGTTAAAGCCTCGGCTCTGGCTCCATGCGGCAGTGGTTCCAACTCCACTCTGCTTCCGGGGCCTCTGCGTCTCCAGCACCTGTCCTCATAGTTCTGCAGCTGCTGGAGTCCAGGCCCCAGTCCATGTTGCACAGTAGTCTGGGCCTCAGTCCATCTCGCTCAGTAGTCCAGGTCTTAGTCCTTGTCACTCAGCAGTCCAGGCTCCAGTCCATATCGCTCAGAGTCCAGGTCCCAGTCAGTCTCGCTCAGGAGTCCAGGCTCCAGTCCGTGTCGCTCAAGAGTCCAGGCTCCAGTCCGTGTCTCTCAGTAGTCCAGGTCCTAGTCCTTGTTGCTCAGTAGTCCAGTCACCAGTCCATACTGCTAAGCAGTCCAGGCCGCAGTCCGTCCTGCTCAGGAGTCCAGGTCCCAGTCCGTCGCACTCATTAGTCCACGCCCTGGTCCATCTCTCTCAGTAGTCGAGGCACCAGTCCATGTCCCTCAGGAGTCTGGGCACCAGTTCATCCCCACTCAGTAGTCCAGGCCCCAGTCCTTGTCGCTCAGTAGTCCAGGCTCCAGTCCATCTCACTTAAAAGTCCAGGCACCAGTCCATCTCACTTGGTAGTCCAGGTCCTAGTTTGTCTCACTCAGGAGTCCAGGCCCCAGACCCCAGTCCATCCCTCTCAGGAGTCCAGGCCCCAGTCCGTGTCCCTCAGGAGTCTCCAGCCCGAAAGGACACAGGCTATGCTTTCTGCTTCTCGTTCCTTGCTGGTATTGAGAGTCCTGTTTTCTGTCCCTAAACCTGTTCATCTAAGCCTTGTGGGGTAACAGAGCTGGCCAGTCTCCTCAGTAGATCACATGCCTTATTTGCATGTTCCCACCCCAAAGCTGCTGTTTACCTCTTTCACATTACTACAGTATAGTCCTGTCCAATCATGAGTAGAGCTGGACATTGAATAGTGATGACAGAAGAACTGATACCTTTGAGCTGTGGTGGTAGAGAAGCGTACTGAACACCCCATGGGTTGCCAAAAGAGCAAACATATGTCTTGGAGAAAGTATAGCCGGAGAGGTCCATAGATGCAGAGATGATCAAATTTTGTCTCACATACTTTGGGCACATTGCTAGGAAAGATTTTTCCTTGGAAAGGGACATCTTGCTTGGAAAGGTGAAGGGTCGGTGAAAGAGAGGTGGATTGACTCGGTAGCTGCAGCAGTAGGTTCATGTGTGTCAGAGACGGTGAGGACGACACAGGACAGGACAGGGTTCAGGTCTGTTGTTCACAGGGTCGCTGGGAGTCATACTTGACTCGATGGCACCTAGCAGCAACAGCCGCCTCGCCATATGGTGGAACTCATAGCCTAATAGGGCATGCGTTTTAAAATTGTGTTATGTGGAAATACGTGTGACCACAGGGAGTTTTTTACACTTTGTTCTTTTGCATCTTTGGTTATTTCCTTAGGATAAATTTCTAGAAATAAGAATTACTTGCACCAGAAGATAGGCGAACATTCATAAGACTTGTGATATAAATTGCCAGCAATGATTTCCAGAAAGACTGTAAGGTGACTTTCTTCAAAAGAAGAAGTTGAATTGCCTTTTAAAATTCAGAAGTGACTTTGTTTTCCCTTCTGCAGGGGGCAGTCAAAGCTCCACCGAGGAGAAATCAAGTTAAACTCGGAACTAGACTCAGATGATACCATTCTAGAAAAATTTGCCTTCTCAAATGCGCTTTGCCTTTCAGGTAAGTTACACTATTTTTATTTCACCTGAGGTACGTTAAATATTTAATGAAGATTCTGGCACATTTTCAGAAGCTACTCAGCAAAACCTCAGCATGTTTGTTCCGGAGAAAGCAAATAGAGTATACACTGTGTTGGAGTTACTGGTTATCAATAGTTACTTCACTGTGTTGGAGTTACTTCTTAACTGATAAAGCTTAGCTCCTCCAGAAATACTCTTTGCAGTATTATTATTATTATTATTTCCTTTCTTTTCCTCTCCTCACCTGGCTGTGTGATTATTGTTACTATGTGTCTGTAGACCACACAGAGAAAGCCCAGAGTGGTACCAAAGTCCAGTTGGTATCAAACTGATGCAGACTTATGGCAGCCCCCGTATGTGGCCAAGCAGAACTGTCCTCTGTAGGACTGTTCTCTTTTTCTTCCTCTTTTTCTATCCTTCTCTTATTTTTCTAAAATAAATCACCAGACCTTTCTTCCAAAGGTCCTAGACCAAAGTCTAGGCAGACTGGAATTTCCCCCTTCCTGCTGGCAAGTTTCATGTAACAACAAAGGTCTGTGTATAGAAAAACAAGACTCTGTGTTTTGTGGGAGTGGGACCAAGTCACAGTTGATTTGGGTTTTTTCTGCAAACCAACCAACCTACAGGTGCACCTAAGTAAAACTGCAGGTGGGGAATCTCAGATTCTCTGGCGGAAACCTGATGTGCCCCTGAGCTCTGCCAAGTGGTGCTGCGGGCTGGCCACACCACACAGGGGGCTTCAGAATCGAACATTCCCTGCCTCCCCTCATCATGTCTGCTCTGTCTACAGAGCTACCCACGGTTTCAGGATGTACCTTACACATTCTGGTTTTCTGAGGTGTGTGGTTAGAAAATCAGAACATAGCTTTGATCTCACTGCATGATTTGGAAATAATGTTCACATTCCTCTGTTTTTTCTTAGTTTAGTGCTGTCCTTTATAATAAGTAGTGTTCTATTTCAGTTTTAAATCTTCAGTACTTGTCTCTTGAACTACTGTTAAAACAGCTGAAAAGTACTGTGCAATTGTACGTTTACTAAAATGTGACTGTGATAAAAATTATTAAGTGGGAAAAAAAGCAATAAATGATTGAGTATTATGCTTAAAAAAATTATTAAGTGAAAGTATCATCAGCATTGGTTTGTTGTTGTTTTTCTCTAGTGAAACTGGCTATTTGGGAAGCATCCCTGGATAAATTTATTAACTCTATTCAATCAATTCCAGAGGTAATGATATAAATTTTTGTTTGCTATTGATTCATTTCTAGTTAGAGAAAAATACATAGTTTTCAATATAGTGTAACAACATAGGAGTACAAGAACATAATGGTAAATATGAGGAAAATGCCACTAAATTTTAAAAAACTTAATCCCTTGTTACATGTTAAATACACTGTTTTCGATGTCAGAAGCTAAGGAAAAACAGTAGAATAAGAAAACATATTTCTTTACTAATAGAAATTGGAATCTGTGTTTTTTTTTTCTGACTGAATAGTGCATTTAGTGTACTTAAAGGAAGACACTCGATATATCTTCTTTCTGAGATAATGACCCTGTGTTTTTATTTTTTTTTATTTTTTTTTTTATTTCTATAATTATATTTTATTAATTTTCATAAACATTTACAGAGATTTTGGGCTTCCACTCATTCATTGTTGCACTATTCTCTCTACCCTCCTCCCAGTTTGTTCTTGTCCAAATGCCACAGTGCTTGTCAAAGCCAGTTCTGATTAATCTTCTTTGTCAGTGTATCCTTTGCCATTCCCTATCACTCCTCCCTGAGAGAGACTTCACCCTGAGTCATAAGGAAAAGGGGACAGCGTATTCTCTTAGCTACTTCCTGCTGAAAAGGGACGCTGTGGGTTTCAGGGTGAAGATCTTCTCTCACTACTCTAAAGGGCCCCTGACCCTGTGTTTTTATTTTAAAAAGTGTTTTACCACAGTGTGAGGGGAAAGAAAAATAATGGCAGAGAAAATATACATGAAGTTATATTAAAATTTCAAAATTCCTTGGAAATAATCTGAATTGCACTTTGTACTGTGAAAAAATATTTATAATCATATTGGAGAAAAATGCTTTTCTGATAGCAGATTAGGAATATATGTCATTAGAAATGCTTGTGAGAAGGGAAATGGGAAAAAGGAACGTGAAATACCTAGTAGATTTTTTTAATTGCACATCAGGTTAAGACAGCACATCAGGTTGGGAGACCATCCGGGAGCTAGTACTTATATGGAATTAAAATTATATTATCACAGAATTTGCTTTATGGTTCTTTTACTTATTGTAAATACTGTCTTCTCTTAAAAATTTTCTTTTCTTTTAAATAGGCTTTAAAAGCTGGGAAAAAAGTGAAGCTATCTCATAAAGAAGTTATGCAGAAATTGGGTGAACTCTTTGCCTTAAGGTGAAAATTTTCTCTGAAAAGAAAATATGTAGTGGTCTCAAGGAAACAATGGCTGTCACTCTCCCGTTAGGAGCAAACATTTGCCGCTGGTTGAGATCAGCAGCTGCTTTCTTATTGGGGCTGTAAGCAGACAGAGCTCTTGCCTTAGGCGTAGTTGTGCTTTTTTTTTTTCTCTGTAAATGTTTATGAAAATTAATAAAATATAATTATAGAAAAAAAAAACTCACAAAAGAAAAGAGAGAGAAGTCGCAAATAATCCGAATAAGAGATGAATCAGGTAACATCACAACAGACCCAACTTGTCTATCCTGGAGACCATGAATGGTTTCTTGACAAAGGCAATACGAGCATCAGTGTTGAGAGCTAAGAACTCCTGCATCTCCTCACTGTTGGCAATTTCAGGAATGGCACATAGTTGCTTTAGGAATGATTCCAGAAGGCTCTTACGGGCTTCTACTCTGTCACTATCCATATTCCCAAAGGGAAGATCTGGAAAGAGCTTTTTAGGACCTTTCACATTTTTGATGAACTTTCGCAGATCTGGTTTCTCTTCTAGCCGGGTCTGCAGATTCAGGAACTCCCGGTAGCGGCGATTCACAGTGTGGTAGGCAAACTGCGGCAGACCACTGGTGCTCTCACCATCAAGGGACGTCTGCGTAGTTGTGCTTTATTGCTACCAGACCTCCCGTGAATTTTCAGAGATCACAGGGGAGGAGATTGTCCATCCTTCTCCCGCAAAGCAGCTGGTGGATTCAAACCATATGCCTTTGAGATTGCAGCTCAGCATCTTACTGCTAGGCCACCAGAACTCCCTGTGCTACATTGCTGGTGTTAAATGCTGTCGAGTCAAGGAGGACTCACACGACCCAATGGAAAATCGATCTGAACCCTGTCCTAGCCTGTGCCGTCCTCATCATCTCTGACACACTTGAGCCAGTCCATCTGCTTGAGTGCTGTGTTGGTGGTGGTGGTGGTGTTGCTGCTGCTTCAGAAGTGCTGTCAGGTGCTGCCACGTTGTTTCTGGCTCCTGTGGTTGTTGTTAGGCGCCATCGAGTCAGCTGTAGTCGACTCATGGTGAGCCTGTGAGCGAAGGCATGAATGAGCCTTGCCGTGTCCAGCGCCATCCTTGTGATCTCCCGTGTGCTTGGGCCGATTGTTGCCATGACTGTGTCAGCCCATCTCCTTCAAGATGGGCTCCTCGTGACCCTGTGTGCATGACAGGACTAAACCTGTTGTCCAGACCTGCCATCCTCACGGGCACAGTGGTGTGTAGCCTCACTGTTGAAGACCTTGTGCCAGTCCATCTCAGTGAGGGCCTTCTCCTTTGCCGACCCTCTACCTTCTACCATGCACAGTGTCCTTCTGCAAGGACTAGCCCCTCCGGATACTGTGTCAACTGTGTGAGACTCTATCTCACATAATTAGTCCACATATAACCCCCGTCAGGAAGCACAGCGGGTGTCCTTTTATATTAGGAAGATGTGTTCTAGAACTTGGTGGGAATTCTCAGTGAAAACAGATCTCTGTGTCATAATGTTCTTGTTAGGTGCCATTGAGTCAAGTATGACTCAGCAACTCTGTGGAATAACAGGTCTGAGCCCTGTTCTGTCCTGTGCCATCCTCATCATCTCTGACATACTTAAGCCTGTTGCTGTAGTCACTGTGTGTTAATCCATTTCATTGAGGGTCTTCCCCTCTTTCTCTGACCCTGTATCTTTCCAAGCCTGATGTCACTTTCCAAGGAAAACCCTCTCCTAGCAACGTGCCCGAAGCACATGAGATGAAGTTCTGCCGTTCTTGCTGCCAAGGAGCACTCTGGCTGCACCTTCTCCGAGACAGACCTGTTTGTTCTTCTGGCCATCCATGGGATACTCAGTACTCCCAGCACCACAGCTCAAAGGCATCAATTCTTCTGTCATCCTTATTCATTGTCCAGCTCTCTGATGCGTAGCATGAGACTGAAAAGAGCATGACTTGGATTGGGCACACCTGAGTCTTCAAACAGACATCATTGCTTTGCAGTAATTTGGAGAGGTCCCTGACAGCAGAATTTCCCAGTGCAGTACATCTAATCTGATTGTTGGTACCAAGGGTATTGATTGTGGATCCAAGCAAGAGGAAATGGTTGATAATTTCAGTCTTTTCTCCATCTTCTTTGTACTGCCTTTTGGCCCAGTGTTGAAGATTTTTGTTTTCTTGATTTTAAGGTGTAATCCATATTGAAGGCTGCAGTCGATGATCTTCTGCAGCAAGTTCTTCAAGTCCTCCTTGCTTTCAGCAAGCAAGGTTGTGTCATCTGCATATCATAGGTTGTTGATGAGTCTTTTCCCAATTCTGATGCCAAGTTCTTCACTGAGTCCAGCTTCTCAACTGATTTGCTCAGTTTACAGATTGAACACATATGGAGAGAGGATTCAGCCCTGACACACACCTTTTCTGATTGTAAACTATGTAGTGTTTCCTTGCTCTGTTCAAACAACAGCCTCTTGGTCTAGGTGTAGGTTTCACAAATGAACACAAGGGTTCTGGGATTCCCACTCTTCTCTATGTTAGCCATAGTTGTTATAATCCACACAGCTGAATGCCTTTTCATAGTCAATAATGCACAAATAGACATTCTTCTGGCATTCTCTGTTTTCAGCCAGGATCCGTCTGGCATCAGCAGTGACCCCTCTTCTCTAACCTGGCTTGAATTTCTGGCAGTTCTCTATGTACTGTTCTGGCTGTTTTTGTTTGAATGATTTTTAGCAGTATTTTGCTTACATATGATATGATATCAATAATATTGTCCTACAATTTCTGCATTCTGTGGATCACCTTCCTTGGGAATAATAACAAGTAAGGATTCTCATTCCCAAGGAAGGTGATCCAACAGAATGTGGGAATGATCAAATGCCAGTTATTCCAGTGTTGTTATATAGCACATGTCATTGACCCTGAGACACTGGTACCATGAGAAAGGAACAGTGGTGCTGGTCACACTAGGTCACGGTGGTTTTTTATCAGAGAATGTATGTGTTACGGAGGTCACTCCTTCAGTCTTTCTTGGATGTGGACTTGATCATATCCTCTCTTGGGCAGACGTAACAAGGAACTCATAATGGATATAAGATGGTAAAGTCTGAGACAACCATCTTCATTTCCTAGGGCTGCCTTGACAAATTACTACCAAGTGGGTGGCTTTGCACAACAGAAATTTCCTTTTCCTTTGCTTTGGAAGGTAGCCATTTGGGTCAGCGCACCAGAGGTCTGCCGGGGAAGATCATTCCTGGCCGTCTTCAGTCTCCGCCACCCCTTGGCAATTTGGAGCATTGTTGGGCCTGTAGGATCCTCGAGTGCTGTTCCCTTTCTGTGTGAGGGATGGCTTCCTGCCTGCCCACTTTTATAAAAAAATCACTCAGGAGGGATTAAGATCAGGCTCTGCTGTACTGAGCCCAGACATCATTGTTTAACTTCATGAATAACATTTGCAAAGAAAACTCTGTGTCCCAAACAAGGTCACATTCACCAGTGAGGGCTGGACCTATCTCAGTCCATCGTTGCTGCGTACCTCAGTCGGGACTCAGAGAAGACCCTACAGCAAGTTTTCAGAGGCTGTAAATTACATGGGAGGCGATTGCCCATCATTGTCCTTCAGAGCAGTTGGTGAATTTAGACTGCGAGCTTTTGGCTTGGCAGAGCAATACGCCACCAGGGCAGCCATGAAGTCACTGCCGCCAGCCGAAAGGCATGCAGTTTGAATCCATCAGCCACTCTGCAGGGCAAAGGACAGTCTCCTCCCCTGCGCCTTACAGACTCTGAAAGCCCAGAGGAGGGTCAGCTGTGGGTCACTTCTGACTCCACGGTGGTGAGTGAGTCACGCTTGCCACCTCCAGGACACCCTCGATTTTCAGATGCCTCCCATTTCCAGAGATGGTAAAATGGGAAGCGCTGGGCAGTAGATTTGAGAAATGCAGTTAAGGAATCGTCCAGGCAAATCTCTGCAGTCTTGTGCCTTCCCAAGGCTGCCTGGCAGGTGTCAGGGCTTCTTCTCAGAGAGGTGCCCTGTCCTGCCCTGTGGGTCTCTCCTCGTGAGGGGTGAGTCACCCAAGTTCCTAGTCAAGTATGTATCACAGAGGTGCTTTTCCACCTTCTCCTGAGATGCTTCGTCCAGTGTTTGAGCACCCGTGCCTTCCTCCCAGCTCAGGGCAGGCACAAACTAAACCACCCCCCAGTCTCTCTTTCCCAAAAACTAACACCTCAAACTCCAAGAGGTGGGGGGAAGGATTCCTCTCTCTTCATTCCATGATATAAACAGACTGGATCTAGCAACTTAAATTCTCACAACTAGGAGGTTAGAACTAAATATCCATCAGCTGTTGAGTAATTCTTATAAAGACCAGCTTTTCTAACCTTGTGGTTCTTGTATTTTTGCAATAATAATGGGTTTGTGTTATTAAAAGAAATGTAATCTGCAAATAGACACATAGCAAGTTATGTCAGGTGCACCATTAAATCACAAGTTAGGCATGGCAGGGTGCTTCTGCATACATAAAAGGAAATGTTTCTGTGTATCTTGCTGTGTAAGTGTGCATGTATGTGCCTGTCTACACACAGATGTGCACATGAGCACACAGACTCACATGAATGCACAGAATTCCTAGAAGGACACATGAAACTCATCGCAGGCCCTTATCCTCCGGGGAGGTGAGGTCTTTGGGTTGTGTGCACAACAGCAGTAATGTCTGAGGACTTGCCACGGTTTTTATGAATCACCCTCTGCTGCATTTTGTCTTCTACAGTGAGCGGCTAGTCATGTGTTATTCTTGCAACTTAAATTTTCTAAAAATAAGCACAGACCTATTGTATAAAAAGAAATTAAGGTTTGTGTGTGTCCCTCTAGTATTTGCATAAGAACACACTGTTGTTGTGGTTGTTGTTAGGTGCCTTCGAGTTGCGTACTGCTCATAGCGACCCTAAGAACAAGCCATTCTGAAACCTGCCCTCTCCTGTGCTGTCCTCATCAGCAAAAACACACTGGAAGAATACGAAAGACGCTAATAAGGGTGGTTACAGGGAGTGGGGAAAAGAGAAGGATGAGGATAGGACTGCTCCGGTTTTACCTGTTTTTGCTTTTAAGTCATTCAGTTCTATTACCTGTTCCCTCAAAGGGTGGGTGTGATTAATAATGAAAAAGGAGACATTTAAATTTGGAAACAAAATGGGAGGGGTTTGGTTTTTAAGCTACTTTGTAAACACTGTTGGAATCATGAAGTGAATGGACTTGAGAATTTTGAGATTGTTTCATAAGTGGTCTCCCGTGAATGCCCATCAGGAGTACCCTAAAGGTCCGAGTCTCATCAGGGTTCATTCTGTTCTGTGCAGCCCTGCTGCCATTTGGAGCTGACTCCACAGCACCTACCAGCAGCATTTTAAAAAATGAGTTTTTCTAAAGTACCACGTTGATATGAAATACAGCATAAATGCTTTTTAGCTCAAGTTAAAAAAAAAATTAAGAAACAACTTTGTCCTTTTTTTTTTTTGTTTTTTTAAAGACATCGTATAAACCTGAGTTCAGACTTCCTGATCACTCCTGATTTCTACTGGGACAGGGAACACCTGGAAGAACTTTACGATAAGACCTGTCAGTTCCTCAGCATTGCTCGCAGAGTGAAGGTATGTGTTTTGGACTTCTACTGAGATGACACATGTCAGCTATAACGTATATAACTGTGAAGGTAAATCTCTCCAACTTAAATAAATATGCTTACCTGCTTCAAATTATCATGTCAAAAATTCCCCAAACATTCATTCTTCAGAATAAATAAGATTGGCAAGACATTGAAACAGGGCTTCAAACTAGTTTGGTGCAGTCTAGTCATAGGTGACCAAGTGATACTGGAACAGACCCAGTTCTTAAAATGTGAATAGTCCAGAACAAGAACCAGAATGGGGTAAAGTACAGGTCAGAACCCACTAAGATTGAATCTCACCCTCAGAAAACAATGGAATACTATGCAGAACACAGAAACCAAGATTTCAAAGTTTACTACATAACTTGGGAGGGACTGGAGAACATTATGCTAAATGAACTAACTCAGTCCCATAAAGACAAATACGGTATAAGATCAATACTGTGGAAGTAGAAAGATAACTAGTAAAATGGGTATGAGGATCCAAGGGGGGAGGGTCGGAGCCGAGGGGTGAGGAGGGGCAGGGGGAAATCACAGGTTTACACAATATGATGGGTAAAGGAAATGGGAAAGATCCAGTGTGAAAAACAATGTATACAAACCTTGTAAGCAAACCAGTATACAAGAAAAAAAAATTTTTAGGAAAGTTGTTGTTGTTTGTTGTTATGTGCCGTCAAGTCGCTTGCGACTCATAGTGACCCTATGTACAACAGCCCTAAACTCCGCTCTGTCCTGTGCCAATTGCACTGTCTCCAACACTCCCATCCCAATTATCCCAATCACTGAATCAATCCACCTCATAGAGGGCCTTCCCCTCCTGCGCTGTCCCTCCACCCTCCCAAGCATGATGTCCCTCTCTAAGGAGCGGTCTCTCCTCACAACATGTCCAAAGTATGTTAAACGGAGCCTCAGAATCCTTGCCTCCAAGGAGCAGCCTGGTTTAACCCTCTCCAGGTTGAATCTGTTTGTTTTCTTGGCAGTCCATGGTACATTCAATACTCTTCTCCAGCACCACATCTCAAAGGCATCAATTCTCCTTCTATCCTCCTTGGTCATTGTCCAACTCTCTGATGCATAACAAGTGATTGCAAAGACCATAGCCTGTATCAGATGTACCTTAGTCTCCAGAGAGACACCATTGCTCTTCAGTACTTTGGAGAGGTCCCTAACAGCAGACTTTCCCATGGCAATGCGCCTTTTAATTTCCTGACTGCTGGTGCCAAGACTGTTGACTACAGTAAACAAGGGAAAAAGATAAAGAAAAGAAACAAGGATAATATATGGATTGCATAACAACCAAATCTCTTGATCAGCTGAGTTGAAGACAGTGGTGTCAGGCTCAAAGATGGCGGATGAGGGTACAGCTTGAAAGTGCACCTCTCCAAGGTCCTGCAGGAGTTTCTCTTACACGATAGGCTCTGCAGAGGGCTCATTCTGCCACTTCAGGGTCTCCCATTCCAGGACTTTGACCCCTCAGTTTTTTCCATTCTGGCTATCGCAGGTCACCCAGATTTTAACAGTAGAAGGCTGTCCTAGTTTTGCTTCCTTGGCAATGACTGGACTTGTTTATGTTGTTTGGAGGCCCTTGTTTGAAAGATGAAGTAGTCCATGGAAATAGTTCTTGTCAAGATTTTTGGGTTTTTTTTTTCGTGGTAAAAAGAGAAGTCTACATTGTTGATCTACTTGTCAAGTTTTAAGCAAGAGTTGATGAGATTCTAAATGCTAATGCTGAGAATGAGAATAAAAAAGACATTTGTGAAAGCATCCTATCAAATGAACTAAGTGATTGGTAACAGGAGCCCAGGGAGAAGGAAGCATTAAAGGACAAGTGACACTCGGCTGCAGGTGTCAGGAGACGCCATGTGGAGAGGGCAGAAAGGGCAGAAGCGATGCCCTCATGCTAAAGCATGTTGGGAGTGGAGGGCAGCCTGGCATCTCATTAGAACTGCCTCTGTGGCATTTGGAAACGAGGCAGCACCATCAGGAAGAGAGGCATCTATATCAGGGTAACAGTGGAGGTGGTGCTGGTGGAGGTTGACCAGCAGACCACATGTGGAAACACAGGGGTTGATCAGTGTCACCAGGCAATTATTGGCATGTGTGCCCACACAGTCAAGATGCAGGACTATTCATCACCCTGGGGACCTCTCTTCTGTGACCTCTTTGTAGTGAGGTTGACCCCTGTCCACACCGTCTCTGACCCCTGGCAGTGAATGATCTGTTCTCTGTGCCTCTAATTTTGTCACCTTTGAGTATGTTACATAAACAGAACTTGTACAGTGTGTGACTTCTGATTTTGGCTTTCCATCATCATTCTACAGCGTCACACACCATGAGATTCATCCACGGTCTGCCTCAGATCTGTGGCTGGCTTGAATGTGTTGAGCATTCTGTTTTCTCTATACTGTCTTATGAGTGTAGCTATTTGCAGAGATGTGTGATTAAGTGATAGTGACTTATCATTGTCCACTGCTTTCATTCAGCATTTTACGAGGGTAAGTAAAGCACAGAAGCCTTCCTTCTCTTTACATTTAAATTCACACTTCCCCCAGTTATTATATAATTGTCCCACCTATCTCCCTGCAGACTTAGGGAACAGCATCAGACAGGTTATAATTTTCACTTCAGCCATCAATTTAGAAATCATGAAAAGAGAAGGAAAATTTTCTATTGTTGCCCATATTATACTTTGTGTTCTTTTTTTTCCTTCAGATATACTAAGATACTTAGATAAATATACACTTAATGACTTTCTTTCTAGGTCTAGAAAAGTTTTAGGTTTTGGAGTGTATTTTTTGGGGAGGATTTATGGTTATGAGATCCCACCCAAAAGCTCTAAACAATGCTTTAGAAATGTTTGGAAATTTTTTTTTCTCAAAGAAGGTATATTTTTCTTGAGAAATTCAGTTGTCATTTTTCCCACGAAGATGTCAGTTTATACTATAGATTCTAAAACTAAGTCTGGTTTACATTTCATACCTTGAATGTAACTTTAGGAATATTCAGCAGGCCCTGAAAATCCTTTTCTTCTTCCCCCCCCCAAGTGTGGAAATTAAAGACTCCTTTAAATTATCTTTATAAATCGAATCATGTCTTCCACATCTTTACTAGACTATTAAGAACTGGGGCAAGATAGCTAAAAGTAACAGCAGCATGTTAGCGAGATAGTGGGAGTGCTGTGAAATTGGAGCTGCACTCTTGGATTTCCCCCTTCCCAGCCTTAAACACCGCAGCTTAGAAAGATGTTTTCCTCTTAAAGCGTGCATGGAAGGTCTGACACACTAGCTGGGGCTCAGCCGTGTGGATAGGTACCTGGATGTCTGCAGCCACGTGCATGTGAGCTGCTCTTCATTTCTATAGTAGAGCTTAAATGCTTAAATCATTTTTCTGAAAACCCAGATGAAATCGGTGGCTGTCTCAATTCCTCTGACATCTGACAAATTTCATGGAAGATTCCTCAGATTTCATTGAATTCACGATCCGCCGTAACAGCAGCAACAAAACCCAGTAACTGCTGAGTCAGGTCCTGCCTGTGGCAGCCTCAGGTGTGACCGAGAACTTCGCTCCACTGGGTTTTCGGTGGCTCAAGTTTTGGAAGTAGATCCCCAAGTGAACAGTGAGGATGGAAGACGGAGAAAGCTTTGATGCCTTTGGATTGTGCTGTTTGTTGGTGAAGTGACCCAGGGTGCTCCTTAGAAGCTCATGTGCTTGGGACATGTTAACAGGATGAACCAGTCGTTGGAGAACATCATGTCAGGCAAAGTTGAGAGTCAATAAAAAAAAAAGGAAGGCCCTCCCTGAGATTGGGTGACACAGCAGCTCCAAGAGCGGCCTCAGACATGGAAGTGACTGTGACCACGGTGCAGGACCTGCCAGCATTTCCTAATTGTTCCCAGGGCTGCGATGAGCTGGAAGCAACGTGGTGGCACCTAACAGCAACAGCAGCCTCTGGGTGGATCCCAGGCACCAAGCTTTCGGTTACCAGCTGAGCACAGGCCGTGCGCACTGCTGAGGGATCCTGTCGCTACAACTTCTGGTCTTCCGTGTCCCTCCCCAGCCTCACTGTGAGACATCACCACAGCATTACATCATCCATGAGTTCTGAAACAAGCCCGGAAGGTCCCAAGCCATTTTCCCCAGTGTCTTCTTAGTATCTCAGAGGAATTAGGCCTGGCTAGCGGCTGTGAAGGTTGGTTAGAAGCTGTTAGGGATGTCAGCCCCACTTACTGTGCTCAATGTGGGATCCTAAGGAAAAGGAAAAACTACTTGGCGGCCATGTGCAAGCGTTACGTTAGGAGGAGGTGCAGAACGGAGAAAGAGGAATGGTAGTGCCAGGAGAAAGCTGGTCCTGGGTCTCGTTTTTCTTTTAAGACAAGGAAGTCTTGAGAAAATAGAGGCATTTAGGAAGGCATGAAATATGGTGAAGTGTAGTCAGAAAAAAAGATGCAATCAGAAAGCAGGGCATTTCTCTTGGCCAGTAGGAGGGCACAGACTCGGTTCTGTACAGCTCTACACAGATGCCTAGAGACGAGAAGCCTGGGCCCCTCGCTCCATCTTCTCTCCAGAGTGCTCTGAGGTTCTGTCGTGGATCCTTCTCTCCCCTCATCCTCCTACTCAAGGAGCCACCGTCTGTTCCCATCCTATCCTGGCCGTTTTCAGGATCTGCATCTGTAACCCAGTCCCTCCGCTGCCTCTGTACAGTGAGCAGCCCGCCCAAGTCCAGTCCCAGAAGGTAGACCTTGGTCCAGACCTCATATTCCCACTTCTCCATCCTCATCACCAGCTGCCACCTTTGCACTGACTCTCTCAGACCCTGGAGACTGGGAGCGAGCTCAGAGCTCAGAAACTGAGAGGCCATTATTCCTCACACTGTCAGAGGCAGTTGGGGGAATCTACACAACACCCCAACCTTCTGACTTGCAGCCACCGATCCAGGGCTGGCTTCCCACCAGCCCTGCAGGACGCAGGCCATCGCTCAGGAGCCCCCATGGCGCTGCGCCCGCCCTATCTGCACCTCTGACTCCCTGCCCTGCCCCCTGCCCTCTGGGTCTGATGAGTCACTGGAATGACACACAGAATTCAGAATGGATACCATCCTTATGACTGTTGATTTCTTACAGCCAAAAAATACAGACCTGCGGGGGCTTCAGAAGTGCAGCTTCCATGTATTAAGGGACATAAACTGTCGCAAGAGCAAACATTCCTGCAGAGCAGAAGTCCTGGGAGCCTCAGGGCTCAAGGTCCTTAGGCCAGTCCTTCATGCCCCTTGAGGCCAGTTCTTACCATCCCCCCGGTGAATGTTCTCTGGTCTAGCCAGTCCCTGCTCACCAGCACAGATTTTCTTTGACTTCAGTGGTTATTTCTCCAGAACCAGCTCAACGTCCTTCATCCCAGCCTTCTAGATATTTCTAAGTTTCCCTAAACCCAGAGCTTCTCCAGCTTTTATGTCTTCTTCTGTGCTTCCAAGTCAGAATCCATCCTAGCTGGCCCTCGGTGGCTTTCCAGAGGCTGTAAATCACACGGGAGGAGATTGCCAATCTCTTCCCTGGTGGAGCAGCAGGTATATTCGAACTATCTGCCTTTGGGTTGACAGCACATCTCCTTACATGTGTCATTTAAGTTAGAATTGCATTAGTGTGTAAACTCCCCAAGAACAGAAACTGATCCCTTTCTTTGCTCTATTCTCAGTTCCTGTCAATTGCCTCACATATACTACATGTTTAGTAAATATTATTGCAGTCAATCAGTGATTGAACTTCCAAAATGCAACTCACTGTCACCTTGAAGCACCTGTTTGATTAAGTGACAGAATAGACCTCCCTGGAGACTTGAAAGTCATGTTGGTTTTCTGTTTGTACGTTAGCCTTGAAATCCACTCAGTCAGGCTGCCTTGCGTTTTTCTCTTCAGTCTCATTCATTGGCAAGCATTTCCTGAAAACCGCCAGTGTGGCTCTTGAGAACTCTGAAGAAATCCCAGACAGCAGG
Organism: Elephantulus edwardii; assembly: GCF_000299155.1. NCBI lineage: Eukaryota > Metazoa > Chordata > Mammalia > Macroscelidea > Macroscelididae > Elephantulus > Elephantulus edwardii. The sequence continues at coordinate 1,992,601 of NW_006399774.1, read as the reverse complement.
TGTGCCCAGTGCCCCACGGCTTCTGACTTCTTGATTGCTGCTGCCATGGGAGCTGGTTGTGGATTCCAGTAAACTAAATCGATGACCATCTGGTCCTTTCTTCCTTCTGTCATGTCAGTGGTGAGGAATGTGTTTCCTTGATGCGGAGGGGTAATCCATACTGGAGGCTGGAGTCTTTGATCTGTAGTAAGTGCTCCAAGTTTTCCATGTCTACAAGCAAGGCTGTCATCCACATAAGGCAGGTGGGCCATGTCTGATTTGCTCACCATTCTACTCCTGTCCCCGACATGGTAAATATTAAACAAGTGTTTGAATTCTGTGCAAAGTCGTCCTTACTACCTGAGAATAAAGATGAAACCCAGAATGTTCACTTTTTTTAGAAAATAAGATTTTTAACTAGCTATTTTTTTAACATTTATAAGGAATAGTTTTAACATTTGTTTTACACCTTATGTTTTTGTAATTATCAATGCATTTTTTATTCATTTTAATGCATTTTTAGAGACTTTGGATATTCATTCATACATTATTGCATTTTTTTCCCTGCCCACCCCTACCCTCGTCTGCTCTTATCTTTGAAAAGTAAAAGAAAAATTCTTTCATTGTTATGCACTCACCCCCACCCCCGAGTACACTCTATTAGGCAGCCTTCATTCTGGACTCTTGTCATGACCATAATACCCAATCATATATCGCTTTTAAACTGTTCTCTCCCTCATCTGTTCCAATGCAGTATACATAACTTATCCACTCTTTCTCAGTCTCACCCCAACCCTGATGTCAGTCCTGTTTTACAACAGTGGCACCGTGCAGTATTTGTCCCTTTGTAACCGAGATATTTCACTCAGCGTAATGTCCTCCAGGGTCATCCATTTTGTATAATATTTCATGAGTTCCTTGTTTTTCAATGCAGCATAGTATCCCATTGTGTAAATATACCAGAGCTTCTCTATCCATTCCTTTGTTGATGGGCACTTAGGTTGTTTCCAGCTCTTTGCTGTTGTGAACAAAGCTGCGATAAACATGGGTGTATTTTGACAACATAATCCCTTTCTTGATAACTTGATGTTATCAGTTTGATAGTTAGTTTTTAATATTTTAATGAAAGTATATAAAGAACTTGGATTTCCGTTCATTCATTGTTGAACATTTTCCTCTGCTCCCCACCCCCCACCCCAGTTTACTTTTTTCTTTGGGAAAAAAGTTCTTTCATTATTATACAGACCTCCCCCACCATTCCCTCCACCCAACCACTTTATTATGCAGCTCTTACTCTGGACTCTTGTCATGCCAATAATACCTAATCTTATGTTCCTTTTATATCGTTCTCTCCCTCATCTGTTTCAATGCTGTGTACATTATTTATCCCCTCTTCTGTTGGTTTTCTCCCAACCCCTGTATCAGTTCTGTTTTATAACAGTGGCATTATGCAATATTTGTCTTTTTATAACTGAGATATTTCACTCAGCCTAATGTCATCCACAGTCACCCATTTTGTATAATTCGTGAGTTCCTTGTTTTTAATGCAGCATTATATTGTGTGAATATACCAAAACCTGTTTATGGATGGGCACTTGGGTTGTTTCCAACTCTTTGCTATTGTGAACAAAGCTGCAGTTAACATGGGTGTACATTTATCTGTTTGGGTGGCAGTTGTGGTTTCTTTAGGGTATTATTCCTAGCGGAATTACTGGGTCAAATGGTATTTTCTATTTCCAACTTTTTGAGAAAGTGCCATACTACCTTCTATAGTGGTTGCAACATTTTACACTCCCACCCAGTGAATAAGGGGTCCAGTTTCTCCACAATCTCACCAGCATTTGTTGTTTACTGCTCTGTTGAATTTTGCCATTCTTCCTGGGCTGAGAGCATATCTCATAGTTGTTTTGATTTGCATCTCTCTTTGAGTTAGGGATTTGAACATTTCTTCATGCATTTGTTTACCATCTGAATGTTTTCTTTGTACATATCCTGTGCCCATTTTGTAATTGGGTTGTTTACCTTTATCTTGCTGTGACATTTGAGTATTCTATAAATTCTGAGTATCAGTCCCTTATCAGACATGTCATTACCAAATATTTTTTCCCCAGTCTTTGTAATACTCGCTTTCTATTGGGATAAATTACCTTCACCTACAGGCTGGAAGGCTCACATGGACCTCATGGTAGCAGAGTATCTACAGGCTTCGTTCCCTTTGAAGGCTTGGGGTGGGGTCTGTTTTCTTCTCTTCCATCCTCCAGAGGTGGCCACATTCTGGGCTCCTGCCCAGTTCTCCCATGTGGCACAGGTGGGTGGGACCCACAATGCATTGCTCTGCTTCCCTTTCTGCCTCCTGCTCCACTTTTAAAGACCACCCAAAGAATCTAGGCTTATCTTACTTAAATTCTCCTTTATCACTTACAGCATAGTCAGTGTCCCAGGGATTAAGACAGGAACAGCTTCTGAAGTCCACTCCACGGCCACCCCAGCTGGAATGAGGTTTCTCTCACCACTTGGCCTGAGTTTACCAATCAGACCTACTTCCTGATTTCCCGTGTCCCCGTGGAGTGCTCTCTGCTCTCCCGTGTTCGCACAGCCCCCTTTCATCCCAGCAGTAACTAAAGCCTGATACACGTCCCCACCCGAGCCTTGGCTGCTTTCTCTGCGGCCTCTTCCGCATGCCTGTCATACTGCAGCTCATGATTCCACAGCCGAGTCAGCGTGAGGCCTGCACCTGTCAGGACTCCAGGACGGAGCGCCAGGGGGAATGGGCACAGGGGCACACACACAAACAGAGTCACAGGACTAGAGACCTTCAGCATCTGACTCTTAGACAACCAGGTGGAACGGGCCTGGGGACTGTCTCTCTCACACACACCCAGTCACACAACTAGCTCTTTACCATCTGACTCCGGCCTCATTCTTTCCTTCTGTGTGGAGGGAGGAGGCGGGTGTCAAGCTTCCATCCCACCCTGTCACTTAAGGGTGTGAAAGGCTTCTCGGCACCCCGCCCTTTGAGTCAGCAACTCCAGTGGACACAGCTTGGGGCACATGCCCACGCTTCTGCCCATCCCTGTGATGAAGGGATTGGCTATATGCATGGTGTCTCCATTTGCTAGTGCTGTTGTGACACATGACACAGGTGACTTTAAAGGGAAATTTTTATAGTGATTATCAGAAACAGTAATTAACACTAGTACAATTAAAGTTGGTATACAACTCCCCGCACTGAGTTGACTGGCTTAAAGGGAGCTGGGCTGGAGGAAATTTCTCTTCTGCCTGTGAGCAGGGAGCTGAGATTTGCGTCCCAACCACTCACTTCTTTCTGCGGGTGCTCCTGGCTTCTGGTGTGTTGATCATCCTGACATAGACAGGTCCTCAATGT
>NW_006399774.1:1979402-1989137 GCF_000299155.1 Elephantulus edwardii | reverse complement strand
CCCCCCCCCCCCCCCGCCTTGTGTCTGGTTAACAAAGGAACGATTACAATCCATCCTACTCCTAACACAATCCCATGTCCAGTGAGGTCATATTTACAAATACAGTGGTTAGGATTTCAACATTTAGGGAGAACACAATCCAGTCTCCATGCCTAGATGTTGTACTTCATCAACTGCCTGACTTGTGAGGGAAGAAGGGTGGGTGGGTGACAGGCAGGTGCTGCTACCAGGCCGGGTAGCATTACAATTGTCCTGTCCATAAATCTTAAATTCAAAGATCCCCTTGTCTCTGAAAGCCTTCAGCCTGCTTGTGGTTTGACATCTAGGTTGTAGTAGTGCCTTCCAGTGGTCACCATGCAGCAGGACATGAGGGGGCTTTTCTACAGAGGCTTCAGGCCTTTTGTTCATAGTGTGGCTGAGTTGTGCTCCACTCAGTGGCAATCACCAACACCACATGGTATTCTATTTGTCATCTACTCAGTGGCAGTCACCAGCAGCACATGGTATTCTGTCATCTTTTCAGCACCCAGCTAGCCAGTCACCATAGGTCACTGTTATAAGGTGCTATCCTGGTGACTCCAGCGACCCTGGGAACAGTAGCCCTGAACCCTGCCTTACCACTGTGCTGCATCCCACGCATCTCTGATGTGCCTGACCCCACCTTTGGTCACTGCGTCATCCATCTGTCTTCCTTTTTCACTGACCCTCCACCTTCCCACACACACTGTAATCATGGTTCACGTCTGCCTTTTTTAACTGCAGAAACTCAGGGTTAGTCTCAGAAACTAGAACTCCAAACCTCTAGACTGTGAAGTCAGAATCCTGTGAGATCTTTGGCCTCAGTGTTCTTGCGGTTTAACATGTGCATTCTAGAGTCTCTGATTTAAGCAGCTGGGGGTAATTGGGAGTTTTTCACTCTACACCTTAATCTAAACGCCTTCAGCATTTTGAAGTCTGCAGCCAGGCCGTTCTGAGTGACACGCAGGCTTCTCCCTCCACAGGTGATGAACGAGAAGCTTCAGCACTGCATGGAGCTGACAGACCTGATGCGGAACCACCTGAACGAGAAGAGGGCCTTGCGTCTCGAGTGGATGATTGTCATCCTCATCACGATTGAGGTAACGCAGGCTCGCCCCTCAGGGACACTCCAACTCTGTGCTGGGCGGAGGGGGCATTGAATCAGAGGTAGAAAGTCACAGCTGTTTAAAACTCCACTTTGTCCTGCTAGGTAGACTCCTTGGGAGTGGGGTTGTTTTAATGGACGGTGGCGTTCACTTGCAAATGCACTAACTGTAACATGGAGTTTCCAGTTTCTAAAGATAGCATTTGGATGGAGAAGGCCTCCTGCTGTAAATTCCTGTCTGGCCCAGCATCTCCTCTCGTGCTGCCTCAGACCTGACGTGGGCCACATGGGAAGGACAGACATTTACTCTTATTTTAGGAACATTTCTCATCACTTAGAATCTTGGGCAAGTAATTTTCATCTTTGCCAACTGTCTGTTGTAAAATTAACTCTGTCCTTTCCGGCCTTCAGGTGATGTTTGAACTGGGACGAGTACTTTTCTGATCAAGCAACACCAAAGACAAGGTCACTGCCAAGATGTGTTCAAGTTCTACAATCAAAATATACTCACTGTTGGGTGATCTCTTAATAGATACTTAATGTAAATAAAGAATCAATTGTTACAATCATCTTTTGGGGAACCCAAATATATTGATGCTTAGTATTACGGAGTAGTGTGTGGGCCTGTAACACTGACAGTCACAAAGGAAAATGTTTCTTTCAAGTTAAGGAACCTTGGGGACCTTTTGGATAACACTTCCAATGTTCCTTCCTAGAGGACAGAGAACTGCTGTAGGATTGGAAGGGTCTAAACCACCAAGGAAATCTAGACAAAGAGAATTCTTTAAGAGCCAGAAGGACTTACATTTGGTGCATCACTCTGGAAGTCTGCCACCAGGGTCTCCAGTCAAGAACCTGGATAAGGAGAAACCCTGAAAGCACTGGAGGTGACACAATCAGCAACTGAGAAGCCCGGCTGAGGGGCAGGAATGGACTTCCATTCGTTAGCATGTGGCAGTTGAGCACACTTGGCCTCTGGCAGTGGGAGGTGTCCCTCCTTCCAGCTGTGCATAGCTTTTGAGGAGGTTCTTAAAAAGTAAACATCCAGCCCAAACTCTTGGAAACCTACCATTCTGAATTAACATTGGGGGTGGGGGGCTCTTTAACAATCCATGTCTTTTAATTTACCTTCTTTCTGCATTCAACCCTGGGCCTCCCCCCACTATGAAGACTTTAAGAGAATGTTCTTTTTTCATACACATATACATATTAAGGACCACAGTACTTGTTTTTAAAATACAAGTCATTTTGCAACCTGTTTAACTGCTCTACACCAAAAAAAAAAGTCCCACTACCATCTTATGCAGGACACTGGTAGACATTTATGTATTTTAATGCAGTGATGCTGTGGTGAGCATGTTTTTAATACTTGCAGCTTTCCACCTCCAGGGGCGCCCAAGGCCATGTGGCCTGGATAGTCCCGACAGCTTCCTGACCAGGTTGACAGCAGCCCGTTCAGGCTGCCTGGCTGAAGTGTCTCCCTTCTCAGCTCACATGTGGACTTCTTGGCCACCTAGTCTCTTCAGGCCACCAACTGTTCATAAACCTTCGGAAAATCAAGCAGGAAGGCAGTCTGCATACAGAGCAGTTATGTCCTCATAACCACCCTCCTTGCCCTAGTCCATCTAGAATGCACGATCAAGAAACCTGTACAAGTTTCTTCAGGGTGGACAGCTTTATTTTTGGCCAAGTGTATATTGAGCGGAACTCAGAAAATCCAACCTGGGAAACATGACCATTATTTATGGCAAAGAATACTTCAATTTATATACAAAAAATGAAGGACTGCTCAGCAAGAACTTTATCACATGAAACTTTATTAGGATACAATTTGTGACATTGTTTCAAGAGAAAAAGGAACAATGTAAATCTGAATATCCCACTAGATACACTAACTGAAATTAAGTATCAAGGTTTATGATACATTAGAAGTTACATCTTTTATTATGTGTGTAGATGAGCAGACAATTTTTTACTTGCAAGTAATAGCCTATGAAAAGTGTTGTCTCAAAAAAAAAAAAAGAAAAAAGTGTTGTCTCAAAGAAGGAATGTTTTGGGGGAGTATTTGTAGTTTAGGATAAGGATGGGGAAGGGCCAAAGTGTAGCTGTTAGTTCTTTCAGGAGGGAAAGGTGAGATTCTTTTAGAAAAGAAAGTTAGGCAAATCAGGAGGCCCTGCACCCCTGGTTTAAAGACAAGGCCGGGCTAAGTGCAGACCACAGTGGCTTCACAGAGCATGTCTTCTCGCTGCTTCCTCTACAAGTCAGCTGCAACTCTCTTTGCCTCTGAGCGTCTCTGGCACCTGCAAGCTTTTCAGATGACTTCACAGGAATATAGTAAAATCAAAGGTGGTTAGCCGACCCAGAACTGCCTGTCCTAGATGAATCCTGGGTCTGTGGGAAACAGCTTACGGCTTGGACTCCTTGATGTGAATACTAACTATTCACATTTATAAACACCTCACCTTAAATCAGGGAAGGTTTAAAGTTAAAGCTACCACTTGTTTCTCAACCTCAGCCCTTCTGCCACTTGGGCCAGAGACCTCACCATTGGGGGGACTGTCCTGTGCAGTGGACTTTGAGTAGCATGAGTGGCCTCTATCCACCAGCTCTCCCCCATGATCCCCGACAACATGTCCCTGTGTCAGTAACTGGAACTGCTAACAAGTCTGTTCTCAGCACACCACAGCGGAGGGTGGGGACAGGGGTCAGGAGCCATCGAGTCAACATAATGTACAATGTACAACCCAGTGTACACTGGAATCAAACACTCCGCCACCACCCTGTTGTTCCTATGCTTAAGTCCATGTCACATCAGATACCAAGTCTTCATCTTCCTCTTCATCAATCCTAAGGCCCCACAGTGACTGTACTACTTCCAAGGAGGGAGATATGTGTACCCATTTTACCCTCATTTATTTAATCCTCACCCCCCTTCTCAAGTGAAAAGCTAGAATGGCCAATCACTACTGGACACAGGGTTGCTATGAATCAGAATGACTAGCACCTAGCAACTACAATACCTCTGTCAAGGTCAGGCTAGTGAATGGCTGAGTTGGAACCCTTTGTAGCTGACCCTCCAGTAGGTTTTCTGAGACAGTAAAGCACCAGAAGAGAATCCTCATCTTCCTCCAGAGCAGCTGGTGGATTTGAGCTTCGTTCCTTTGGGTTGGCAGCACAACTGCTCACCACTGAGCCACCAAAGCTCACCTTAGCCACACTTAAGTGTATGCAGCAGCCTCAAGCCTTTTCGGTGAGTCGAAAGCTGCCATTGCAGCCAGCAAAGGTGTCTGTGATAATGAGTACATTTTGTGCTTTATTCAGTGGTTTCAAAATGTAAGCACGAGTGAGGCACTGACCACTGGTGGACTAAAGTCAGGGAGAGGGTGACTGTGCCACCAGAGGTCCTGTCAAGGGCACAGATGACTTGTACCACGACGTTCATGACTTATCACATGGTGTTCAATTTGTGCTACACTGTCTCCCCACCTAGGAAAGATGTGCTGTAAGGCAGCCTTCTCAGCCAGCTGGGCCAGCCTCCTTCCTAACGTTTTAGAGGTTCTGGGAAGCAAGATGGGTTGACACATGAGTCCCTTCTGTCCCCAAACCAACTAATTATATGATAATCAAAGATAACAGTTCTCACCTGCAACTCACTGGTGATTATCTTAATCCTATAAGTCTGAACTGAATCTTTATTTACATATAAATGAATTTTTTATTACTTTAATAAACAATTTTCCAGTAAAAAGATCACTGCGTAAATCAAAGAAAATTTAATAAATTCCATGCATGAAAGAACTTGGCAGGTGTGTTCAAGATCCAGTTCAGAACTTAAACATGTGGATAAACTCGGGGGCAGGAAGAGTGGTCTTTTTCACTCTCCAAACCCCGTAGGCTTCTCAGGTCCTTCAGGGAGCTCTGGTGGCCTCAAGGTAAGGAGTTGCGCTGTCAATTAGATGGCCACAGCCCAAACCCACCAGCTTGCTTGTCCTTTCTAAGAGTTGTTGGATATTATGGCTTAGTGCTCCTGGCACCCCGCAAATCAGGTCTTACGGAAAAACAACTCCTGGCTCTCACTTAGCAGGATCACCAGATGCACCTCAACACGCGACCATGATCTTCAGTGTAGTGTAACTATTCTCTGTTGTAAACTCTAACCTCTGTGAGGACAGGGAGGCAGGTTAGAATCAGTTCTGTAAGGGAATGACCAGCCTTGTCTGAGGGGGAGCCTCAGGGACGCGGCCACCACGGAGGATGTTTGGACTCTGGCAGAAAGCTAGGGTGCATTTTGTCCAATCTGCATCTGGTTGTGGTCTCCAGACTTGAACCATCGGCCTGCTGTACCTGCAGACTTTGGTTTCGTCAGTCTGAAAAGCCAGCCATCTGGGACCCTGCTCTCCCATCACAGATGACCAACCTCAGGGTAGCCTGTGAAGCTGGCTGCACCCACAGGCTGAGACCCTGCCTGCCAACAGCATGGACTCCAAGCCTCCTAGGCATCTCTCTGGAGGTTCTGCCTACAGCCCTGGGACTTGCCAGCCTCTCTGAGCACACGAGCCCCTTCTCTGTAGTAAGTTTCAGGCCCTCCCTACCCTCCCTATCTCATGCTGTGTGTCTTAGCTATCTGTAAAGCTATCAAAGAACCAATCCTGAGGTCATCTGGAAAACAGACTTCCCTCGCAAGGGCACAGAGTAAACGGAACGCATGCACACAGGCTACACAGCTATTCGAATAAAGTCAAACCATGCTTTTATTACTACTAAAGGGCCATTACTGAACTACTTCTTAGTTTTTTCTACATTAGAGCCCTCCTCAGCCTACATCGGACAAAGACCTGTCTCCCATCTGAACATGCTGCTACATCCTTAACACCAGAATCACCCTGAAGCCAGTCTCATTCTTTGCCATCTGCTTATTCCTAGCACAACTTTGAGACTATGCTAGAGCCTCTATTAATTGACAGAATAAAGCAGGAACTGCAGAGTAAAAGTCATCGTCTACCAGCATTTCATTTTCTGGGTAATTGTAGACAGAGATGTTCAAGTTGGTTTTTCCACTGACAGTAAGACACATATATATGATGATCTATTTTAAGATTTTAAAATTGTGTTGACTGTATGAGATTCTGGGGAGTAGTATTAACAATAGTTAAAAGACTCGTGCCTCTGTTCCATTAGTGAAATGGAGATATACTCAAACATTAATGTTGCTAAAGGGAAACAAGGAAATATTTACACTAAGTTCAGGTTAGCTTTTCTCAAATTAAAATGTGACTAAAAGATTCTCAATTTCAGAATTTCCAAACTGGTAATAAGGGATAGTAAACATGACAGTCCAATCTTACAGAGTTTTTCTAAGAACAAAAAGTTAACGCATAAAGTACTTAAAACAGAAAATCCCCTTCTGAGGTGGATGTGAACCGCCATCCACGTGGTCAGCGGCTGAGCTCATGAACATTTGCACCAGGGACTCTCTAGCTACCACTACTCTACCTTAAACCTAATCCACAGAAAATGTCTCCGGTCAAGAGCATATTCCACATTTTGACTGTTATCTTAGTTCTATCACTGTCCTAGAGTGACTACAAAGAGAATAAGGGTACAAGAATTCTCTTATTACTTCACAGTTGCATTTTAAGGTATAAAACTATCAAAACCTTCAATATGCATTATCTTTCAACATCAAGGTAATAGGCAACATCATGATAGATGGAAAAAAGACTGACATTGTCAACAGTTTCACCTTACTTGGATCCACAAGAGTAATAATGTTAGCTTAAGTACTAAGATACACTCGATCCAAGCAATAGTCTTTTCATTTACTTGCTATGCATCTGAAAGCTGGGCAGTGACTAAAGTTGACGCAAAAAAATCAATGCCTTTGAGCTGTGGTGTTGGAGAAGAGTACTGAATATCTCACAGACTGCCAAAAGAACAGACTCTTATGTCTTGGAGAAGGTTAGCCAGAGTGTTCCTTGGGGACAAAGATGACAAAGCTTTGTCTCACATACTTTGAGCATGTTGCTAGGAGAGGCTATTCCTTAGGTGCTTGGAAGGTGGAGGGTCAGCGAAAGAAGGGAAGATCCCCAGTTAGATGGACTGTGTCAGAGATGAGGAGGATGGCACAAGATAGGATGGGGTTCAGGTCTACTGTTCACAGGGTTGCTCTGCGGCATAAACCATCACAAAAGTTTTTAAAAAGTAAAGAGGAGAGAAAGCACAAATATGTAACATACCCAGATTTGCCCTTAAATACGCACTTGTAAACTGAGGCAGTTTTGACCAACCCACTCACTGGAGTCTACCCCTAAGCTGACTAATTAACCACCTGCCCCTATAATTGTTTCACAACTATTCTCAAATAACTATTTAAAAGAAGCTTCTGGAAGGTGAAACTACAGTTAGGCATGGATCATTCCACAGTGCTCACTGGGCAAATAAGTAACATTAAACACAATTTAAAAGAGGTTACAATTTCTTTGTTGTCTAGAGAAAAAACTAGTTTTTGCACACACTGGCGGGTGACCCTTTACTGGGGTTGCAGTCAACTGCAGCTGTAGCCTCAGTTTGCCAGGCTTGGGCATCTCCCACCACATTTGTTGCTAAAAGTGCTACATAGTTACACAGAGGTGACAAAGGGAAGTCCAGAAGGTTTGCTCTCAGTGTGGGTGGCATTCCCATCAATATGCCCGTCTCAAACACCTCTCATTTCACCTTTAAAAAACAAACCAGTTCTGGGAGAGCTTTATTAATATATTTCCTTTTCTTACACTTCTGTAACAAGCCACATATCCAAATGAAACAATTTTCTAAACTGCATTTACTGAAGAGAACGTATGCTAGCTTTAAAAGCAGATGACTACTTCCCTCTTGCTAAACCCTGAGCTCAATTTGTTCTTTCCTTGTCCCTGAGTTAGAGGGTCCCCCTCCACGATGATCATAAGCACTGTTGCTGTGCCACGCAGGACTAACATTTACAAGTATATCTCATTGTTAGGTGTAATGTTGTTGACTGCCATCAAGTCCAGCACAACTCAGCGACCCTATGAACAAAAGACCTGGTGCCTTTCTATAACAATCATTGTTTCTCCAAGTTCTCAAGTTTCCAAAGGCATGTGGTTTAAGAAGTGAATGCCACTCTGGCTTCCAAACCTGTCTTAAACTGGGTGCTCCACCAAACACTGACTACAATAGGAAACCATTATGGCATCTGACACCCCAATGACACAAGGTTCAGCATCACAGCAAACCCAGATTACCTCAGTTCAGCAAATGACAAGAGATGTACAAAGCAGAAGAATGTTCTGCCAAAATATAACAACACTAGTCTCACTTAGCAGTGGTTAAGTGTCGTCAAGTCAAATACGACTCACAGCGACCCTATGAACAAAAGACCTGAACTCTGTTCTATACTTAACATCATTTCTTTTAAGTTTATAGAGTTTATAGACTTTCCAGAGGTATGATGGTTTAGGAAGTGAATGTCTTTACTAATTTCCTCAGTGAAAAAGGTGTTTTATATGACAGTTTATAAATAAAATGTGTTATTTAAAATATATTAAAAAAAAATATTTGGAGCATGTTGTCAGGCGGTACCAGTCCTTAGAAAAAGTGGCAGGTCAGTGAAAGAGAGGAAGACTCACTCAACAAGGGGGGGGGCGGGTGCTGAGGGCAAGAAGCTGCACTGCAATCCCAAATGTGCACCATTCGAATCCATCATGCAGCCAGTCAGATCTGATTTGATGGTACACAACAACCTCCCCCCAAAACACCCCACAACACCAATCCCAAAGAGGGACTGACAGTGCGACTGTCAACAATGGGCTTGAACAAGAGAGTGAGGATGGTGCTGAGCAGGGCAAGGTTTTGCGCTGTTTGCTATTCATAAGCCAGTGACTCGAAGGCACCTAACAAAACATGACAGATTGTGAGCTGAAGAATCACCTACCCAGCAAAGTTCAACAGAGTAGCAAACAACAAATGCTCCCGAGGTTGTGGAGAGATTGGAACCCTTATTCACTGCTGGGTTGTAAAATGATACAACCACTATGGAAGGCAGTTTGGTGCTTTCTCAAAAAGCTGAATATACCTTAAAGAAACCAGAACCTCCAAACAGATATATGCACACCCATGTTTACATTTACTGCTGTGTTATTTAAAATAACACAGACAGAAGCAACCTAAGTGCCCATCAACTAACAATGGCTAGAAAAACTATGGTCTATTCATTCAATGGAATACTATGTAGCACTGAAAAATAATGAACTCTTAAAACATTACACAACATAGGTGACCCTGGAGGGCATTACACTGAGTGAAGTATGTGTTACAAAGGACAAATACTGAATAACACCATGGTTATAAAGCAGATCTGGCAAGGGGGGCTGGGGAAAGAACAGGGTAAGAGTAGATAGATAATAACCATTGCACTGGAAAAGAGGAAGCAAAAACTGTTTAAAATATAGTTAAGCATTTTATGGACGACAACAGCCCAGAATAAGAGGTACACTGCAAGGGGGGAGGGGGGTGTGTGTAACTGTGCAACAATGAATGAATTTTTGTTTTTTAAAGGGAAAGGGGGAGGGGGAAGAAAAGGAGAGAGGGTAAAAATG
>NW_006399774.1:1962481-1978488 GCF_000299155.1 Elephantulus edwardii | reverse complement strand
TTTTTTCAACTGTTTAAAGAAACCCACCATGTTAACATTTAAATCTGCAAATCTGCACAATGAAAATAAGTGTATAAGGGTACATTCTGATTTTGGGTACAAAGACACCTTCAACTTAAAGGCACAACTTTTGAAAATGCGCTAAATCTACACATTATTCATGGATTATAAGAACCTAAGATGACTTATAGGTGTCCTATCCAGCCCCACCTCACCTGTTAAAAGATTTCTTTCTTGGTGATCATGGGCTCTTTTTTCATCTTATACTTGTGCAGCAGGAACTGCACCAGAAGACTCATTCTCTTTATGAGAGGATCTTTTTGGGGGTTCTCTGCGGTGGCCTTAGAGGAATTTGCACCCCCACCATATTGGCTCTGGTCACCCCCATCAGCCGCTGTGCAACAGGCACACACAGTAACACTGGGAATGAGTGGGACTTTCTGAATACTCAGCTCAATGGAAGGACCAGGGAGACGCTGAGAAGCCCCATGAAGAGGAGAATCCTCACGAGGTGGCGAACCTCACAAGGAGGAAAATCCTCACAAGGAGAATCACCATGAGGAAAAGAAACCCCACGAAGAGGAGAATCACAAGGAAGAGGAAAAGCCTCCCAAGGAGGAGAGATGTGGGAAATGAGGCTTCCTCTTCTACTGCAGTGGCAGGTGCATCCTCAGGAGCCTGGTGGTCTGCTGGAGCCTGGCGGCACTTCCCTCGGGCACGGGTCTTGCTCTTCTGACCACCAGGCATGATGAATCCTGATACTCAAGTGTAGGAGACGGACAGGTAATGCAAACCTGCTTGATTCTTGATAGGTACTATGTCTCTTCTCTCAGCCGTGTGACCCCAAATTTTGCAGACTGGAGGGCACACCTCCACCTCCTGCGATATCCCAGGGCGCTGAGCAGACTTGGAGTCGAGCGTCCTCGTCTGAAGAGCGACCAGAGATTCTGGAAGCTACGAGCGTCTTCCCGCCTTCGGGGATATTGGCGGATCTATTTCACTCATTTTTAAAGACACAGTAAATGAAGTCCAGAGAGTAACTGATTCACAAAAATTGACACAAGCTTTAAGACTTTTGTCTTGACATTTCATAAAAGGATGAAAAACCGTTCGTATCTGCTGTACTTCTTAGGAAGAAAAGTATTCTTGAGATAATAAACACATATGAAATAATACAGGGGTCACCTCTGAAAAACTGGTTCTGAAGTGAAGGGGAAATCTACAGATTTTGCCCTTCCTGTCAATGTTGAAAGTGCACTGCACAGCATTAAGACGAAGCCACACCCAGCACAGACCAGTGAACTCAGAACCCCACCCCCTGCAGTCACCATCCTGGGTCTGTCTGGTGCTGTCATCATGCTAACCTAAATACAAATGAAGCAAATTGTTTCATTAGGAACATATGTAAGCTTAAAATGGTTTTCACCAACACTATGCTAGTCACTGTTTGTTTTTAAACTATTAAAGCAGAACATGCAATTAAGAGCCAGTAAAATGTCCCAGTCTGGCTTGTGTAAATTTGCTGAATTTAAGATAGATAGATAGATAGATAGATAGATAGATAGATAGATAGATAGATCGATCGATCTACATCTATATATATCCCTATATTTAATACGGGGAGCTCTAGTGGCCTAGTGAGAAGAAGCTGTGTTGCAGGGAGCTCTGGTGGCAAGAAGCTGCACTGCAATCCCAGAGGTTTGCGGTTTGAATCCACCAGATGCTCGCTGAAGGAGGCAGTACAATCTCCTCCTGCATCAGTCAGATATGATTTGACAGCGCATGCACACGAAGCAACAGCTGCGCTGCAATCCCAAAGACATGCGATTTGAGGCCACCAGCTGCGCCGCAGAAGGTCTGATAATCTCCCATGTGATTAACTGCCTATGAAAACCCACCAGAGGGTCAGCTATGGGTCAGTTCTGATTCCATGACGACATATTTAATATATTAAGTCCAGGATGTCTAACATTTTTACTTAAATAAGAATTTAGGAATTTACCAACAAAAAGTCTTACATGGAAGTCTACTCTTGTGGCAAATACCTCCCCTTTTTTTTCTTTTTTAAATTTTTTAAATTTATTTTATTATTTTTTGTGCATGTACCGTCAAATCAGATCTGACTGGTACAGGAGGAAATTATCCCTCCTTCTCCAGCAGAGCATCTGGTGGATTCAAACCATATATCTTTGGGATTGCAGTACAGCTTCTTGCCACTAGGCCACCAGAGCTCTCCCAAATATCCCACCTTTTAAACTTGACCCTTCCCTAGGCTTGTAGGCAATGTTTCTGCTCCCTTTGGGTGACCTTAGCTCTTTATATGTATTTTATCTTCATGAACCTGGGTTAAATGCCTTACTCAAAGCACAGATTCTGTTGTACTCAGAACATTCAACAACAGCACCTAACAACACACCGCTGCTGCCGCCACCACCACCACCACCAGGTTACTTCACTGCTTCCAAAGACCTCAAGTGTCCCCTGGTGTGTTTAGGGAAAACCTTCAAGTGACTGCCACAGAAAGACCGCTGAGCCAGAAGAATCATCTATGTGATAGTGACAGATGCCATCATCGAATGCGGATCACAGAGACACTATCAACAAATCTGAACCCTGTCCTGTCCTAAAAATCTGACACACTTGAGCCCACTGCTGCAGTCACTGTGCCAATCTATCTCTTTGAAGGTCTTCCTCTCTGGCATCCCTCCCCTCTTCCAAGCATAATGTCCTTCGGGGAACAGCCTCTCTTAGCAACAAGCCTTGGCATGTGAGATGAAGCTTCATCTTTGCCTCCCAAGAGCACTCTGGCTGCACCTTCTCCAAGCCATTACAGGTTTGTTCTCTTGACAGTACATTGCATATTCAGAACTCATCTCCAACACAATTCAAAGGCATCAATTCCTGTTGTCATACTTACGAAAAGACCATAGTCTCAACCAGGCACACCATAGACCTCAAACTGACTACTGAAAATGGCTTTTCTAGCCAATGCCTTAACCCCCTTTAGGGGCATGATCTCCAGCTGCCTCAACTGCAGACCTAGGATTCATGCTTGATCAGTGTCTTGTAAGCCATCAACAGCGGTGGGGCCAACATAGGAGGAAGGCTGGCCGGTGGAGGAACTGTGGCAAGGCACAGCATAAAAAAGAACTGGAGATGAGAAGAAATGACATGAGACTGTATGGTATACCTGAGTGGCCTACTGGACAACTGAGGAAATTGGGTTTATTTGTGTTGCTGGACTAAAAACTGGACTTTCACTGTGTGACATCCTTTGCCTTTCCCTGCCAGCCCCCAACCTATTTCCTTAATAAACCCTCAGACCCTGTGATTAGTAAGCAGCCAGAAGCCAAGGGGACTCTGTCTTACTATGGGGTCAGTGCTCCTTCGAGGAGCTAGCTAAGCCAGACTCAGCCTTCCCCAGTTGTTGCTGCCCTTTATAACCCAGGAGTCTAAAATGAAGAGGTGCTAATAGCACAACAGTTAAGCATTTGGGTGCTAACTGAAAAGTCAACCATCTGAACCTTCCAGCAACACCCCCCTCTCCAGCAGCCCCAAGGGAGGAAAGAGCAGTAGCAGTGAAGATTACAGCCTTGGCCACACTGGAGGGCCCTTTCAAGGGGCCCTAAAGCTTCAGGAGAAGAGATCCTCTTCGACTGCAGACAAGATTACAAAATGTCTAAATCCCGGGATCCTCACCACCTTAAAACACAATAAATGCGTAAGATCTCTGACATAAAAACTCTGGCAAACAAACACTGATGTTTAAATAATTCCTTATGTCAACTAATAAATAGAATACAGTGAAAACAACCACCCAGCCCTTGAACTGTATATAAAAAGTTTAGCAGTATCTTTGCCCAACACTGAGGTGGAGGAAGTGAAGCAAAAGGCACGACAGGGCAGGGCTGGATGACAACCACCAGCCTGGGGGGGGGGGGGGTGCCCTTCCCCTGCAATTGTTCTCTTCTCATGGCTAGTGGTCACAATCATGCAATACAGTAAATACATAAATACACCAAATGTCAATCATTTAATGTTTACTTTTCCAAGATTGAATCTAAAATGGTAAGACAAGGTCTCTTGCCAGGCCAGTATGACTTTTTCCATGTTTACTGAATCAAAGAAAGCAACACTGACCCAGAAATTAGGACAGCCTAAAAGCCTTCCTCAAAGTAGCATTATCTAGGGTCTTAAAGGCTTGTGAGCAGCTGTCTCCAACAGATTCAAGACGAAAGTTGTCTACAGGCCTAACCACCCACAGCAACCAGCCTTGTTTATCCTGAGACCAGAAAAAGCTGATAGTGCCCGGCTGCCACAACCACCTGGCCTAGCTGACCAGAGATCTAAATGGAAGTCTGGACACAAGGGGGGAAATGCAGACTAGAATTGCTAAAAATTATCACTAGATATTAGAGGAAGCCTTGGACTACTGCCCTGAGATAGCCTTTAAATTGGAAGGGAGGCCCCTCCTGAGGTCCCCTGTCATCCAGACAATACTGGGTCCTACAGCCCGTGCCTTCTCAGCCATGACAATCTCATGGTCAATATTCACCCATGAGTACTGTGTTCCTTTAAATAATCATTTGTATGAAACATTTACCCTCAAGCAGAGCTGGTAAAAGAGGAAGGCAGGCAGGAAGCCAGATTAATGGAAACTGAATAGTCGAAAGGGAACTGACAATGCTGGTATCACTTGAAAAATGTCACCAATGTCAATGGGCATAATTTGTAGAAACTGTCAATTGTTGCTGTTGGTAGGTGCCCACTGAGTGGAGGGCAACTCTCAGTGATTCTGTAAGCAGACCTGAATCGTGACACACTCAAGCCCAGTGCCGCAGTCACCATGTCAGTCCGCCTCACTGAGATGTCTTCCTCTCTTCTGTACCTTTCTAAACACTCTTCTAAGGAATGGACTCTCCTAGCAACATACTAACAATTTGTAAACGAAGCCTCACCATCCTTGCCTCTAAGGAATACTCTGCACTTTGGGGCAATCCATGGGATACTCAGTACTCATCTCCAATATAACTCAAAGGCATCAGTGCTTCTTCTCTCATTCTTATTCAGTGTCAGCTCTCAGATGCACAAGTGACTTGAAAAGGCCATGGTTTGGATCTGGCACACCTTAAGTCTTCAAACTAATACCACTACTCTGGTAAAAAGAGTAAGGGCCATGTGGGTACAGCTATATCTGACTTCTACCAACTTCACAAAGGGAAACTGTCCCTGTCCACAGCATCAAAACACAAATCTAATTCCAATGAGGCAGACATGTCTCAGAGGCTCCTGTACCTCTTTCTACTCATCTCACTGCTTTTCTGGGTCCAAAATCCAATGTGATTGCACACAGACCACACAGAATCTTATTGTTGTCAGGTGCCATCAAGTTGAGAATGACTCATAGTGACCCTATGAACAAAAATATTAGAACCCTGTTCTATCCTGCGCCATCCTCACACTTTCTGACACAAAAAAGCCCACTGCAGCTGTCACTGTATTATTCACCTGGTTGAGGGTCTTCCTCTTCTTCACAGACCCTCCACCCTTCCCAACATCACGTCCCTCTTCAAGGAATAGTCCCTCATAGCGACATTTACAAAGTATGTAAATACTCATCATTCTTGCCTCCAGACAGCATTCCTGCTGCACCCTCTCCAAGACATACCTGTTTGCTCTCTTGGCCATCCACAGGATGTTCAGTGCTCTTCTCCAACACCACAGCTCAAAGGCATCAATTCTTTTTGTCATTCTTGTTCACAGTCCAGATCTCAAGATGCATAGCTAGTAATCGGAAAGACCACGGACTGAATCAGAAGCACCTGAGTCTTCAAACTGAAATCACTACTCAATAATTTGGAAAGATCCCTAACTGCAGATTTTCCCAGTGAAATGTGTCTATTATTTCCTAACTGCTCGTACCAAGGGTGTTGTTAACTGTGGATCCAAGCAAGATGAAGCTGTTGACAGTTTCAATCTCCATCCATCATGACACTGCCTATCAGTCCAGTGGTAAGAATCTTTGTTTTCCTGACATTGAGATCCAATCTATACCAAAGGCTACATTCCTTGATCTTCTGCAACAAGTTCTTCAAGTCCTCCTCACTTTCAGCAAGCAAGATTGTGTCATCTGCACAATGCAGGTTATTGAGGAGTCTCCCTCTAATCCTGATCCCATCCATTCCTCCTAATACAGTCCAGCTTCTCAAATAATTTGCTCAGCATACAGACTGAATAGATATGGAGAGAGAATACAACCCTGGTGTATTCCCTTCCCAATTCCAAACTATGCAGTGTTTCCCTGCTTCATTTGTACAACAGCCTCCTGGTAGAGGTAGAGAGGGTCCACATGAGCACAATCAAGTGCTCTGAGATTCCCATTCTTCTCAATGTGAGCCACAACTTCTCATGATCCACAATAAAGCACAAACAGACTTTCTTCTCAGTGAATTCTTATTAGGGAAGTAAAAAAAAATTATAATCGTAGAAAATTCTTATTAGAGAAGTAAAAAAGTTATAATCCAGATTGAGAACAGAATACAGTAAAACAGCTCCTGAAAGGTGCACGCAGGCACCAAAGCCTCTAGCCTCACAGCTTTAAGCCAGTGTTTCAAACTTCTCAGTCCTACAAATACTGGGTTCTCACCCCCAACAGTCCAACAAAGTTCTTGGTCCTCCCGATACTGCCCCTCCCCCACCTAAGTTCCTATCTCGTGTCAGGTTGTTGCTGTCACAGGTGCAGCTGGAGCAAGAAGAGGGTCCTCCTACAAGCTCCTGCTGATTCGTCAATGGCACCGGATGAGCTGTCTGCCTTTTGGCTCAATTCAATGGTGAGACTATCCAATCCTGGAGTAGACTACTGAGACTGGCCAATTCCGTGTGGAATGGTAGACCGTCAATCCCCCTGTGGATAGGCTAACACACTCCATGCACATATTCCCACCTATCTCCATAGCAAAGTCAAATAACTGGGCAGCAAAAGTTATACTGAAAGATAAACTCGGCAACTCTTCAGGATTTTGGACAAGTCTTTGACAGTGGATTTGTCCAAAACAATGTCTCTCCTGTTCTCCTGACTGCTGGTACCAAGGGTATTGATTGTAGATCCAAGTAAGACGAAATCATTGCCAGTTTCAATCCTTTCTCCATTTATCATGTTGTTTCCTATTAGCTCAGTAGTATGGATCTTTGTTTGGTGGGGAGGGTTTAGGATATTTGGAAAAAAGTGTTAAAATGTATTAGTAATAGTTAACATCATATAGTTAATTCAACTAGTAACTTATCGTACAGAATGACAACATCTCTACTAAGGTGGATGCTCAAGGGTTTGGGTCCTGCTACTCAGCACACCCGGGCACAGACTGAGATTCATGGCACTTCGATCATGGAAAACAGCAGCCAACGGCCGCCCCCAATTCTAGGAGCACGGACATTTAAACTGCAATCTCAACAGCACATAAGAGCCATGGACACCACCACATCCCCTTCTATTGTTTTCAAATGTGTGACTTCATAGGTGCCTAACATTCAAGTTTTCACTCTCTATGTCCTGGTCATGTTTGAGTGACACACACAGCTTAGAGGACTGTTTTCTGGCTTTGGTGCAGAAGCAGCAGCCACACTGTGGGTTAGCTAGTGCAGGGGAGGGATGGCAGCAGAGGGCACCATCCCTAGAGAGGGACGGCAGCAGAGGGCACCAGACGGGCAGGTGAGACCGCAGCAACGAAAGCCCGCGCCTCCCTGCTCCACCTCCAGAGGACCTGGGGCAAGCCTAGTGCTGCATACAGTGTCCACCCGTTACACCCTAGCACGCTCCCAAAACGAAGTCATCACAGCCTTTTCTCAGGACGAGTTCAGTGACTATGCAAAGACTGGGCGCCACTGAGTCATGAAGGTGTTCCCGCCTTTCTGTTTCGATCTTTGGCCATGAGGCCATTCCCTGGGCTTTCAGTGCTCTGCAGCTTTGGTGAAGGGTGGTATACATAATGTATTTATAGGTTGATGCTGCTGTACGTATACCTGTGTGGGTCTTGAACTCGTAGGGAAGTCAGTGTGCTAAAAGAACCGAAGGCAAAGATGCTGACTGGTGACTAGAAATACCTCATTTACCTGCGGGGGGGGGGGGGGGGGGGGGGGGGGGGGGGGCGGCGACGGGCGACTTCTTCAGGGTGAAGATAGAGCGACGCTGAGGGTCCCAGCACCCTCCTTCTCCTGGACTCCACATGGAAGGCGGGGACAGAGAGACAAGCACCGGGCATCCCTGAAGAACCAAGTGCCCAGCCTTCCAGGCAATATTCCACGTGATCCAACCAAAGGAAATGGGAAGCCTGTTCAAAGACTCACTTCTCACACACCAATCTCCTTGGGGCTCTCCTTGGGGCGTCTGTAGTATCCTCAGCTCTCTGAGATGTCACCATGTTTTACAGCTTTGTGTCTAATTGCCTGGTAATGAAACAATTCAACATCCACCACCAAAAACCTCCAGGACAAAACTCTGGCCCTTCTAGAAATTTCACTCTGGGCTGGCTTTGCGAACATTGGATGAAAAGTGTGTGTGTCAGTCCCTCGGCTGCCCTGCCCTCTGTCAGCTGATCCATTTGCATGTTTTCTTACACAGCCCTAGTTAGTGTCAGTACTGGGAGGACTGGGAGTGGAGGAAGGGCCTTCATGCCCTAACTTCAGGAGCCCCTTAGACAGGAACCTAAAAGCCCACTCCTGCGAGCAGGATCCTTGTTTTCTAAATGTTGAGATGTAATCCATACGGAAGGCTGTATTTTTTAATCTTCTGCAACAAGTGTTTCGGCTATACTCAGTCTCAACAAGTGAGGTTAGGTCATCTTCAGATGGGAACCTCTAACTTCCTGTGTAAATTTTCACCAAAAGCACAAAATACTGTTTCAAACTAACAAAAGCCTAACCTCTATCACTCACAGAAATGCCGTGGTTAAGACCAGTATGGATTTAAATTTTCCCTCAATCACCAATTAACTTGGCTGCTAACCAAAGATTTAAACACACTCACTAGCCACTCCACTGGGGGGGGCTGGGGGTGGGGGGAGGGAAACGGGGCAGCCTGCTTCCTTAAAGATTTACAGCTCTGGAAACTCTGAGGCCATTAAACAATTCTCTAAATCATGATGAGTCAGAATTGCCCAGATGGTGGTAGATTTGGTTTGGGGGCTAAGCCCTCTTCTACAAATACCAGCAATGCACAACCCTGTGAGCGAAGTTATCCTCTCTACTTGAGTAAAACCAGAGTGTTCAGGGTTAGCCGACCAAAGGCTGCATCTTCTCGGGAGCTGAGCTGACTTCAGCTCCGATGTGACTTCAAAGCCCATACTCAACCACCATGAATACTGCTCTCTACTCACCTCTCTTCATAAACACAACTACACAGAACTCTGTCCCTCCCCAGCAATAATACAAGGAGCCTGGTAAGCCTATTTCAGTCATAACTGAACTAAAGCATACTTTAAGACAGTAAGGAAAAAACGTCACCAGAACCATAGAATAACTGGTGTTGAAACCATTAAGTGATAATCTAATTTGCTGTTTAAATTCACACCTGAAAAGCTATTAAAATAAATAAATGTGGTTTGGGGTTTGTTTTGTGGAGAGAGAGAGAGAGAGAGAGAGTGTGTGTGTGTGTGTACCGTCAAATTGGATCTGACTATAAGAGAAGCTTGTCCCTCCTTCTCCAGCAGGGCATCTGGTGGATTCGAACCGTGCACCTCTGGGACTGCAGTGCGGCTTCTTGCCACCAGACCACCAGAGCTCGCCAATAAATGTGGTTTTAACGCACAGACTGAATGGAAATCTGTGCCTTGACCAAATTAAACCACAAGCAAAGATTCAGAGTCAAAAGTTATATAATTTGAAAAGTTTTTTTTTTCTTTTGAATCTATTTTATCATGTGAAAAATAAAATATATTCTAAAGACCTCAGCGAGCTGCTACTAAATTATAGGAAATCATGTATAAGACTGTTTTGAAAACAGTAGAACATTACAAGTTATGGCATCCTTCATTCAATAAAACGAACTATTGAATGTGCCCTCCTATAAATGGCAACCCACCTCCGTGACTCTGGAGCACTTTCTGGGACAACAGTCTGTAACTTCGGTATGTAACTGCCGGTATGGTAGCCCGTAGCAGTGTGGCTCCCACCCACTTGTGGCTAACAGCTAGAAAGGCTAAGCAGCTTTCCATTCCAAGAAATTCCAATTGACACAGACACTCGTGGCTCCTCAAGCACAGTTCTAGGTTAATGTAACACACCACAGAAAGGACAGTTCTATCAAACGTAAGACCGTAACAAACTGGGAACAGAAAGGAAAGACAGAAGACTGGAGAAAACCTGAGATGGGTACAACCACAAACACATCACAAAACTAAACCTGTCACAAAAGCTGGCGCTGCTGACCCAAACAATGCTCACTTCTGGCAGTTCAAATCTGCCACTAAGCTCTAGGCTGCTCATCTCCGCCGGTTCAGTTTGAAGCCACCCACGCATCTGCTGGAGAAGGATGGGGAGTCTCCTCTCAGCCTTGAGTTGCAGCCTCAGAAATGGAGAGAGCGCCATTCTGAGGTACATCTGACTTGATGGCTGTGAGGCTGATAGGTTGTGGGTTTATTACCTGACCTTCAAAGTTCAGAGGAAGTACCAACCTCATCAGAATGCTCACAGCAGCTACCACAGAACAGGTCAGAAACCATTCTAACGCACATATGCAGACAGGAAACAGCCTCAGCATACCCCGCAGCTCTATCCAACAATCAACGTCAGTTCTAGGGTGAGGGGCTTGGCCATTTTAGGTTCACCAACCACAAATTCAACTCAATCCAGTAGTCACTTGCATTCCAACAGGACACAAATCCCTGCCCTAAAAAAGCTTATAGTGAGGGAAGGGGTTAACAAGACACAAGGGGGAATTAAAAATCAGTTAGTGAATGAAATTTTTAAAGAGAAAAGCAAAGGCAGGGGGCAGTAAGGAGGGAAAAGTGCAACAACAACAATGAATGAATGGAATACAAGTCTCCTGTAAACGTTTGTTAAAAATCACAATAAATTTTTTTTTTAAAATAACATTAAAATTTAGTTTTTAAAAAGTCAGCAGGTACAAAGAATGCTGAAGTCAGAACAGGGACTGTCGGAAGACGCTGAGAGAAACTGGAACATGGCTCACAAGTTGTCATGATCCCACTCGGTAAAACAAGAACTATCGTTGTGTGTCCACCTACCACTCAGTCAAGCCTTCAAGATCAAGGCCTTAGAAACCTATCGTGGGGTCACGCCCTGAGGACGTCGGAGGTGCAGGCTGTTCCCTGGGCTGTGCTAACGTGACTCTTAGTGCAAAGCCTTCCAGATCCCCAGTGTCCATGAGGGCAGGGCAGAGAGAAGGCATGTGTACGATTCCTTTCCCGAAGAGTGATGATCTTCTAAGTGTTTACACCCTGGCCCAGGCTCTGGTCAAGTGTTAACTGGACTAGATTACACAGTACAATCTCTTGGTCAGTTTGGAGGCGGCATCTGGAGCTAACTTTAAGCCACGTGGATTCATTCAGGAACTACTACACATTGTTTTCTCTACATCATGGGCACAGGTGGGTTGGCATCAGGAGTCTTCACATCAGGACACGGGCACTAGCTTTGGGCCAAGGCAATTGTATCTAATGAATATTGTGTAGAAGCCTCCAAACTGGAAAACGAAAAAATACTGTACATTCTAACTCCTTTAGAAAATATTTTACTAGCCAATTTTCTAAGTTAGTATTACTCCTGACAAATGGGAGAAAGAAATTTTGTTTTCCTAAACTGAATGACTTGACTTCTAAGGCTATTCCTCAAATTTAAGACTGAAGAAGGAAGACTGGATACCCTCCAGAAAAAAAAAATCAGACTTGATTAAGCGGGACAATCACAGGCTTTTGTGGAGTGCTGGGTTCAGAATTCGCCCATGTCACATGATGCTCCATGTGAAAGGCTACAACTGTCCCAAAAGGCTTCCTGCATGGTCATTACCACCGAACACCAGGTCGTTTCTCTAAAGGTGCCACTAGTAAGTGCAAACCAGGAAGCAGTGGCGCTTAAACACTGTGCCACCAAGGCTCCTTAATTTACCCATAAACTAAAAAAAAGTAAAGGACTATGTGGTCATTCAAATGTGCCCATGTGTTTTCTCATGCCCTGTTTTCCAAAACGAAGCTTCAGTCTTCACGCCGTGAACAATGGCTTGACCTAAGTGACTGTCTTTTAAACAAACATTCGGCAGAAGAGGTGGTGTCATCTTCCTAAAACTAGCCACAGGTTCTCTGCTTCTTCCAAGTTCACTTTATATCATTTCACGTTTACAAAAGACCCACATCAATACCTGTTTTTGCTTAAATAAACCCAATATGGATTTTCACTTTCAGTGGGGGGGGGGGTGTCTGAAACATCACGCCACTGCCATCACAGCAGGATGCACTCCATGCAGCGACAGAGTGGATCACCTCGCTGCCTCCCCAGGAACTCCCATGAGTGCCACACTTTTAATTGTCTGCAAACACGTTCTTATTATTTTAGGCTTTATGTATTATTTGATATAACCTGGCAGTTTATTTGGGGGGGGGGGGTCTGGGAACACTCAAACACATCTCCCACACAACTGACTGCTGCTTCTTTGCTTTATGCCATTCCAGATTACAAAAGGTCTCCCAGGAACAGCCTGCTATGGGATAATGGGGAACCTGGAGCTGGCACCATGCCTGCCTTCTCACTTTTCTTTGGCTCATTCCCCTCGGGGAGTGAGGGACACTCCATGGAGAACTCTGGCCAGCAGCCAGCACCAACCTGTGAGGGACAGGAGCAACCTGTGAAGCAGCTCTGCTCCTCCAACCCCAGGCAAGTCCCAGGCTGCAGCCTCTGCCACCATCCTGACCTTAACCTCGGGGAGCTTGATCCAGAACTGCGCCACTAAGCCACTCCCAGATTCCTGACCCACAGAAACTGAGAGAACGCAGATGTTTACTGTTTCAAACCACTAGATTTCAGGGTAATTTGTAACACAGCAAGAAAATGAACATACTAGTGTTTTTAAACTACAGGTTCTGGCTCAACAGGAATTGATGAAAACACTTTAGGTATCGTGATCAGTCTTTAAAAAATAAACCCAACCAAACAGAAAAGAGTATTAGCATTGATCACTCATAGAAAGAAGCACTATTTCCTGAAAATTATTTCATCTTACCTATGTGTGCGTGCCAAATAACAATTTGAATTAATGTCTCAGACTCACAGGTTTAAAACAAACAAACAAAAAAACCCCCCACATTCCCTAAATTCTAGAATCCCCTCAAAAAAAAATATCAGAATTAACAAGCAAATATTTTCTACGAACTTATAAAAAATAAACCAGTGAAATAGAAGACACCCGCAAAATACATTTTATTCTGATTACATTTAACTTGAAACAAAATCCAAAAGACACAAAATTGCACTAGACTAGCAAGCACAACCAAAGGTCTACAAAAATCAAGTCAAAGCTGGGGTGGGGGGTTAAATCCAGTGCCCTCAGATTCCTTGTAAACTAGTGCCCAAACTCTCTACCTATCTTCTCTGGGAACAATTTTTAGGGTTTTGCCTCAGCGTAATACAAGGCAAAACTTTCAGAGCACAAGACTTTGGAGAATAATTATGCACAACATCACTTCTGATGAATCCACCCAGATTATCGGCTTGCACTGCAATTTTCTTTGAAGTCAAATATGTTAAAACTACTTTTGAACTCCTAATCTGACACTTTATATTCAAAATAGGAAAATAAACCAGTATAGAACACTAGCCAGATGATTTAACTTCTTTTCACTTATTACTTAAGTCAATCTTTTCACTTATTACTTAAGTCAATCTGTGGCTCTCTCACAAGCTTCCCTGGGCTCTGAGCCTTGTCTTCTGCTTTCCCTACAAGGACTGTTTCCTCCTCAGCTTGTACATATGTAGCAATCTAAATGTTTCCACTTCAAAGAGTTGTAGAAAGTACACACTGTAGTAGTTTCCCCCAGTAATGATTATTTGAAGATAGTGACCCAGTATGAACTAAGTGACCTACTTGGCAAACCCAAGCAAGCATGCCATGCCTTTGGAGAACTGGCAGGGATGCTGCCCTGCTCCTGAAGAGGAAGATGCTGTGCAGAGAGCAGGTAGTTTTTAGGACCCTAAGCTTCTCTCTAAAAACAGACATAAAATGCCAAAACATGGTTCCCGACCCACATTAAG
Organism: Elephantulus edwardii; assembly: GCF_000299155.1. Lineage (NCBI taxonomy): Eukaryota > Metazoa > Chordata > Mammalia > Macroscelidea > Macroscelididae > Elephantulus > Elephantulus edwardii. The sequence continues at coordinate 1,964,232 of NW_006399774.1, read as the reverse complement.
AATAAAAAGTTTCCCATATTTTTACAAATATAATCACAGCGTTATATACATGAGATTATACTGGGGTTCGATTACAAAGACCACATGAAATGACTGTGCTAAATACACAGTGTTTCTGCCTCAAGGCCAGCATGCTCCAGACACAGACCCAAGTTTCTGCCCCATGGCTTCAACCAAAACTTCAGCACTGATTCTCACCCCCTTTTTCCTCTAAGCCAAACCCACTGTTGGCCAGTCAACTCCAATTCATGGCAGGCCCAGGCAGAACCAGAGTTTCCAAGACTGTAATAAAAGCTTCACAGAACCAACGACCCCTACTTTCTCCTGGGGAGCACCTGGGGCGTGTGTAATTCCCTCCCATCTTTCAGCTGGCAAATGAATGCTCAATCACTGTGCCACCATGTGAACAGTGGATCATCACCAGAGATTCATTGTCAGACATCCAAAAGAGCCAAGAGCTTAACCATCTCTATGATGCTTTACCAGTCAAAACCGCCTTGGTCTCATAGTAAGAAGGAACAGATGTCAACTGTAAAGCCAGTCCAGCTGTTTATCAGTACAGAGACCAATGCTGATGCCTAGCTGCTGTGCCCAGACCCTCAGCTCAGGGTCAGAACTCAGCTCCGCACACAGTCATTTCCCTACACAAGTCGCTCATCTACCTAGAAAAGTTGACGGCAGCTATATGCTAAAAATCAATTACTCATGTGGGAGCCACTGAAGTTACCCAGCTGCTTAGCTGCCACCAAAGGAGGGATTAGTCATCAGTAGCTTCGAGGATAACTCAATCAAACTCGGATTTTCAAGAGAAAGACCTTTGTATACTCTACTGTGTCCACAGATAATGCGTGGCCCTGCCTTGCTGTGCTAGCCAGAGTCTGGCTGGGGAATGCACAATGGTTTAGACATCAAACCAAGGGATCCTGTCACCAGGAGAGGGGACCCTGACACCACCCCGATGCATCCTTCCTCTGACAAGACAAGGAATGCTCCTTCCTAAGACTTCAAAATCCTAAATATGGAAAACAGAGAAACTATTACATTCCATCCTTTAGTGCACCATGCTTTCAAACCATCAACTTGGCAAAACGGTAGCAGAGGAGGGGAAAAAAAAAAAACACCTCAAAGTGTTAAGAATGACCATCAGTGAACTGCAATTCCTAGGCCAAGTTACAAGTTTCAGGACTTTGTCCAAAAGGTTTTCGGGATGTCCAAATCTAACACAATCACCAACTCTGGAATCCAAAGACCAACACTTTAAAAAAGAGTGGTAAATTATTCCTTCAATAACACACGCTTTGTCGGGGGGGAAAAAAATTTTTTTTTTTGGAGGGGTGACCAATACATGGTAATTAAAACCCAACCACTGAAATAAGCCTGCTAGTCAATGCTGATGTGAAAGCTCTCACATCACACTCCACCAGGCTGCAAGGAAGCCAGCTGGGGCGCACCTCCACCTGCATGGACAAGCATGCCATTCTTGTAAGGAGTCAAGAAATGGCCATTCGCTGCCCTGGGCTCTGCAGAGTGTGGCTTGCACACCCACCAGAAGTCAAGGGCCTGAGGGTCCGCAGATGTCACCCAGGGGAAGGGGACCCGCTGCCCCCGAGCCTGCGCACGGGCTGTCCCCCGCACGCTCGGGCCGAACCACGGCGGCCCCGCAGGCCCCGCAGGCGGCGGAGTTGCTCCGCGGCCGCACATGGTCTGCAGAAGTTTGGCTGGCGCGGCGCGGCTGGGAGCGGCCGGGCTGC
>NW_006399774.1:1961233-1962379 GCF_000299155.1 Elephantulus edwardii | reverse complement strand
CGCCGCCTCCCCCCCACCCCCCGGCGGGAGCCGCTCGCAGCCTCTTCGCACTAGTCGCTCCGCTCTCTCGGTCATGTGACCTTAACGTAACCGGACAGGAAAAGCCCCGCCGCCGCCGCCGCCGCGCCGGAGACACCGACCGCGGCGGCAGCAGCAGCAGCAGCAGCAGCAGGGGCGGCGGCGAGGCGAGCACGGCCGGGGGCTGCCTGCGGCGTCGCCTCCACACCCGGCCGCGGCCGCACCGGCGACAGGTAAGCGCGCACCGCCTCCGCCTCCCAGGGCCGGTGCCCACGTGCCGCCCCCGGCCCGGGCTCCCGGAGGGCGCAGGGGGGCGGGGGCCGCCGGAGCTCGCAAACGGTTCCGGCAGCGGCGGCGGTGGCAACAAAGAGGACGAATGACCCCCGCGCCGGGGTCCGGGTGAAGGCAGGCAAAGGGCCCGGGCCGCTCGGGACCCCGGTTCTGGGCAGCGAGGGCAGGGGCGCCCCGCGGGGGCGGCGGCGGCGGCAGCGCCTGGCGCCGGGGCTCTGGCCGCCTGACAAAACCATCCCCCGGAGCCAGGCGGCGGCGAGTCGGCGGCTCCATCCGGGCCTTTGCGGGAGGGGGAGGGGACGGAAGCCGAGAGGGCGGGCGGCGGAGCGGAGGAGGGAGGGAGGAAGGGGAGGGGGGCGATCCGCGTTCCGTTCCCCGGCGCCGGTCCCTCCCTTCCCGCCGCCACCGCCAGGCGCGTCCCGATCGGCGGCGGCGGCGGCTGGCGAGCGTCCCTCGCTGGAGCCCCGCGAGGCGGGCCCGTCAGGTGCGTGATCCCTCCGCCGCCTCTTGCTGCCGCCGCTGCTGCCTCGGCGGCTGGGCCGCGAGCTGCGGAAGTGGGTTTGGGGGGAGGGGAGCAGGCAGGGAGGGGGAGGGGAGGGATCCGGTCCGACCGGAGCAGGCCCGGCCTCTCTGGCGCTTCTCCCAGCTGCAGCGGCTCCTACAGCTGCTGCCGCTACTGCTGCGGCTCCGCCTCCCCGCTCGCGGGCGGGGGCGCGCACGCGCGCTTCCGGCCGCCGCGGGTCTCGCGCTGTCTCCGGCTCTCGCGCGCGCTCTCCCCCCACCCCCCAGCTCTGGGCCGGCCCTCCCCCTCCCCCGGACGCCGGGTCTGTTGCGCCG
>NW_006399774.1:1940980-1960991 GCF_000299155.1 Elephantulus edwardii | reverse complement strand
TGTCGCCGGCTGCGGCCCGCGGGTTGGGCTCGCTGGACGCGGCCTGGACTTCCGCTCGCTGGGCGGTCTGCGCCCTGGTGGAGGCCTCGGCGCCCGGCTGCGGTCGCGTCCTTCCGCGTGGGCCCTGGGCCGCCCACCGAGCCCCGCTGCGGGCAGGGGCGGAGGGCCGCCTCCTCGGCGGAGCGGAACCCCCGGGCGGTTCATTGTTTAAACAAAGCTGTGAAGATGCATAGGAAGGGAAGTTGGAGCTGACCGTGAATCCACGGGCAATACGGAGGAAAGCAAAGGCTTGAGAGCAGAGTAGCTGGAAATGCAGTTCTGATCAGGCCCCGGCCGTGCACGGCAGCAACCTCCAGCCACTCCCGGGATCCCGGGGCTCCTCTGCCTTCGTCATCCGGGGCCCAGAAGGAGGAGACCCCCATTTTCCCCCAAGTTGTTTACAAGGGTTATAGTGACGGGTTCCGTGTTTACTGAGCCGCCAGGGTCCTGGCTGGGGTGTGGACCATCCCGTGCTCCCGGGACACAGAGCCCCGGGAAGTCAGAACCAAATCAGAGCTAGAACATTTTAATCCTCCTTGATTTATCACAAGCCAGGATTTACTGTTAGAGGAAACTGGCTTTTGCATTCTGAACAGACAGGTTGTGGATCCAGGATAAGGATCTCTGGTGGCACAATGGAAAAGCGTTAAACTGCTAACCCCAAAGATCAGGAGTTCAAATCCATCAGATGTTCTCGATCTCGAGGAAGCTTCCTTAAAGGTTCACAGCCTTAGAAACCTGGGGCAGTTGTACTCTGACCAGTAGGGTGGGTATCCAGGATGTTTTCAAACGGCTAAAAGATCATGTTTCGGTGGGTTTGTTTTTTAAAAAAAGAAAACATTAACAACTTTGATAACACTGCAATCCTGGATGCTCGTGCTTCCAATTCAGCAGATTCTCTGCTGAAGAAGGAGGGACAATCTCCTCCAATGCCAGTCAGATCCGATTTGACCGTACACACACACAAAAAAAATATTTTTTTTTTTAAAGTGGGGGCTTCTCATGTAATACTGGTTCAAAGCCCAAGCTCACCCTGGCTGTCACCTCCATTTGTTTCCAAGGCTGGACGTCTAGGTGTTGAGACTGATGGATTTGAACTGCTGACCGACATTTTTGTTAGCAGCCCAATAGATTACAGCACTAGGGCTATAGAAATGATCGTTTACCCACTTGAACTGCACTTGAAAGTATCTAAGTGTGGGGGAAATGGTTTGAAGTGCCAATTGTCCACAGCGGAGGAGCCCATTAGGGGTGGCATGTATCACACCACCCCGTCATAATTTATGAGACCGCCCAATTTCTTGACAGGTGTAAAACCTCTGTAGAGGGTGTTGTTGGCAAACGTCTACCAAAGGACCCCAGCAGCAGAGGAGAATGGACACTAGGCGTGTCTCGGGTCACAGAATAAATGCTGGGCAGTGACAACTCCTACTGTTTGAAAAGCTCATGTGTATTTTACACAAGATCTGTACTTCTTTAAATGTAAAAAAATGATAGAAAATTATATTTATTCCCGTAGGACATTCCACTGCCCATCCCTGAGGTTGAGGTGTTCTTTCCCTGGCTTCAGAATCCCTGACTAGAGGTGGAGACGTAGCTTAGGCCCATATATGGCTCGAGTTGTCATAAGCTTCCTGGGAGGTGGAGTCTCTCCTGCCATCTTTCCCTCTTGTCTCTTGGTGCCTCCTTCCTAGATCCATCCACTTTTCCCTGTAGTAACTTTGGAAAGTTGGATGAGGCAAGTAGTGACTGTCACAAGCAAAGGAGACAGAACTCCTGGAGGCTCTCACCCTGGCTATAAAAATGCACAGGGGCATTAATTAATCACTTTCTCTGCTTCCTGAAGAGCCAATGTCCATGAAGATAGAAAAGAGAGTGAAAGGTTTGAATTTTCGGGGTTAGGGGTTGGAAGATGGTAAACAGTATTGAGACCAAAAACATTTTGACAAGTCAGTCCTACATTCTCATGAACTGTAGTTTTTATTAACAAATGAAACAATATGACATTTAAATTGCTAGCAAGCAAAATTCAGTGTTTTTACAATGCTGATATACCACTAGACCCTAGCCTTAGAAAGTGTATCAGGAGTTTGCAGTTCAAGACTACTAGAGTGATTTTTTTTAATAGTACAGATACTTGAAGTTCATAATCCTCAGTTCACATGCACGAGGTATTCACATGACTGATTCTCACTTCACAAAAGCTCAGTGTACAAGGAGAATTGGCACAGCAGATGCATGCGTCTGTACTTAGAAGTACTTTTAAAACTCTTGTTTCACTTTACAAGAAATTTTCACACACGGTTCCTTTTGACTCGTGTGCACCACAAAGTTCACCAAATTAGAGTGACCCTTAGCTCAACCGTGTGCACCACAAAGTTCACCAAATTAGAGTGACCCTTAGCTCAACCGAGATGATTTCAGAGTAACAACCACTTTCCTACTCTAATCCTGATTAACTTGATTCTCTGTGTCCCCAAAGTGATTGTGAAATGCCCTCCCTAGAACAGCACTTGTCTTAGTGTGGTGTACAGACCCTGTGGAGCTCCAAGACTCCTGTTACTCTCATGTTCTTGCGGTGGTTGTTGTTAGGTGCCATTGAGTCGAGTACAACTCATAGCAATCCTATGAATAAAAGATCTGAACCCAGTCCTGTCCTGCACCATTCTCACTTCCTGACACAAGAGCCTGTTGTAGCAGGCACCATGTTAGCCCACCTGGTTGAGGGTCTTCCTCTTCTTCGCCAACCCTCCACCCTTCCCAGCATCATGCCCTTCTTTCTCCAAGGAATAGCACCTCCTAGCAACATATCCAAAGTATGTGAGGCAAAGCCTCATCATTCTTGCCTCCAAAGAGGCAGCACCCTCTGGCTGTACCCTCTCCAAGACATATCTGTTCGTTCTCGTGGCTCTCTGTGGGATGTTCTCCAACACCACAGCTCAAAAGCATCAACTCTTTTTTTCTGTCATCCTTACTCATTGACCAGGTCTCAGATGCATAGCTAGTAATCAGATAGACTATGGCCTGAATCAAATACACCTTAGTTAGAAAGGTTCCTAAATGTAGATTGTCTCAGTGCGATGCATCTATTTCCTGATTGCTGGTACCAAGGGTGTTAATTGTGGATCTAAGTAAGATGAAGCTGTTGACAGTTTCAATCTCCTCTCCATCCATCATGATATTGCCTATTGGTCCAGTGGTAAGATTCTTTGTTTTCTTGATAATGAGAAACGATCCATACTTAAGGCTACATTCCTTGATCTTCTGCAACAAATGCTTCCAGGCCTCCTCACTTTCAGCAAACTAGGTTGTGTTATCTGCATAATGCAACTTATTAATGAGTCTCCCTCCAATATTGATGCCACATTCCTCTTCCTAAGAGTCCAGCTTCTCAGATAATTTGCTCAGCATATAGATTGAACAGGTATGGAGATAGACTACAACCAGAAATAATTGATTGGCAATGAAAAATTTCAGAAAACGCCATACAATCAGAAGCCAATAATAATGATGAAATATGGTGAAAAGCAATAGTTATAATCCATGTCAACAAGAGCTCAGGAATTGTCAACTGCAGGGGAGCTCTGGTGGCCTAGTGGCAAGAAGCTGCACTACAATCCCAGGGGCTCACGGTTCGAATCCACCAGATGCTCCGCTGGGGAAGGAGGGACAATCTCCTCCTGTACCAGTCAGATCTGATTTGACGGTACATGCACACACACAAATAATAAAATAAATTTATTTTTTTTTTAAAAAAAAAGGAGTTGTCAACTGCAGTATTTCCTTAAGAGTATAAAGAAGTCCTTAAGGCCAAAAAGTGTGAGAACCCCTGCCTATGAATATTGAAATATATTATCCAGTGAGGACCAAGTTAAGACACATTATGAGCTTGTCCTTGACTAAATGGAGCTATACCTCTATGTGATTATATTTTCTTAAGAGTCATTTTAGTAATCACACAGCTTATTTTGGTTTTAAAGGTGGCCTTTAATGGGTCTTAGAAGCACATAGGTTAGGTTTTATATTTTCTTGCATGTGATTGTATATGTAAGTTTTCTTAGAGTAGATTGTGACATGATGCCTTTAGAATTAACATTTTAATATATCAACTTTCTGAGTCTCTAACCAGCTTCTACTTGGCATTTAAATATCCCTGAAATATCCCTGAACTGCTCCCCCCACCCCGCCTCAACTTATACTCAGAAATTAAAAACTAATTTTATTACTAACCTAAGGGGAAGAAAAAAATTGGGAAGACAAATCTTTCATAGATGCAGTGCTTTCCAAAGTCAGAAAGCCAGCCACGGTGACATTGTCCCCATTCTTCCCCTCATTACTCTGAGAGGGCTAACTGAAGAGATTTTAAGACAAATAGCCCACTCTTTCTGCACCGTGGGATAAGTGTACGAAATAAGCTTTGAAGACCAGCTAAGGAAAGCAAGCAAAAGACCAGCCTCATTCAAGCTTACTTCATGGGCTCTGAAATATTAATTATTAATAATGCTAATTGTGAATGCTATTTTTTTTTTATCCTGGTGAGTGGTTTAAACTATCTGAAAGAATCAATCTTACTTGAGAGTAGTGCTTTTTTTCAATTACCGACGTGGCTTGTGCATTGGATACTCATTTCTGCTTCAATGGAATAAAATCTAAGACTTCAGAGGACCCTTTTAGTGCCCTTGAAATGGGTAGTCTAAGTGGTGTTTAGTGTATGACGGGGCTATTATCTTTGAAAAGCAAATCATAATTCCTAAAAGCTGTTTTAGTCTCCTGTCCTTTCACTGAAACTGAAGTAGGAACACATGAATTGTAAACGTATGTGATTTTCATTCCCATTTCAAGCTACACCTCCGAAGATGTGTACCTCGATTTCTTGAGTCAGCCACATGTATATGGAAAGAAACATGCTCAGTGATGGACATGCATGCGAGTAGGAGGGGCAGGGGTGTCAGCAAAAAAGGAAGATCCTCAACAAAGTCTTTGAGCCAAATTGGCTCCAGTACACCTGTGACTGGGAAGATGGCACAGGACTGGCCACTCTTTGTTTCTGTTGTGTGTAGAGAGGATTCTGTGAGTTAGAACTGACTCCACAGTGCCTAACAACCAACTGGACAGAAGCTGAAAGCACGCGACCGCTACTCCAGTTACCAGTGTAGCAAAGATAAAGCCATTGCTTTTTTTTTTTTTTTATTTTATTTGAGTGTACCGTCAAATCAGATCTGACTGGTACAGGAGGGGATTGTCCCTCCTTCCCCGGCAGAGCATCTGGTGGATTTGAACCGTGCACCTCTGGGATTGCAGTGCAGCTTCTTGCCACTAGGCCACCAGAGCTCCCCTAAAGCCATTGCTTTTGTGATTTGATAACTTAAAACCAGCACTTATATTTGGTTTCTGAAACACAATTGGGGGGTTTTTTTCCTCTTTTAATGTAACATTTATTTTTAAAATTTTATTATTCTTAATAATTTTAATGACTTTTTTAATTTCCATTTACTCATTGTTGAACTTTTCTCCCTGCCAACCCCTCCCCTCTAGTTTGTTCTTCGTTTTGAAAAGTAAAAGAAAAATTCTTTCATTGTTATACAATCCCTCCCCCCAAGTCCACTCCTCTATGCAGCCTTCATTCTAGGCAACATATACATATTTTTTACAGCGTATTCTTTCGAAGTAATTTCCCCCCATTCATTCATTATTGCACATTTTCCTCCCTACCCACTCCCCCAATTCATTTTTCTCTTTGAAGATAAAAAAAAATTCTTTCATTGTTATATAATCTCCTCCAGTCCACAGTCCACTTTAATATGCATTTCTTTTTCTGTAATCTTATCATGAAAATAATACCTAATCCTATATTCCTTTTAAATAGTTCTCTCCCTCATCTCTTTCAATGCCGTATACATTATTTATCCCCTCTTTTCTTAGGTTTCCCCCCAACCCCAATGTCAGTCCCATTTTACAACAGTGGCACTATGCAGTATTTGTCCTTTTGTGACTGAGATGTTTCACTCAGCACACTGTCCTCCACAGTCACCCATTTTGTATGAGTTCTTTGTTTTTCAATGCAGCATAGTATTCCATTGTGTGAATATACCACAGCTTCTCTATCCATCCATTCATTTGTTGATGGGCACTTGGGTTGTTTTCAACTCTTTGCTATTGTGAACAAAGCCGCAATAAACATGGGTGTGCAAATATCTGCTTGGGTGGCACTTATGGTTTCTTTAGGGTATATTCCCAGTAGTGGAATTGCTGGGTTAAATGATATTTCTATTTCCAACTCTTTGAAAAAGCTCCATATTGCCTTCCATAGTGGTTGCACCATTTTACACTCCCACCAACAGTGAATAAGGGCCCCAGTTTCTCTACAACCTCGTCAGCATTTGCTATTTGGTGTTCTGTTGAATTTTGCTGTACTTACTTGGGTGAGATGATATCTCATAGTTGTTTTGATTTTCTTTTCTCTTAGAGCTAGGGATTTTGAACACTTCTTAAAAATATGAAACGCTTCACGAATTTGCGTGCCATCCTTGCTCAGGGGCCATGCTAATCTTCTCTGTATCGCTCCAATTTTAGTATATGTGCTGCTGAAGCAAGCACCACAATTGTTATTTTTATTATTTTATGAATATACCTGACAATCCCATCCCGTGGGCTGCCAAGAGAACAAACGAGTATGTCCTGGGGAAAGTGTAACCAGGGCGCTCTTTGGAGGCAAGGTTAGTGAAACTTCATCTTACATACTCTAGGCATGTTGGTAGGAGGGGCTAGTTTTTAGAAAAAAGACATCATGTTTGGAAAGGTAGAGGGTCAGCGAAGGAGGGGAAGACTTTTTAAGGAGATGGGCTGACACAGTGACTGGTACAATGGGCTCAAGATGAGGCTAGTGCAGGGCAGGGTTCAGACCTCTTGTTCAAAGGGCTCCTTGTTCATAAGGTCGCTATGAGCCCTGTTCAACTCGATGTCACGTAACAATAAAACCTGCCAATCTGAATTTACTCTAAAACCAAACGTAGCCACATCCATAAAGAAGACATCCTGATTTTAAGAGCTAACTCCCTTCTCTGCCTCTGCTTTCATTCCTCTGTTCACTATCTGATTTAGAAGATATAAGTAATGTTGGCTTTTATTATTGTTATCTACTTGAAGGGTTTTCTGGTTTGGTTTTGTTTTTTTAAGTTTCATTTGCATTGTTACGTGGTTGGGCATTTTATAGTCTTTGGTATCATGTCTGATTGTTGGTTGGCCCTCAGTGACTATACCGAATAGGAATGACGGCTAAAATAAGGTCATATAGTGGAAAGAGTGTGGGGTTTATGCCCTGAAGATCAGGGTTCAAATCCTGATTTCTGTTTATTTGTCGATTAGTTTAATATCTCTAAGCTGTAGCATAGTGTTTTAAGGTTGTGGCTTTTCGAAAGAGTCAGACCTCCGTTCCCAGGCAAGACTGCTGTGCTCCATCCGCACTTTCTCTCCGTCTGCTCCTGGCTGTCTCAGAAGCACCTCAGACCACGGGTCCCACCCCAAACGCAGGCTCTTCTCTCACAAACCGAAGTCTCCTTCCTACCTTTTCTCTCCGGGTGGAGAGGACCTCTGTCCAGTTAGACTTCTCCTCATCTTAAACACCCTGATTGCCCCCAGCACCTCCCAGCTAACTTGCCAGCCAGTCTTGTTGAGTTTAACTTTGAATCCAGTCTATTTCCTTCCACTTTTTTTTTTTTATGGAGAACAGACACAAGAGCTGGGTTCCTGCTGTCTGCCAGCAAGGACTTAATTGCCTCAATTACTAGGTGAGGGGATTCATTCCACTCTTCCTCCCCCACCCCAGACAAATCTGTCTTTTATTTTATTTTTTTGTGTGTGTACCGTCAAATCAGATCTGACTGGTACAGGAGGAGATTGTCCCTCCTTCTCCAGCAAAGCATCTGGTAGATTTGAACCACTCACCTCTGGGATTGCAGTGCAGCCTCTTGCCAATAGGCCACCAGAGCTGGCCAATTCATTCCACTCTTTCTACCAGAGCCTTTCATCCATCTCTCTTCTGACCACTACAGGACACCTCTGCCAGGTCTCCCTCCCATCCTTCCCTCGGCCCCTCCTCTAGGCCTCGGATAGTTAGGTCTCCATCATGTCTCTTCTATTCCACCACAGTCGACCTCTAACAGTTCTTCCTTACCATCGCTCTGTGTCATCTCTATTCTACCCACTGCTGTTGCCGCAAAGCTGACACAGAAGAACTGCCCCATACAGTTTCCAAGATTATAAATCTTTACAGAAGCAGCTACCCAACATTTAACCTGAACTCCTAACCTGTCATCTAAGTTTCTACCAGGTCTTCAGCGTTTCTCCTTTAGACCAGTACAGTAGGCCCTCTAACTGGCCTTCCTGCCGACTCGGCCATATATTAGTTTTGCCATTGATGCCATCTGATAAGGCCTCTCAGGACATCATTACATAGGAGATGTCTTAGCAGGTAACCTCTTTTTAAGTCCCCTGGCTTCCTACTGCTTTATCTTGAATGCTTTTTACTCTGTGTTTGCCCAGGTATTATTTTCATTCTTCAAATATCTGCTTGATTGGCATTTCCTCACACAGTCCACCTTGACACATATGCACGCCTGCGTGCTCCTAGATTGGACATTTTCCCACTTTATGATCTCATTGTTCCCTGTGTTTTCCTTCCATGGCTCTTATCAGAGTGGCTGTTATAAATGTGTGTGCTTAGCTGATTACATCCTCTTTCTTCTGTGCCTGCACTTTAGAAAGTTCACATGAACTCTGGCCCCAGTGCATGACCTTCCCAAGTTGCCCACCAAGCAGTAGTAGTTGGGTGAGTGACTTAGCATCTCCAAGTGTCAGGTTCTTCATCCGGAAGAGTGCTGTTGAGGGGTTAAATGGCATAATGTATGCAGAGAACATTGAAGTCCCTGAGTGGCTCACATCATTAAGTGCTCAATGTCTAGCCTAAAGGTTGGTGGTTTGAACCCACCCAGAGATACCTCAGAAGAGAGGTGTCATATGCTGCTCCCAGAGGACCAACGATCTTAAAAGTCCTGTGGAGCCGTTCTGCTCTGCACACATAGGGGCACCATGTCCAAAATCAGCTCAGCGGCAAATAATAACACGCAGACATGCAGAGTGTGTCCCTTGGCACCTAATGAGTGGTCCGATTGTTAATGCTGTGTCATTAATTATTATGATTTGTAATGCAGATGACACAATTTTGCTCGCTGAAACTGAGGAGGACCTCATGCACTTACTGCAGAGGGTCAAGGACTGCAGCCTTCAATATGGACTGAGGCTCAATGTCAAGAAGACAAAAATTCTCACCACCAGACCAATCGGTAGCATCAGGATGGATGGCGAAGAGATTGAGAGTGTTCACAGCTTCAGTTTGTTCGGCTCCACGGTCAACACTCTTGGCACCAGTAGCCAGGAAATCAAAAAACGTATTGCGATGGGAAAGTCTGCGGTTAGGGACCTCTCCAAAATACTCAAGAGCAACAGTGTCTCTCTGGAGACTAAGGTGTGCCTGATACAGGCCATGGTTTTTGCAATCACTTGTTATGCATCAGAGAGTTGGACAATGACTAGGGAGGATAGAAGGAGAATTGACGCCTTTGAGCTGTGGTGCTCAAATTGAATGTATCATGGACTGCCAAGAAAACAGATTCATTGTAGAGAGGGTTAAACCAGGCTACTCCTTGGAGGCAAGGATTCTGGGGCTTCACCCTGACATACTTTGGACATGTTGTAAGGAGAGACAGGTCTTTAGAGAGGGACATCATACTGGGTAGAGTAGAGGGACAGCGCAGGAGGGGAAGACCCTCTATGGGGTGGATTGATTCAGTGACTGGGGTAATCGGGATGGGTGTGTCAGAGGCAATGAGATTGCAACGGGATAGAGCACGGTTTAGAGCTGTTGTACATAGGGTCGCTATGAGTCGCAAACGACTCGACGGCACATAACAACAACAACAACAATGAAAATCACAAAATATCACGTAGCATGAAAGGAGTCCCGGTGACATAATATCTAACATGGCAGGCTGCTAACCAGGGTGGTGGCAACCTCCCAGCTGCTCCACAGGAGACAGGCTGACTGTCTCCTCCCGTGAAAATGTATGGCTTCAGAAACCCGACGGAAGGGCCCATGAGTCAGCCAGAAAGGTGGGTTCTGGTGGTGTGGAGGATATCTTGAGAGTTAAATGCAGTCACGTAGGTGAAAAGTTATTACAAACCACAAAGCACCAATCAGATTTTTAATTACTAGCCTGAAGACGCCCAAGGTGACATTTTAAAATGGAAAGATTCTTTCAGATTATAGCCCGCATTAGCAAATGTATCTGTCCTGGAAGTAGGGTGGCCAGAGCACTCCCCAGAAACCAGGGATGGTGCAGCTTTGTCTTAGACAGCCAGTTGAAGAGCTGGTAGCTACAAATTGAGGAGCGTTCTCCCATTCAATCCAGAATAAGTAGAAAATGAACTGTAAAACAGAATTGGTTTATCTGCACTAAGCCCTGAAGGAGCTCTGATGGCCTCGTGGATAAGGAGTAGTGCTACCAACCCCAAGGCAGGTGGTTCTAATTCACTGGCTGCTTTGGGGGAAAAGATGAGCAGTCTTCTCCTGTGTAATAATTTACAGCCTCAAAAACGGCCCGAGGCTCAGCTCTGAATCAGTTCTGACTCAACAGCATGTAACACTAGTCCTTAATACATAGATGTGGAGATTGAGGCTGGAGAGGGAGCACTGCCTGTAAATCACTGAGGAGTCAGGGTCAGGCTGGGACTGGAACTCGGCACTCTGCTCCCCTCCAAACATGTAACTGTCGATTGATTTAACAAATGTTACTCAACCCTGGACTGTCCTGTTCTGTTGTATGCAAGGTCACTGTCACTTGCATTTGATTTGACAGCACCAGATGACAGCAGCCTAACAGATAAGACCAAGGTGTGCCTGACTTAAGCCTAGATGTTTTAAGCTGCCTCATATCCATGTGAAAATTGGACAAGGAATAAAGTAGACAGAAGAACTGATGCCTTTGAATTTCAGTGATGGCAAAGAATAGCGAGTGTACAAATGTCGAAATAATAAACAAACTTCTCTTAGAAGTGAAGCCAGAATGCTTTTCAGGTGGGAGGACAGAGATTACATGTCACACACTTTGGACATGGATCAGGAGGGACAGTCCCTAGAGAAGGAAGGGCACACTTGGCAGAGTGTCATGGACAGTATTTTTCACTAAAAAGAAGATCTGTCCTGAGCTGGATGGACACAGCAGCTACAGCAGTGGATCCCAGCACCCCTGGACTGTGGGGATGGAGTAGGGCTGGCCAGTGCTCTGGTCGTTGAACACAGGGTCACTGTGTCATAGGTGACCCGACAGCTCCTCACAACAGACAGGATGTCTTCATGGGAAGATGGTCGGTCCTTCCACGTGTGGCAGGCCCCAGGCCCAGAGCAGAGTCTCCAGGGCCCTGCTTGAGACCCTCGGTCCTGACTGTGGTGAGTGTGACAGGCAGGCTTCTGAGCTGTTCCACTTGGAAAGCGAGGCCGCTGAGCAGCAAGTTTGTTTTGTTTTCAGAGGCTGGGACTGGCACAAGAGGAGATCGCCCATCTTAATCCTACAGAGCCAGTGGATCCAAACCACCTGCCTTTGGGTTGGCAAAACCACCCCTCACCCACTCGGCCATCCGCGGGTAGACATGGCTAATGTACTCAGCTCCTAACTGACGAGATAGATGTTTGCATCAGTGCTGAGGCACCTCGGGGAAAAGACCTGGCAGTGTACTCCAGAAAACCTTCCGTGAGTTGGAATTGGCTCAGTGGCACGTGGTGTGGCCCTCTGGCCAAAGGACACTTCTGTTCCTCAGCTCCTTTGTTGTTGTTATGTGCTTGTAGAGTCAGAACCAACCCAAAGCTGGCCCTCCCGCAGGTTTTCAGAGGCAGCAAATCACAAGGGAGGAGATTGCCCTTCTTTCTCCCACAGGGCTGCCGGCAGATTTGAACCACATGCCTTTAGGTTGGCAGCGCAAGTCTTTCCCTAAGCCACTAGAGCTCCCTCATTTAGCCAGAGTTTCTGCAGCAGGAAATAGTGTGATATTATCTCCAGTATCAGCACACTCAGAAGAAACGAGATTTTTTAAATTTTATTTTAATATTTTTTTAATAATTTTGATGAACATTTACAGAGATTTTGGATTTCCATTCATTCATTGCTGCATTTGAGATTTTTTTAACACGTTGCCATACACTTTTTAAATTGACGACCATGCTTAGAAACACATTTGCCATCATTTGCAGCAACATGTTAACTGTGCTTGCTTTTCACAAAAGTTACACCATTGATCATTTCATAAAGATCACCAAATTGTGCATCAAGAAAATAATTGTTGTTACATGCTGTCAATTAAGAGTAGACTCATGGCTGACACACCAAAGGGTTTTCAGAGACTGTGAATTAGATGGAAGGAGATTGCTTGTCTTTCTCCCACAGAAAATAATTAGATGCTATTTAATACCATAACGTAAAATTTATATTTTAACTGTTGGGTGTCAGGAGAAAAGTTTCTTTTCCATCTACTGATTATAGTGCCAACTTTCCTTTCTCTGGAAGCGTTGTTTTTTTCATTCTTTCTATCTGTATTTAACAGCCCTATCATTCCTATGGAGTGTGTGAATAATATGACTTCCCTTGCAAAATAAAGACACAACACTCGGGGGGGGGGGCCCAGCCTGGAGGTGGGAGTTAGGGATGAGTTGGGGGAAGGGGTGCATGCATGCGCACATGTTTTCTAGGTCTATGAGATGGAAAAGTCTGGAAACCATTTGTTTAGGTTAGCACTAGAATGCTTAGTGCAAAGTAACTAAGGGTTAGATCCTGAGGGACCACGTGAGCGGAGGAATTTGGATTTCATCCTAAGGGCAACAGGGAATCACAGGAGGATTTGAAGTATAATCATAACATTGAATTTGCCCTTTGCAAGGTCTCTGGCTTTTGCAGGAGTGGAGGATTGAGAAGGACAGTACTGGAGACGGAGATGAAGTGGGAGGTAGAACTCAAGTCTTGGCAGAGGGCCTGGAAGGGAGAGGAAGGACGAAGAAAATATTAAAAAGTTTATGTTGTTGGAACTCGGGTGGGTGGTGGATGTGAGAGCTGAGAGAAGCGGAAGTTGACTTCAGTGTCTGGTTCCTCAGAGTGTGGGTGACGGTGTCGGACACTGAGCGAGGGACAGGGCAGGAGCAGGTGTGTGGCCTTGGCTCCTGGTGATCCTTCGGGCAAGTGGAGTCGAGGAGAGCGGGAGGGCGCAACTGCAGCTTTCCCTGTGTCACGTCCGGGGTTCTTCCGAGGTAGCCAGCTGATGTGGATGGGGTGCTGGGACCTATAGAATGGGAGGATTTGTGAGCTGTCCACTGGACGCTAAGGATGCCTTCCTGGAGACGGAATGGGTAGAGCAGTGAGGGACACCCACAGGGCAGTGGCCTGGACACGAGGGAAGAGCTCTTACTGAAGTAGGAGTCCATCAAGTACTGGGGTCCTCGGGACTGGGCACGGTGGCCATCGGCGGCCTGGTGAGAACCACCATGCTGGGGCGTGAACAGTGAATGGACGTGATAGATGCCCATTTCTGCAAAGGCAGGGCAGCCAGGAGCTGAGCCGTCCCTGGAGGCTGCTGCAGCCTCAGCATTCCCAGCATCTGTGTGCAACCCAAACCATGTAGTGATGAGTCCAAAGGGGCCAGGCTGAGGGGAGAACGAAGATTTCACAAAGAATAGTACCGTCTACTGGGGCCCAGGAGTTATAGTGGTGCTGGAATGCCGTGATGCCTGGAACGGCACCTCCTCTTTCACACTCCAGCCTTGCTTAGGGGTGATGGACAGTGTCTTGTTATCAAGTGTTGCTTTAATAGGAAAAAGTGGATGACTGTAACAAACAGAAATTTAGGCTCTCACAGTCTGAAATAAGGTGCTGCCTCTCAGGGAAGGCTTTCTCTCCCTCTGTCCGCTCCAGAGGACAGTCCCTTCCTCCTTCCAACATCTGTGGCTCCACAGTCCTTGGCAATCTCCATATGTCCTGGCTTCCCCTGAATCAAGGAATTTCCCAGCAAAGGGAAACAACATGTCTGTCTCCTGGTCCTTCCTTCTGGATGCTACTCACTGCCTGTGATTTCTGTTCATTTGTTCAATTTCTTGCATCTCAAAAGACGTTGACCCACAATGCAACCTAATGTGGAGAATGCATCCTGTCTCCTTAATATAACTACCACTAATCTTGCCTCAGAACAAGGGAATACTGCATGGTTTAAGATCAGGAAGAATGTGTACCGGGGCTGGATCCTTTCTCCATACCTATTCAGTCCATTTGCTGAGCAAACAATTCACAAAGCCAGACTCTATGAAGAGGAGCATGGCATCAGGATTGGAGGAAGACTCATTAACAACCTGTGTTATGCTGATGACACAATCTTGTTTGCTGAGAGTAAGGACGATATGAAATCCTTGCTGCAGAAGGTAAAGGACTACAGCCTTCAGTATGATTACATCTCTATCAAGAAGACAAAGGAACACAAGCCCAACAGTCAGCATTATGATAGACAGAGAAAAGATTGAAGCTGTTAATGAAATATCTTACTTGGACCAGCAATCAACAGCCTTGGTACCAGCAGTCAGGATATCAGAAGATTTGCTACACTGGGCAAGTCTGCTGTCAGGGAACCTCTCCAAAACGTTAAAGGGCAATGATGTCAGTTTGAAGACTAATGTGTGCCTGATTGAGGCCTTGGTCTTCTCAATCACCTGCCATGCTTCATAGACCCAAACAATGAATAAGGATGACAAAAGAAGAATTGATGCCTTTGAGTGTGGTGCTGGAGAAGAGTACTGAATATCCCACGGATTGCCAAAAGAACAAATAGATGTGACTGAAAAGGGTGTGGTCAGAGTGTTCCTTGGAGGCAAAGATGACAAAGCTTTGTGTTTCATAATTTGGTCATGTGGCTAGGCAGGGCTATTCCCTGGAAAGGGACATCACACTTGGAAAGATGGAGGGTCAGCAAAGGAGAGGAGGACACCCCCCAATAAGATGGATTGACACTGTGACTTCAGCAATGGACTCTAATGTCTCAGAGATGGAGAGGATAGCACAGGATTGGGCAGGATTCGAATTGGCTGTTCATAGGGTCACCGTGAGTAATATTCAGCTCAACAGCACCTAACAATACAACCACAATCCTGCCTCCCTTACTTTGTTGTTGCTATTGTTATGTGCTGGTTAGGATTTACAAAATATAGGATAATTACATCCAAAGACCAAGTGGCCTAGCCAAATTGATATGGGGTTGGGGGGTAGGCAGAAATGCACTTCCATCCCTAACAGCAACAGGAACAGACCTAAAAAGAACCTCATTATGAAGGAAAGGAACTCCAAAAGTCATTAACTAGGACAAAAAGAATGTAAATTATGGCCTCAATCAAATAAATTCCTGCTGTTAGCATATAAGAAATGATTAAAATGACTAATAGAAATATTCAAAATATAGTACTAGTGCTAAAGAGAAGTCACTATAACAAACCTTGGAACAACATAAAAAGATTTCATTAGTAAAGAAAGAAAATACAGTAAAAGCATTTACCAAGAAATATAGTTGGTAAAATAGAGCAACTTCCAAAACAATTACTATAAGCAAAATATAACAACTGTCTTACCCAGGGATGGTTGTTAATCTCCAGGTCTTAAAGCATTCCATAAAACATGCCTTAAGTAGCAAATGTGATCAAAAGCGGTATGCCCAGGATTTTCTTTCTCTGGCCATGTTTCAAGCTCTTGGAAGCTTTCTACTTCTTATGCCACCATTCGCTGCTGCTTAATGTTATTCTGGGTAAATTTGCATTTAAGCCTGCCATTGGATTGGGCGTTCCATTCAAGAGCTGTTGTCTCCTTTAATTGGAAGAGGTGAATCCAACTTTTTGGGTTTTGTAATTGTGCAGTGCCTGTTGTTGTTATGTGCCATTGAGTCGCCTGCAACTCATAGTGACTCTGTGTACAATGGCCCTACACCCTGCTCTCTCCTGTGCCAATCTCACTGTCCCTGACACTCCTAACCCCATTACCCCAGTCACTGAATCAATCCATCTCATCGAGGCTCTTCCTTTCTTGCACTGTCCCTCCACCCTCCCAAGCATCATGATGTCCCTCTCCAAGGACAGGTTCCTCCTTGCAACATGTCCAGTGTATGTCAGATGAAGCTTGTCTGACATCTGAGCAGTGCATAGATTAGTTAAACGATGTGAGAACCTTTTCATCAAAGTTTTAATAAATCTTTTACTTGGCATCTCTTCCAGTAAAACATTGTGTCCTGGTTGAAACTTTGACATGTGGGCCATTATAACGATTGTTTTTGTCAAAGAGCTCTTTGACCAAAGAATTCTAATCTTTAGCATATAGTGAATCAAAGCCTCCCAACATTTCAGAATACTGATCTGAGTTAAAACCTATTCTTGCCAACTCATATGTTATTTTTTGTTGTTGTCATTATTTGCTGTCGAGTTAGAACTTATCCGTAGCTGACCCTCTGGCAGGTTTTCAGAGGCAGTTAATTGCACAGGAAGAAATTGCCCATCCTTCTCCTGTGGAGCAGCTGGTGGATGGTGGATTTCAACCCCGTGCATTTGGAATTGCAGCACAGCTTCTTACCACTAGGCCATCAGAGCCCTCTCATAATGAGCTTACAGCAGTTCAAAATCTTGTTCTGTCCTGTGCTATGAGTCGGATTCGACTTGACGGCACCTGACAACGATAACATCCTGTGCTGTCCTCCCATCATCATGTTGTTGCCGTCACTATGTCACCCCCTCTCGTCAGGGGTCTTCTTCTTCATTGACTCTCAGCTTTTCCAAACGTGATGTCTTTTTTCAAGGACTGACCCCTCCTGACAACGTGAGATAAATGTCCCCATCCTTGACCCTAAGGAGCAACCTGGTTGCACTTCCTCCCAGACAGATTTATTCGTTCTTTTGAAAATCCATGGGATACTCAATATTCTTCACTAATACCACAGTATTCTTCTTTGGTCTTCACTGTTCAATGTTCAGTTTTCACAGGCATGTGAAGCAATTGAAGATTGAGCCATAGCTTGTCAGGTGCACCTCAGTCTTTAAACTGATATCCTTGCTCTTTAACACTTTCAAGATGTTCTTGACAGGAGATTGTCCCATTGCAACATGTGCTTTGATTTCATGATTATTGATGCTGTGGGTGTTGAGTAGAGAGCTCTGATGGCCTAGTGGCAAGAAGCTGCGCTGTAATCCCAAAGGCACATGGTTTGACACCACCAGTTGCTCTGCAGGAGAAGAATGGGCAGTCTCCTCCCATGTGATTAACTGCCTCTGAAAACCTGCTGGAGAGTCAGCTATGGGTCTGTTCTGACACTACATTATACAACAATGCGTATTAATTGTGGATCCAATTAAAATGAAATCCTTGACAACTTTAGTTTTTTTCTCCATCTCTTATGATGTTTAAAAGACGAATTGCATTGGGAAAATCTGCTGTCCAAGACCTCTCCAAAGTATTGAAGAGCAATAATGTCAGTCTGGAGACTAAGGTGCACCTGATCCAGGCCATGGTCTTTGCAATTACTTGCTATGCAGCAGAAAGCTAGACAGTGACTAGGGATGACAGAAGGAGAATTGATGCCTTTGAGCTGTGGTGCTGGAGAAGAGTATTGAATATACCATGAACTGTGAGGAAAATAAACAAGTTTATCCTGGAGAGTGTGAAGCCAGGCTGCTCCTTGGAGGCAAGGATTCTGAAGCTTCATCTGACATACTTTGCACATATTGCAAGGCGGGATCAATCCTTGGAGAGGAACGTCATGCTTGAGAGGGTGGAGGGACAGTGCAGAAGAGGAAGACCCTCAAAGAGATGGATTGATTAAGTTACTGGGGTAATGGGGGTAAGTGTGTCGGAGACAATAAGATTGTCAAGGGATAGAGCAGGGTTTAGGGCTGTTGTACATAGGGTTGCTACGAGTTGCATGTGACTCAATGGCACATAACAACAACATTATGATGCAGCCTCTTTGTCTAGTGGTGAGGATTTTTGTTTTCTTGATGTTGAGGGATAACCCATAGTGAAAGCTGTACTATTTGATCTTCTGCAGTAAATGCTTAAAATCTTCTATAGTTTCCACAAGCAAGGTTGTATCATCTGCCTAATGCAAGTTACTATGAGTCTTCTTCCATTCCTGGTAGCATATTCTTCTTTATATAGTCCAGCTTCTCAAATTATTTGCTCAGTAATTCAACTGAATGGGTGTGGACAAAGCATACCCAGACTGAAGGGATATGCTAAGACTTAAAGCATTTCCAGGTTTTTCTAAACAAAAAAGAAATTATTTCAGGTAGGTTTCCAGAGACTGGGGCCCCAGGCTGGGGAGGTGTCTAATTTTATTAGGCCCCTATGTGATGAGCCTAAAGATTCCTGAAAATAGCCAGGAAATTCACAGCCAGTGGAGGAGGAAAAGGGGAAATGCAGAAATCAGAGGAGTGAAGTCAGCGTCACTAGCGGACAGTGGAGGCCTTACAAACCTCTGACGTGCAGTCCTTTGATGTGCGTAGCTTTCTTGGACACCGTATCCTGTGAAGAAACACGTTTACCTTCTTGATGCTTTTTAGACACTTAAAATGAATTGTGAATTGAGTCCGTTTCCTGTGATAGTCCCTAGCGGCTAACTCACTGCACATAAAAGTAAGTTTACTTAGGTCAAAACCAAGCTAAAATAGTCACTAGTTTTCTAAAATATCTTTGGTAATTGCATGCTGAGGTTCGCTGCATGGAACATGGGCTGTGATGCTTATATATGTAAACCACTGGAGTGCTCAAGGGAGGTCCTGATTCATAGATGCAGCATTCCCCACCTCCGCAAGTAACACGTTCCCATGACCACAGCCTGTGTTTCCTTAATTAAGGCACATAAAGACAGACAAGAAGAGCAAAATGTTCCACTTTGTTGATAACTAGGGAACTCCTGGTCATTGTAGACAAGCTCACCTCAGCATTGCTCTGATGCCAAGCAAAGAAGCTAAATATGAAAGCAAAAAGGCAACGAAGCAGAGGCTCAGAATTTGAGAGAACCACTTCAGACTGCCTCTGAAATCCAAGGAGACAGCTGATGCTAAAAGGACTTTGGCTTGGCACCAAAAGCCACCAGTCCAGCGATTCTGATACAATCAGCGTTAAGTATGTGAATGCTGTTAACTCTGCCAAAGAAATGTCCTATAGTAAAAACATACTCTGTAAAAGCCAGATCCAAGAGATTTATTGAAATTCCATGGACAATTAAGTGTGGGAACAGGTCCAAAAGGCGACATGAAACTCCAGCAGCAAGCATTCTTACACACTCAAAAGCAGGAACTGAAACGATAACATGTTAGTTGGCTCATAGGTACTTGATGTAGCTGAAGGCAGCCATCTGTTATGGTTAATATTGTGTGCTAGTATGGCCATGGTCCTCACTCACTATAATGTAACTCGATAGTAGTGTAAGTCTTGATTTCTCGGATGTTAATGCATCAGAATTAGAATCAGTTATGTAATGTAAGGCTGGTGTGATGAAAGGGAAGTCTCTTCAGGGGTAAATATATTGAGGGACTCTGCCCAAGGCAGAGAGTGTTTGTCCAATTCTATGTGTTGTTCATGACTTCTGAGCTTGAACCAGTGACCTATTATACTTGTCAATCTGACTGGATTCATCAGCCTCTGAAATCTACAAACTTGCCTATATTATTCACTCCAGATACCCCTCTCCTGAAACCTGAGCTACAGACGTGGGACTTGCCAGCCTCAACATTGTAGCTCTTCAGTATTCTGGAAGGGTCCCTGACAGCTGACTTCCCTGTTGCAATCCTAACTGACTGATTTTCTTTTTGTTTTAATTTTTTTTTCTATAATTATATTTTATTAATTTTCATAAA
>NW_006399774.1:1927244-1937095 GCF_000299155.1 Elephantulus edwardii | reverse complement strand
GCACTATAGTAGTGTTGTCGATTTCCTCTTTCAGTTTTGTTAATGTTTGTTTTATGTATTTTGCTGGTCTTTTATTTGGTGCATAGATATTTATTATTGATTTTCTAACTGCTGGTGCTGGTGTGTTGGAGACAGTGAAATTGGTTCAGGATCGGACAGGGTTCAGACAATTGTGCATAGGGTTGCTAGGGTCACAGTCGACTTGACAGCACATAATAAGAAGGATCAAGCCATCTCCTTGGGATAAATATCTCTCCTGATAGATAGATACATAAGCTTCATTGGTTTAGCTTCTCTCAAGAACCCAGCCTAAAATACTGTCTGAAAGTGGGAGTTCAGTGAGGCTTGTTGGATCACAGGTGAGATTATAATCTTGGTAAAGGGCATATTATTCCAAACATATATACTGTTGGGGTAATTACAGGAGAGTCATAGGACAATTATAGGACATATTTCCTGGGAATATGTTATTAAAATTATTTTCTCAAGCCTTCCTTTTCCTGTGGGTCCATCATAGGGAAGGCAATGCTGTACATCAAGATCCTTCCAGCCTAAGCTATCACATTCTGTATCTGTTTGACCATGTGAGAAAGAGCCCCTGGGAACAGGTATGCCTGACCATAGAAGGGGGGGGGGAATCTCCTTTACAGTGTATGGTAAGGTCAACACAAAAGTTAAAAAGAAGCAAAAAATCCATTAGTAAAGGCACCGTTATTAGGCATCTACTTCAAGAAGTAAATGTTTTCATGATCACCTTTAATAATAAAGGTGCTATTGATTATGGATTGATTGTGGGTTCTAGATTCCTGTCAGTGTTAATTCTCCATTCTCTTGCTCTGTATACACACTCAAGTACCTTCAGCCTTAGACTGTTCTACAAGGAAGACTGCTTGAGGTACAAGTGGGGAGACAGTGGTCATAGTTGGCAGTCCTAAAGATTTCCTTTCAATTTTATACAAACACACACATGTCCATCAAATACCCTCTGACAAGTAAATGAACCCAGATTTTTTTTTAATTTATTATTAATTTCAATGAAAATTTACAGATTTTTGGATTTCCATTCATTCATTGTTGCACTTTTCTCCCCTCCCAGCCCTCCTCCCTAGTACACTACCCTCTTGGAAAAGTAAAAGAAAAATTCTTCCTTGTTTTACAATCCCTCCCCCCAGGCAGCCTTCACTCTGGACTCCTGAATGAACCCAGTTTTAACTTTCACTTCTTGGTTCTGTAATCTTGGGCAAGCTAGCAAACATAGCTAAACCTGTTTCCTCATTTATAAAATGTGGTTAACAGTACTTCCAATAGCTTAAATGAGTTAGTGTAGAAATTAGATGAACATTATATGGAAATCAATGGTTAATAGTAACCCCCCTCTTTAAGTAATTGGCACTTCCATTAATATCATCATCAGGGACTAACGAGCAGTGCACTTGAAGCAACTGTCAGTGAGTATGTATTTGAACTTGAAGCTACCTAACTATTAGGTCTTCGTTATCAGTGTCAGAGCACCTGATAAAGCAACACCTTACAATTTTATCTTTGAGAAATTCTATTTTATGTAGAAAAAGGGAGGTGCAAAGGAAGAGGAAGTAGTGTAGCATCTTTTTACTGAGAATGACTTTAAAGTTGTTATTGTTGTCAGGTGCTGTCAAGTCAAGTACAACTGACAGTGACCCAGTGAACAACAGATCTGAACCCTGTCCTATCCTGTGCCATCCTCACCATCCCTGACACACTTCAACCCATTGCTGCCTATCACTGTGTCAATCCTGTGTCAGTCTCATTGAAGGTCCTCTCTTTCACTGATCCCTCCACCTTTCCAAGCATGATATCCCTTTCTAAGGAGCATTCTGGCTGCTCTTTTCCAAGATGTATCTGTTCTTTTGATAGTCCATGGGATATTTTTTAGTTCAAAAGCTCCCCAGCTCAAAGGCATCAGTTCTTCCTCTGTCGTCTTTATTCATTGTTCAGCTCTCAGATACATAGCAAGTGATTGAAAAGGCTATGACGCACTTTAGTCTTCAAACTGACATCACTCCTCCTCAGTAGTTTGGAGAGGTCCATGACAGGACTTGCCCAGAGCAGTATGTTTCCGGATTTCCTGATGCTGGTACCAAAGGTGTTGATTGGGGATCCAAACAAGATAAAATCATTAACAATTTCAGTATTTTCTCATCTATCATGATGTTGCCTGTTGGTGAACTGCTAAGGGTTTTTGTCTTCTTGATGTTCAGATACAATCCCTATTGAAGGCTGTAGTCTTTGCCCTTCTGCAGCAAGCGTTTCAAGTCCTCACATTCATCAGGCAAGGTCACATCATCAGCATAATGCAGGTTGTTGATGAGTCTTCCTCTGAACCTCATGCCACAACCTTCTTCATAGATTCTAGCTTCTCAAATGATTAGCTCAGCATAAGACAGATTTCTAAATTCTACTCTGGTAGAGATAGGTTTTGAGTGTTTGTTTCTATTTCCTGTAATAGTGACCCTGGAAAGGCCTCTGTCTCTCATCATGTACTCAAGATTCTTCCATTTCTCCTTCTTAATCTCAGTTTCAGCTTCTCTGGCAATCACAGGGGGGGACACCAGGAAACTCCATGATGGCTTAATACCGTTCATTGTCATGTTTCAGTAAGACCTTAAGTCTTAATGCTCATGTTATTTGTTCAACTGCATTATTTTCCTGTTTGTTTGGTGACTTTAGTGGGCTGCCAACCCAAATGTGGTGGTGGTGGTGGTGGTGGTGGTTATGTGCCACCAGGTTGACTACGACTCATAGTGACCCTATGCACAATAGTTCTGGACCCTTCCCTTTCTTAGCCAATCTCCCTGCCTTCCACACACCTACTCCCATTACCCCAATCACTGTGTCAGTCTATGCCATCCAGGGTCTTCCTCTCCTGCACTGATCCCCCGTCCTTCAAAGTATGATGTCCTTCTTCAAGGACTGGTACCTTCTGGCCACATGCCCAAAGTATGTGAGACAGAATTTTATAACCCTTGCTTCCAAGGAGCAATGTGGTTTCACACTCTCCAGGACAGACTTCTTTATTGTTTTGGCAACTCATGGTATATTTAATACATTTCTCCAGCACCACAGCTCAAAAACATCAATTGTTTTAATATCATCCTTAGTCATTATGCAATTCTTTGATGCATAGCAAGTAATTCAAAAGACCCTGACATAGGTCATATGCACCTTATTCTCTAGACTGACATTATTGCTCCTTAGCACTATGGGAAGGTCCCTGACACCAGATTTTCCTACTGCAGTTTGTCTTTTGATTTCCTGATTGCTGATGCCAAGAGTGCTGATTGTGGATCCAAGCAAGATGAAATTGTTAACAACTTCAGGCTTTTTTCTGTCCAACTGGCTTGTTGGTGAGAATCTTGGTTTTCTTGATGTTGAGATGCAATCCATACTGAAGACTGCTGTCCAGATAGCCCCATAATAGGAAGTAGAGTGCAGAGTTCAACTGATTAAAGAGTTGTATTTGGCAATCAAATATAAATTTTTTTTGCTTAACCTTACCCCCAAAATCTCACTGCCTCATCCTTTTTCTCTGGAATGGACCAGTAGACTTGAAACTCTGACATTTCAGTTAGCAGGCCACCATGTAACTTATTGTGATTCCTGAGATGCTGTTTATCTTTGTTTCCTTTATATTGCAAAAACATTTGACTGCATTGTAAACAATTTCCAGAGTACACAGTTGTGCATATGCAGAACCTATGCTTAGACCAAGAGGCAGGCAAGTGACCAGAACAGAAGGATACTGCATGGTTTAAATTAGGAAGATGTGTGTTTGGATTGCAGATATCTCTATTCTGTAAACCGAGCAAATTCAGGAAGGTGGACTGACTATACAGAGAAAAACAGAAACTCATGGCTGGAGAAAGACTCAGAGATGGGCTTCACTAAACAGATGACCCAGCCTTGCCTGCTGGGAGTAAAGAGGCAGGAAGCGCAAACTGATGAAGATCAGACTGCAGCTCCCTATGTATATATCATACCTGCACATAAAGAAAATTAAAAGCCAAAGGGGAAAAGATTGTAGTTGTCAGGGATAATTATACACCTACAATGATGACGACACATGGACCTCCTCTGATGGAACACCCAGAATCAAACTGACAACATTGTGCAAAAAGACAGTGGAGAAGTGCAACGTTACAGTCAGAAGGGGGCCCCCGGAGCTGACTGTGAAACAGCATCCCTTGTTTGTATTCATGTTCACCCTGAAGCTGAAGACAATGGAAATAAATCTATGCAAGCCAAAATATAAAATATCTCATTTAACTTTAGAAACCATCTCAAACTCGGACCTGAAGCACTGTACACTAATGGGCAGAAATCAAATGAGGTGTGGGGTCAGAAACATCATCCCTAAAGAAAGCGAAGGCTGTTGAAAAGAATGAAGAGACCAAAATGGATGTCAGAAGAGACTCTGAAACTTGCCCTTGAAATTCTTAAGAAAGCTGAACTGATGATTCCAGAGGGTAGCTTGAGAAGACAAAGCAAACTACAGTACCAAAATGTGCATTGGCATGAGGTCGGAAAGCCAGAAGAGAAGAATATGCTTGGTGTTTTGAAACTGAAAGAAATGAAGGGAGGGGGAAACCTTGAATTGCCATACTGGATTCTTTGGCGGACTGTGTAAGGAAAAAGAAGTGGGAAACAGGAGAGTTTACAATCAGCAATTTCTGCCAGAGTCTAGAGAGGTTTACAAACTCAGCCGTCTATGAAATAGAGAAACATCAGTTAATCGGTCACTTGTGATTGGTTATAAAAACCTTCTTTGATACAAGGTGACAACTTGTATCTTTATTGATACACACAATTCTAGTGTAGATGGCAGCCAACCTAAGGTTGAAAACACAGCAAAAAAAAAAACCAAAACCAAAGCTGAAACCTTCAGGAAAATTGTTAACCAATATAAGATAAAGAGGAGAGTCTATTTTCTTTGATCTGGAAGAAGGTGTCAGTTGAGGAGGGGGGGGCAGGGAATGGTTTCTATGTTAATGTGATGGCCTTTATGTTAAAGGCCTGTATTGTTTCTAAGATCAGATTCTGAAGTCTTAAGCATATGTTAATGAAATGTCGGGAGAAGGGGGTTGATTTTTTTCTCGAGTGAGTCTCACAAAGTTCTGACTGCTGTGGAGGTTTTAGAAGCTCAGAGAAAAGCATAAGAGTTGAGAGGGCATCCAGACTGACATCCGCAGGTTAAGATGCAGGCAGGCACCCGTTTCCGCAAATCACGTCCAGTCTTCCTTCAAGACCGTGTATCTCTCCATTTATATAACTCTTTCCTTTCACTCATAATTTGTGGGGTTTTTTGCATACAAGCCTTAAGTGAACTTTAATTATATTTACACCTAAATATTTCCATTTTCTTGAATGATTATTAGTGTGATTACATAGTTTTTATTTTAGTGATCACATATTCATTGCTAAAACTTTTACTTTCATATATTTTCATTCTAGGAGTTTTTGGTCAATTTTTTTTTTTAATTTCTCTGTGGACAATCATGTGATATGAAAATAGGGACAGCTTTCTCTCTTTTTTCCCCTCATCAGTGTGGCATTTCTTTCCTTTTCTTGTCTTCTTGCACCAGGTGGAAGTCCCAGTGCAGTATTAATAGAAGATTTGACAGCTTCTGCTGGGTAATTAGAGTTGTCACTTGGGCTTTTCAGTCACAGAAAGGCCGAGTGATACAGGAGTATGTGGTCAGGAAGGACTTGATGCAGAAGGGAGACCACTTCACATCGTTTGGCGCCTCTCCACTTACATCGTGTGGGCGTGGGCAAAACCTAGGCCCTGGACCCGAGTGTCACACTGCGAAAGGGAGGCAGTGTCACCGTGTGTCAGCTGAGGGCTGTTGTGAGGACTGAGGGAGCTAAGCTGGATGACGTGTGCAGTGCCTGACAAATCCTAATGTTCGCTACTGTCATTGCTGTTGGTGACTATGAAGGACACAGAGTATTTGTAAAGCACCTTTCTTAAAAATAAAATTGTTTGCTTTGCAGATTTTAAAAAAAATGGATTTGGCCAACCACGGACTTATTCTCCTGCAGCAGTTAAACGCTCAGCGCGAGTTCGGGTTCCTGTGTGACTGCACGGTTGCCATCGGCGATGTGTACTTCAAGGCACACAAATCAGTTCTCGCTTCCTTCTCCAATTACTTTAAGATGTTGTTTGTCCATCAGACCAGGTAACTGACGTGGTTGATAACAATCGAATGATTACCTTAAGATACAGACTTCTTCACGGCCTGTCCCTCTTTCCCTCAGCCTGGACTCCGAGCCCCTAAGTCCCTGTGGCCTCACTGCCCCCATTCCCTGTCCGCAGTGCTGCTGGACCTGGCGGCCCCTCCACATGTACTCGTAGTGTGACCCGCACATTGCGAGCACTGGTGGGGTGGGGTCCATCACATAGTCAGCTCCTAGTAACCTCAGTGGACCCGCCTGAATGAAGCCTCGGGGGCCCTTTCTCACTCTTCCAGCCCCAGCCCTATAAATATGCTCTTGGTTTTCGGAGTTTGTCCTTGTTTCCTGTTGTCATGAGCCTGGAGGCCCCTCTTTCCTGGCTGAAGGCACCCATCTTGGCTCAGTGTTTTCTCCCATCCCTCCTGCCTGAGGCCTGGCCTCCCTGCTATAAGGGAGTGCGCACTGCTGTCCGGGGTGTCACCTTTCACCCTGGCCTTTCACACTCTGCCCCCACCCCTCACCGCCCTGCTCGTGACCCACTGCTCCTCCCTTGACCCCGCTGCTCCTCTCATGACCCCACTCCTGTGACCCTCACTCCTCCCATGACCCCCGAAGCTCCTCCTGTGACCCTGCTGCTCTGCCCATGGCCCTCGCTCTTCCCGTGACCCCCACAGCTCCTCCTGTGACCCCGCAGTTCCTCCTGTGACCCCGCAGCTCCTCCCGTGACCCTGCTGTCTCCTTGGTCACGTGCTGCCTCCCCTTTCTCTCACTACACAAGTTCCCGAGGGGGCCCCCTGTGTCCACTCTTCTTCTCTCCGCCGAAGCCCTTCTCCCAAGGTCACTGCCCTCTTAGGCCTGTCCTCCTCATCTAGTGCTCCTTCCTCTGTAGGAAGCTGTGTCCTGTGTCTGCATAGCCGTGAGCCCCTGATCTTCAGCCCGCCCCATTCATGTGCCTTCCTCCAGCTTTAGCCCTTCGTCCTGGCATCTCCTCCCCCTCGCCCACTTGTGCCAGCTTTCTCGGCACCAGGAACTGAATGCCCTCCTTTCACCTCAGTGAGCATGCCTCGGGCAGAATCCAGGCCCTTCCCCAAATCCTCCACTTCCCTGTTCTCTTTGACACAACCTGGAAATCTCACCGTAAACACTGGCTCCCCTCGTCATCATGTCACTCATGTTTTCTTCAAAATCCTTTCCTTGTGGTCTGCACCTGCCTTTCTTGCTTCTACTCCTAATTATCCATTCTTCACATCACTTTGGGTAAAGAAGGCACCCTGGTGGCACAGTGGTTAATGCATCTGGCCGCAGAAGAGTAGGTGGCCTTTGAAACACCTTGGTAGACGTGATCCATCTTGTTTCATAAGCATATACCGCCTGGGAATCTCTAAGGAGCAGTCTTCACCATCTTAGAAGGTCGCCAGGGGTTGAAATCCACTGGGTGGTACTGGGCTTGGGCCTTGGGTGGGGTTTTGGGGGGAAGAGGGTATGTGGGTCATGTTTATTATTCCTAAGCCTTGCTCTGATTGTGTTATAACTTTGATCAGAAATCTAGTAGATCTCCATTCCCTCTATTAGAAACCTGGAGGTTTCTGGAATAAAGTTCCTGCACAGGCTCCTCTTTCTAATGTTGAAGTCCCAAAGACTTACCACATGGCCCAGCACCTTACTCTACCTTCCGTGCCCCTGAGCGGAGGGCTCCCCAGACTGGCTCACCTCACAACCCTTTCCACTGCCTCTAAGTTTCCATTTGCACATTGCCTCACCCCCCCCCCCCCCCCCCCCCCCCCGACACAGCAGGAGGACTGCCCCCTGTTGCCTTAGCTCCCTTTCTTTGCTGAATCTCTGTAGCATCTATACTTTCCTCCTCTGCTGTTGTCTTTTGTATCCTCAGCTCCCCCTCTCATCTGTCTGTGTCCTGAGGGTAGAGGTGGGGTTTCAGGAATCTGACAGATAACAGCCACCCTGTCAAAAGACAGGAGAAGACTGAGAGGGTGACGGGTGTCAGGCCAAGGAGAGGTTTACTTGTCTCCCGGGTTTACTCACTTCATTGTATTAGAGATTTCACAGCTGAGGAAAAGCAAGTTATATCAGAAAGCATCAACAATGTTAATAAATGTAAAAGAATGCAGTGTGATGGATTTTAATTAGATGCAGGAAATTTAAGTCCAGGGAAGTAAACAAATGCCTTCTTACAATGAAATGTGGCATTTGTAGAGCTCGAAGCCCACATTTAAGCTGTATTTTCTTCGCATTCCAAAAGTGGTACATGTCATCTGGGTCTCTGCCTGGTTCTACCTTCATATGCCAATTGGAACTCATTAAAGCAAGGCCAATAGAAGGTCACGGTCAGCCTCCCTGGGAGCAGAGACATGCTTTCAAGCCATGCCTGTGTGCCCGGGAACGCTCAGGCGCTGGGTCCTGGTGCCTGCTGCTCAGGAACAGACTGAAGCCGCAGGATTCCGCTTTACAGCCGCAGGTCCCACTAGATGACTCTGGGAATGCTGCTCTTGAGGAAACAGTTTAGTCAAACAGAGACTGCGGACTTGAAGCTCTCAGAAAGAGACCCACCAGGGCACACCCTTCTGACGATGTCGCATTGTACTTCAGAATCCTTCTTTCCAAAATTCTCTAACAGCGTCTTTTAATTCCAGGGTCTAGTGAAAAGGAGCCCTGGTGTGTTAAGCATTTGGTTGCTAACTCCAAGGTTGGCAGTTCAAATTCACTCAGGGGTTCATGGGAGAAAGACCTAGCAAACTGCTTCTGTAAAGACAGTGGCCCAGGAAACCCGATGAGAGGGTTCTGCTGTCACATGGGACAGTGAGTCAGAGTCAACTCAATAGCCCAGCAACAGTGGAGGAAAAACTACACGTGGAAGTGAAAGTGAATCTTTATTCAGGAGGGCTTTAAGGTGGATGAAAACATTTTTGTTTTCTCTGCATGAAAGTGCTTTCAAACAAAATCCTGAAAATCCTGCCTTGTAGGTGTGACCACATTGCAGGGAGTCATATCCTTCCCCAAAGAGCTGAGAACGCTCAGAGCTGGCCGAGTGAGCTGAGTGAACTCAGCTGGCTAGAAGTAAAAGCAGTGGAGGCTGGAGATGATGATTGTGTGCCATTTTAAAGTTACACTCAATTGTGTTGCTTGTGCATGTATGTATGTATGTGTGCACATATGTGTGCACTTGTGTTTCTGTGTTAAGGGAGGGGCCCTGAAATTGAAAGACATTGTCTGGACACTTCACTGGGCCTTGGGGCTTCCATGTCCCTTGCAGCTTTTCCACAGAAACTTCTGGTCCCCAGGAGTCCTTTCCCCTCCAGGCCTTGCTGACATATGTGGGTGTGAGCACCTAGCTCCTACCTTCCTTGGCCAACAGGTTCTTTGGGAGGAGAAGTGTTACTAGGACAGGTGTCACCTCCCCATTCACACCAGACAATGACGTGTACAACATTCATAAGCAGCAACACACACAAGAGGCAACTACTAAACTGACTAATGTTCTTACAGACGGGGCCCAGTCAGGTAATACCTTTCAACAAAACTCACTGGCCTCTAGTCTGAATCAATTCATAGCTGCCCCTCTAGACACACAGCTGACCCTCCTCACTCACAGCTGACCCTCCTCACGCACAGCTGACCCTCCTCAC
>NW_006399774.1:1913858-1925709 GCF_000299155.1 Elephantulus edwardii | reverse complement strand
GTGGCACCATATAGCATTTGTCCCTTTGTGACTGAGATACCTCACTCAGCATAATGTCCTCCAGGTTCACCCATTTTGAATAATATTGCATGAGTTCCTTGTTTTTCAATGCCAGCACAACTCTTAACCCACTGAGTCACCAGGACTGATGCATTTTCTTCAACTCACTGGCTTACTCATTGCCTTGCAGTCCATACCAACCACATGAGAGGCGACTGCCCATCTTTCTCCCAAAGAATTTTGGGTGGATTTGAAGCACTGGAGAGGCGTGACATTGAGGAGTTAGCATCCCAACTCCCTCCTGACTCCAGCAGAGCTCCATGACTCCCTTAGAGCGTCTGGACAGGTCACACTGCACACATAATAATGAGCTCGCCTTACGCTTTAAGGAAGTCCACCTGTATTAGGATACCGAGCTGAGACAGGGCCAAAAGCTGGCCCACCACATTCAGGTTGGTTCAGACTCAGTGGTCCTCCATCAGGTTGGTGAGAACGTAAATCTTTACAGGAGGAGACTGGCCATTTTCCTGTCCGAGCAGCTGGTGACTTAAAACTCCGGATCTTCCCAGTGATGGCCTGATGCCTTACACACTGTGCCACCCGGGCTCCCTCCAGAGATGCGGCAGTCAGAGAAGACTTCAAGTGAAGATACAGTTAAAGAGACACGTCACCCAAGCGCTTCCCTGCCCACTGTCATGAAGATGCTGACTTGTAGGCTCTGACTGCTCCCTCGGTGGTCACATATTGTTCTGATTCACTGCATGGTCGCCTGATAATAGACACACACTGATAGCAAGTCCATGCTCAGTTCTGTCACAAATGATTTCTACCCCATCTATTTTCTTTTTCTCTGATACTAATAAACATTAAATTTGGAATAAAAACTCATTACTATCAAGTTAGGACGCACTCAGAGGTGACCCTCTGCTGGGTTTCCTCGGATGTAAATTCAATGGGAGATTGTGCATCCTTCTCTCATGGAACTGCTGGTGGATCCAGACCCACAGAGGTCTCTGGGTTAGCTGTGCAATTCCCTGTTAGACCACCAGGGTACGTCAGCATATTGAAAACTATTATAGCACACAGAGTGATTGCTGAAAAGAGCCAAGGAACAGGCAAAAGTGATTACAACTTCAGAGTGTTCAAGGGAGCACTGAACTTGGCAATACATCGTCTACAGAATTTTTACTTTGGATGCGAATCTACCTCATGGCAAAGAACAGGAGGATCTTGTTGCTTCCTTATAGCACCATAGACTTTGTCTACAGGAGTTCCTGAGAAGCTGCTCCTATTCTGGCTTCCTCTGGATAAAGGAGCTCTGGTGGTACAGCGAGTTAGGTGTTGGGCTGTGAGCTAAAAGGCCAGCAGTTTGAATCCCCCAGCTGCTCCCATATTTATGGCCATGGAAACCTAAGGAAGGTCGCTGAGTTGGGGTCAACTGGATGGCAGTGGATTTGAGAGTTTTCATTTTGTTTTTAATCTGTGATGTTTGTGGAACGAGGCAAACACTAGAGCCTAGAAGTGGGGAAATTCACAATTCTAACTAGTGAGCTCTGGTGGTCAATGATTAGGAGTGGCACTGCCCTCCCAAAGGCACAAGGTTTGAATCCACCAGCTGCTCATGGGGAGAAAGCTGGCCAGTGTCGTGATTTATTCCCTTAACCCGCTGGCGGGTGAGTTGAGGCCTCAGATGGTGAACCAACCCCTTCACTTTTGGGGACCCCCACCTCCTGCTCTGTGCCTGCCTGCCCTTGTAAGCTCCGGACCTTGTGTCTTTCAGCGAGTGCGTGCGCCTGAAGCCCACCGACATCCAGCCCGACATCTTCAGCTACCTCCTGCACCTCATGTACACGGGCAAGATGGCACCGCAGCTGATCGACCCGGTGCGCCTGGAGCAGGGCATCAAGTTCCTGCACGCCTACCCGCTCATCCAGGAGGCCAGCCTGGCCAGCCAGGGCGCCTTCTCGCACCCCGACCAGGTCTTCCCGCTAGCCTCCTCGCTCTACGGCATCCAGATCGCCGACCACCAGCTACGCCAGCCCCCCAAGATGGCCCCGGGCCCCGAGAAGGCTGGGAGGGAGCCGCGGCCCCCAGCGCCCCGGGCGGGCCAGGAGCCGCCGCCCGAGGCCCCCTCGCTCTCCCAGCTGCCCGCCACCCTGCCGCCCGCGCCCCGCACCACCCTGACGCCCTCCGACCCGCGGCAGGCCTCCTTGTCCCCGGAACTCGTCTCCACCCCGGTCCCGCCCCCGGCGCCAGGGGAGGAGGCCAACCTGGAGGCCTCGTCGTCCGATGAGCAGCCGGCGGCGCTCACCATCGCGCACGTCAAGCCCAGCATCATGAAGCGCAACGGGAGCTTCCCCAAGTACTACGCGTGCCATCTGTGCGGGCGTCGCTTCACCCTGCGCAGCAGCCTCCGGGAGCACCTGCAGATCCACACCGGGGTGCCCTTCCCCGCCAGCCAGCCGGGTGACGGGCGCGCGCCCCTGCCGCTGTGCGCCCCCGAGCTGCCCAAGGACGCCATGGAGGCGCCCGAGGCCGGCCTCATCAGCGACAGCGAGCTGCCGCACATCTCGGACTCGCCGCTCATCGACGGGCAGCAGCAGGCGGAGACGCCGCCGCCCTCGGACATCGCGGACATCGACAACCTGGAGCAGGCCGACCAGGAGCGCGAGGTGAAGCGGCGCAAGTACGAGTGCACCATCTGCGGGCGCAAGTTCATCCAGAAGAGCCACTGGCGGGAGCACATGTACATTCACACGGGCAAGCCCTTCAAGTGCAGCACGTGCGACAAGAGCTTCTGCAGGGCCAACCAGGCTGCGCGCCACGTGTGCCTCAACCAGAGCATCGACACCTACACCATGGTGGACAAGCAGACGCTCGAGCTGTGCACGTTCGAGGAGGGCAGCCAGATGGACAACATGCTGGTGCAGACCAACAAGCCCTACAAGTGCAACCTGTGTGACAAGACCTTCTCCACGCCCAACGAGGTGGTCAAACACTCGTGCCAGAACCAGAACTCGGACGTCTTTGCCCTGGACGAGGGGCGGGCCATCCTCCTGGGCAGCGGGGACTCGGAGGTGACAGAACCTGACCACCCGGTGTTAGCCTCCATCAAAAAGGAACAGGAGACGGTATTACTAGACTGACTGTCACAGGGCGGGGGTGGGAGGGGGGAAGGCTTCTTGTTTGTTTATTTGTTTGTTTTTACAAAGCTGTCATTTTTACAAAGACTCGCCCCCTCTCCTGTCCCCTGTTCCGAACTCTAAAGGCAGTTCTCCACAGGCATGACTCAAAACAGGTCTCTGCCCCCTTTCTCTTTGTCCCCTCTTCCACCCCACCCTACCCTACTCCACCCACAACCAGGTGGGTAAAAAGGTTCTGTGCATTATAGACCTGAAATCTGTTTACCTGACCAGGGGATATGGGAAAGCAATTGAGTCGAGTTCTTTCAAAGCATACTGGGAACGAATTAAGGGTGTGTGTATATATATATTTATATACACCAAACCAGCCAGAGGTACAATTTGGTAAGCTAAAATTATGACTGCCCTAGGCTAGTAAGTCTTCCTTCTCAGAAAAGCAATGTTGGGGAAATACACAGCATGCACTGGGCTCTGTACTATGCAAAATCTACATGGTGTGGGGACATGTGGGATCTAAGCAGAGATTCTTTGCATTGATCCTCCAGGTGTTTTATTTCAGAGTTCATCCTTTGAGATTATGTCCAGTCGGGAGAAATCATTTTACTTGTGAAAATCCACTTTCAAAAACACACACACACACAAAAAAAAAAGGCGAGAAAAAAGTAATAATGTGATGGCAATCTTAATTTTGGGGTAAACCATGACGAGCTGTGGTTTGTGTGTTTGTACGGGAAACTGGGGTGAATTCGTGCTAAACAGGTGAATTGATGCACATGCCTTATCTAGATGCTGGCCTCGTTCAACAGCAAACGACAAAACGCTGGATATTTTTTTCCCATTTCTGACAATATTTTGTCTGATTTGAAAATTCTGTGCTCCAAATTGTCCTTCTGAATGTAACATTGGTATGCCATTCTAACAGTTGCCTTTGGTAAACAGGTTAGCAGCAGCTGAATTCTTTTAGATCCTTTCCTGAAATGCAGGGTAAAGACTACAGGTTAGAGGCTCCTGGGAGCCAGAGACAGTAAGTTTAATGATGGCAACAGTTAGTGCTGATTACTGGCAACAGCTACTGAAGCATCAAACATGACAAAGAGAAATCAGGACCAAAAAAATCTTTTATTGCTGTTTGAGGGTAAAATGTGATTTTTATGTTTTGTTCTCCCCCTTTTTTTATTTTTCGTAAATACTTGAAATTCCCTCCACTGTCCCTAAAGCAGTAAAATTTGCCCATTAATCTTCCCTCAGACCAGTAACACAATTGTCTCTTGGTACAAAATAGGAGCCAGAAATAAGGACCGAGGAGAAGAATCGTTAATAACTGCTCTATGTATATGTTGAAAACCGAGTATTCCACCATCCTATTTCATGTACAGTTCAGTTCTCAGATTTGTAAGTTTTTATACATCCTTTCATTGAATAAACATTTAACTACATGGGTGTGGGATTCGATCTCTGCATTACTTTGTCCAGCAGGATGCTGGGTGGGATGAGGAGAGCACGGCATGAAGAGGTATGGCTCGGAGTGCCCTTCCTGGAGGCAGAGCTTCAGCTGTACCCAAACCCAGTGTCCTTTTCTGTATTTGTGAAATGAAGCCATTGGTAAGTAACCGCATTGTGTCTTGAGGTCATTAGAACCAAATGGGTAATGTTACATGAAAATGCGGCGAAGAGTCCAAAATTGACTAGAAAGTAGGCTAGAGATTACATTGTGCAAGTGCTGTTTGCAAGGCAGAAAATAAGCCAAGAGGTGTTTACCTGCCAGCCAGTCGGTTACAGCTCATAGCATCTTTGTAGGAAAGACTACAACTGCTCCACAGTTTCCGAGGCTGCATTCCTTTGTGGAAGGCCAATGGCTTTACAGCATCTAGGGGATTCAAACCGTGTACCTTTTGGTTGATAGTGCAGTTCCTTATCACTAGCCCACCAGAGCTCTTTTGCTTTGAGGTGACCAAATTGAAGGCACTACTAGCCCACCAGAGCTCTTTTGCTTTGAGGTGACCAAATTGAAGGCACTCTTATCAACCTAGATTATTTAATGTTGAGTGGTTTCCATCAGTTTTCTCTTTTAAGAAAACGGGGATTATCATCTCCAATGAGAGCCTTTACTAGACACCAAACTGAGTTGTTGAATTTGATGGAAGGGTGACTCGTGGACTTCTGCCGTCACGCCTCCAGGCACACATCCCACAGCAGACACCACACACACCTCAAACCCTGTACAAACCAGAGACACACTGGCACACCTCACACTAGCACACCCTACACACATCACACACACCCCATGCATACCCTATACACAACAAAAACTGTACACCCCACATACACATCCACACACATTCTGACACTCCATGTACACACTCAAATCACATAATCTCCCAGAGTCATGTACATCCACCTGTGCACATACACTCACACCTCCTCATACACACAAACCAAACACAACTCCCTTAGGAATTCGTGTGCACAGTCTCACCCAGAAGCACCCCACACACCATGGCCTTGAAGGAATTTCATGCAGCTGAAGGGCAGATCCCGAGAGAGAAAAATCAAGGCCAAATACAAGGGGTGACGGTGCATGAGAAGAGGTGAGGGCACTGTGCCAGGAACCAGTCCAGTCTCCCCACCAATCCCCACCCTCTTCTAGGGAAAGGGAAAGCCCCCCACCAGTCTTATGTGGAACATAATCTTTAGCACAAGCTGTAGCCACCTTGTCCTGTTGTGCAGGCCTATAAAACCCAGCTTCCGAGTGAAATATCTCAATGACAAAAGGACAAATACTGCATAGTGCCACTGTTGTTAAAACAGGACTGACATTGGGGTTGGGGGGAGACTGAGAAAGATGAGATAAATAATGTGTACTACATTGAAACAGGGAGAAAACTGTTTAAAAGGGATATGTGATTAGGGATTATTGTCATGACAGGAGTCCAGAATGAAGGCTGCATAGTGGGGTGGACCTGGGGGGAGGGACTGTATAACAATGAAAGAGTTTTTCCTTTACTTTTCAAAGAGAAGAGTGTACTGGGGGAGAGGAGAGGGAGAAAAGTGCAACAATGAATGAATAGAAATCCAAAGTCTCTGTAAGTTTTCATTAAAATTAATAATAATTTTTTAAAAAGAAGCAGGGTGGGGGGGAAAAACCCCAGTGCAAAGCAAAGCAAAGCAATGTGACATCAAAATCTACACACCCCTCCGGAACACTCAGTGCCAGCTTACTCCACGGGGTTCTAAATCTCAAACTATTTATTCTGAGTTTCTGGGGCACCGACATAACTAAGCTCTGGACATTTCAGTGACTGGTGTGAGCAGTCTGTCCCACCAAGCACCAGGATCCACTTGAACTGCTGTTCTCCGGCATCTTGCCCCCAGGTACTGCACCAGCCCTGATGCTTTTTCTTTTGTGGGGAAGTGATCCACTCACTCACTAGATACTGCTTGTGAGGCGAGGGTGGGAGTGGGGAGGAGGAATATATTTTGTATTGTAGGATTTTACTTTGCCACAGTATAGTTTGTTGGGCTCACTGAAAGGTCGGCATTTGAATCCACAGGCAGCTCCTTGGGGGAGGGGGAGCTGGACAGTGTCCCCTTGTAAACATTCGCAGCCTTGGGAACTGGTGGAGGGTCACTAGGGGTCAAACTCTGCTTGCTGGTGGTGGTTAGTTTGGCATGGAACCTGCTGACCAAAAAGATCAGTGGTGTGAATCCACCAGCTTCTTCAAGGCGGAAAGAGGAGAGAGCCTACTGCCGTTGAGAATCACAGCCTCAGCAGCCCTAGGCAGAGGGTCGCATGAGCCAAGAACCCCTGGGTATTTTTCATTTATAGGAGATCATGGCCTCAATTAGGTCTCACCATGTAATGTCTCACCTCCTGTTACTATGTGGTCAATGCCCTGGTAAAGCATTCCTTACTCAGCTAAAGAACGTCTCTCCGGGCAGAAGACTAGAGGAGGGCACGGTGCCCAGTCTGCTGACACAACACCGTGTGTAACAATCTCAGGGGCCGATTTTTTTTTGTACAGCATGGGGCCCCTTAGAGGGACCAGTGCTGGTCTTGTCCAGAATAACCCAGTGCAGGTCAAAGCCTTGCTCCTTTCTGGAGTTCTAGGGCAAGAGTATAGGCCGAGGCCTTGTTGGACTTCTAGGCCGAGGCCTTTGCTATAGCACGAGGCCGAGAAGCAAGTTGAGGAGATAGGAGTGAAGATAAGAAGCAAGGATGGATTTATTAAGAAAGGTATGTCCAAAGGATGGGAGAGGCACTGCTGCAGAGGAGAGGGAATCATGAAGGAACTGGCTGGCTGCTAAGGTGAGATTGTATTTCTGGCTTCCAAGAGTGTGAATCACATTGGCACAAATTGTGGCTAACCTTGAGGAGAAAGGGGATCCCAGAACACTCAGTTGTGCTCACGAGCAACCTCTACCTAGACCAGAAAGCAGTCTTCTGAACAGATCAAGGAAGCACTGCATGGTTCAAAATCAGGAAAGGGGTGCAGCAGGGACACGTACTGCCTTCATACCTTTTCAGTCCATATGTGGAACAGATCATTCGGGAGGCTGGACTTTATAAGGAGGAATGTAGCTTCAGGATTGGAGGAAGACTCATCAACAACCTGTGTTATGCAGATGACACAACCCTGCTTACTGAAACTGAAGACAACTGGAGGCATTTGCTGAAAATAATCAGGAACTACAGTCTTCAATATAGATTGAAGTTCAACATCAAGATAACAAAGATTTTTACCACTGGTAGCACCATGACAGATGGAGAAAAGGTTGAGATTGTTAACAGGTCCGGTGTGCTTGATCCCACAGTCAGCACTCTTGGCACCAAAACTCAGGAAATAGAAAGATGAATTGCGTTAGGAAAATCTGCTGTGAAGGACCTCTCCAGAGTGCTGAAGAGCCACAATGTAAGTCTGGAGACTAGAGTGCACCTGAAGCAGGCCATGGTTTTCACAATTACTTGCTATGTAACAGAGAGCTGGACAGCAATTAAGAGTAATAGAAGGGGGGTTGATGCCTTTGAGTTGTGGTGCTGGAGAAGAATGTTGAGCATATCTGTTCTTAATTCTACATAACCTGTAAGAGACAGAGTAGAACTGAGTAGATGGGATTTCTGAAGGTACAAATCTTTACGGAAGCTAACTGCCTCATCTCTCTACCAAGGAGCAGCCGGTGGGTTGGAACTGATGACATTTGGTTTAGCAGCTGAATGTTTTGAGCACTGCACCACTAGTACTCCTTCAGGTGAGACCAATGAGGTCTAAAGTCATTTGAATATTCAGAGGGCTCTGAAAATTGTCCTGCAAAATTCGAGAGTGGAAGAACACATCCAAGTTCTGCTCCATTACACTAAACTCTAGATCTGAGGTACAGATAGTTTTGTTTTAGAATCTATCCACTACCCTGAAGTAGAGGGCTTCTCATTCCTGTTCCAGCAGGGCAGTGGGAGTAGGTGCCCTGCAATCTGAGAAAGTGAGAAAAGGGAGTGGAGGATATTGCCTCATTATTCTTTTTTTTTCTTTAGTTCTCAAAAGCTTCCTGCCTTTGATGAGGTCAGTCTTAACACTTTCCCTTTGCTCATTTTAGTGGCAAGTATGCTTCCCTTTTTTTGGCAGGTTTCTGCCTTACACAGGTTCCAGCTTTGAAAGAGTTACTCTACCATGCATGCGCCCCACCCCCACCCCACCCCTAGCTTCCAATTACCCACATCCTTGCTGGTAGCAGCATCATAAGGAGCAACTGTCTGGTAGTTCAAATCCACCAGTCACTCTGAGAGAAAAATGGGCAATCTTCTCCTGCACGACTTAAAGCCTCGAACCGCAATGGAAGGACAGCTAGGAATTGCTTCTCAATTGATGGTGATGAGGTGTGTTTTTTCAAACACAGCATGCAGTGAGTGTTTGATCTGGAACCCAGAACTGAAGAGCTTTAATTTAATGATGTAGCATTTCCACTTTCTTTCAAGGGGAAATTTCTTGAAACATTTCTTTCAAAAGCAACACCGAAAAGATGGGGTAATAGTGGGCATAGATCAATGGTGATGAATGTTCTAAAACACGATGTATGGGAATGGTCACGTGAGCGAAGGAATGTGTGAAACACTATCTCTGTGAACTTTATATTTTAAATCAATATAAAAAGGAGGGAGCAACAATGGAGGTTTGAGACAACTCAGGTTCTTATACACACCAATATAAAATAATAGGTTTCATTGGTGTGTGTGCAAACCAATATAAAATAAAACTAAAAAAAAAATAAATAAAGCTCCTAACTAGAGAAGGTTTGGAGCAACTCTACTCTCCATTTTTTTAAATTATTATTATTTTTGTGTGTACTGTCAAATCAGATCTGACTGGTACAGGAGGAGATTGTCCGTCCTTCTCCAGCAGAGTATCTGGTAGATTTGAACTGCGCACCTCTGGAATTCTGCTATTTTTATATCAGGATCCAAAGTTACCACTTAATGTGTAAGGATTTTGAACGAACAAGATAGAGGAGGCAGAAGTTACCTGAGCCATTGGAACTGGGAAGCATATTCTGACTTGTGTGGAGTTAAGTACATGAATCACATCAAAGGCAGTGGACTAGAATAAAAACCACCTACAAAACTTGGAACTTTTCATGACATCTTCTCATCAGCCCAGACTCTAGCCCTACAACGTGTTGTTGTAAGTTGTTATTGTTGTTGTTATGTGCCATCAAGTCCACTGTGACTCATAGTGACCCTATGGACAATAGCTCTGAACCCTGCTCTATCCTGAGCCAGTCTCACTGTCTCTGACACACCTACCTCTATTGCCCCAGTTACTGTGTCAATCCATCTCATTGGGTCTTCCGCTCCTGTGCTGTTCCTCCACCCTCCCAAGCATGATGTCCTTCTCTAAGGACTAGTCCCTCCTGGCAACATGCCCAAAGAAAGTGAGACAGGACTTTACAATCCTTGCCTCCAAGGAGCAGCTTGGTTTTACCCTCTGCAGGACAGACGTTTTTGTTCTAGCAGCCCTTGGTATGTTCATATTCTCTCCAGCACCACAACTCAAAGGTATTGATTCTTCTTCTATCATCCTTAGTCATTGTCCAGTTTTCTGATACATGTTGTTGTTGTTATGTGCCGTCAAGTAAGTACATTGGCTCTGAAACTTGTCCTATTCTGAGCCAATCTCATGTCTCCAACAGACCTAATCCCAGTCACTGAGTCAATTCATCTCATCCTCTTCTGCACTATCCCTCCACTCTTCCAAGCATGCTGATCCTCTCCAAAGACTGGTCCCTTCTGGCCATGTACACAAAGTATGTGAGATGGAGCCTCAAAATCCTTGCCTACCTCCAGGGAGCAGCCTGGTTTCATCCTCTCCAAGACAGACCTGTTTGTTCTTTTGGTGGTCCATGGTATATTCAATACTCTTCTCCAACACCACAACTCTTCTTCTGTTATCTTTAGTCATTGCCCAGCTCTCTGATGCATATCAAGT
Organism: Elephantulus edwardii; assembly: GCF_000299155.1. Taxonomy (NCBI): domain Eukaryota; kingdom Metazoa; phylum Chordata; class Mammalia; order Macroscelidea; family Macroscelididae; genus Elephantulus; species Elephantulus edwardii. The sequence continues at coordinate 1,915,091 of NW_006399774.1, read as the reverse complement.
AATTGTGAAAACCATGGCCTGGATCAGGTGTACCTTAGTCTCTTAGACTTACATCTTTGCACATTGACACTCTGGAGAAGTTCCTGACAGCAGATTTTCTTAACAATTTGTCTTTTGACTTCCTGGATGCTGGTTCCAAGAGTGTTTACTGTAGACTCAAGCAAGTTGAAATGGTTGACAATTTCAATCTCTGCTCCATCTATCATGATGCTGCCAATTGGCCCAGTGGTGAGAATCTTTGTTTGCTTGATGTTAGTAAGGGCTATTTCTTGGAAAGGGACATATGCTTGGAAAGGTGGAGAGTCAGTGAAAGAGAGGAAGACTCCACAACAAGATGGACAGACATATTGACTACAAAAGTGGGCTCACCTGTGTCAGAGATGATGAGGATGACACAAAACAGGACAGGATTCAAGTCTGTTGCCCGTAAGATCACTATGAGTCATATTCTAAAGCACCTAAAACAGAGTCAGAATTGACTCAAAGGCAGTGGGTTTTGGAGAGGAACCCATTTGCAGAAGCCAATAAAAAGCCACCCATCAGTAAACAGCTGTCAGAAAGATTACCAGCTAAGCTGTTTGCAGCTCTTTGGTGGAACAGTCTGCTGGGAGTCATGCTGCTGACTCAAAGTCAAAGCCTCTCTGGTCGAAGAGAGAGAGAGAATCTCATGTGCCATTTACAGCCTTTAAAACCCAATGGACGGGGGAGCTCTGGTGGCCTAGCTGCAAGAAGATGCACTGCAATCCCAGAGGCATGCAGTTCAAATCCACCAGGTGCTCTGCTGGAGAAGGAGGAGCAATCTCCTCCTGTACCAGTCAGATGTGATTTGATGGTACACACACAAAAAAGAATGACAGACAGACAAACAAACAAACAAAAAAACCCAGTGGACTAATTCCTATAACAAACAGTATAGTATTTTGCAGTTTTATGAAGCTTTCTATTGTGACTTTTATGGAAATAAGAGATGAAGAAGATATTTTGTTGTTGTTATGTGCCATCGAGTCACTTGTGACTCATAGCGACCCTATGTACAACAGCCCTAAACTCTGCTCTGCCCTATGCCAACCTCACTGTCTCCGACACACTCATCCTGATTACCCCAGTCACTGAATCAATCCACCTCATAGAGGGCCTTCCCCTCCTGCATTGTCCCTCCACCCTACCAAGCATGATGTCCCTCTCCAAGGACCTGTTCCTCCTTACAACATGTCCAAAGTATGTTAGACAGAG
>NW_006399774.1:1867736-1911101 GCF_000299155.1 Elephantulus edwardii | reverse complement strand
CCAAGTATAGGTTTCGTATTAGCACAATTAAATGTCCTGGGATTCCCATTCTTCTCAGAGTCAGCCACAGTTTGTTATGATCCACACAGTCAAATGCCTTTGCATAATCAATGAAACACAGATAGGCATTATGTGGTTCAAATCCACCAGAAGCTTTGCTGGAGGAGGGGCAATCTCCTCCTGTACCAGTCAGATCTGATTTGACAACACATACATACACACACACATACACACACTCTCTCACACACACACAATACTAAAATAAAATAAAAAAATAACTGAACCTAGAAATTTTTATCTGTCCCTGAAGTCATTATTTGAAATATTCTAGAAATTATTTGAAATTATTCTAGAAATTATTATTCCAGAAATAATAATTATTAAAATTATTATTCTTCTAGAAATTATTTTAAATATTCTAGAATTATTAACATGCAGTGTCTTTGGGAAATTAGGCTGAACTGCTATCTCATTATTTTCATAAAGCCAGTCACGAGGAGGTGGGAATATGGACCAGAACAAAATGATATTCTGTGGTTTCATTACCCTGAGATGAGTCAACATATTTGTAAGCATAATGAACCATTATGAAATTAATGAATCAAGTCCACGCTTTTCTTTGCCCCACTTCACTTCCCTGGTGACTGGGAAGCAAGTCCTGTGGGTTGGGTGGGGAAGGGAAGGGGACCCTAGGCTGGGTGTCTGTGTCCTGGCTTTCTCTGTGCCGACACTGTTCACCCCTCCCTAAAAATCCTGTCAAGCAAGTGAGGAAAGTGAGAGAAATTAAACTTTTCTGAGACTACTAAGAAGAGATGGCCAGGATTCAACCCCTTTTGTCCCACTCAAAATGCATGCTTTTCCACTACGAAAAAGACATCCCTGGCATTCTGACGCTGTGGTCCGTATGGTCGTGTTAACCCCAAAGCTAAGCCTCCCTGGTGGTTTGAATCCCCACAGCTCTGAGAGAGAAAGATGAGCAATCTCCTCCCATTTGATGTACAACCCATGAGAACCCGCTGAAGGGTCCCAGCTGAACGGCAATGGGTTGAGAGTTCAAGCCATCCTGGATGATGTGAAAAGGTGTGTTTCAATCCATCCAGACATGCTTCAGAAGAACGCCTTGTGATTCACTTCAGAAAGATCATCCACTGAAAACTCTGGAGCATCCCTGCCATGGGCCACAGAGGATGCTGGTCACCAGCCTTTGGGACACTTGTGGTGCTGTTTGTTCATGACACGAGTCCCTTTCATAGCTGACCTTCCAGCAGGTATTCAGTTCAGAGGTTGTAAATTGCGTGGGAGGAGACTGCCTCTCTTTCTCCCATGGAATAGCTGGTGGATTTGAACTGCCAGCCATTGGGTTATCAGTGCAATGCTCTGAGCTGTTTGCATCACCTGGAGACCTACCACGGACTGCCAACAAACAGTCTGCTTTGTAAGTAGAGTCCAGATGCTCCTTAGAGGCAACCATGGTGCCATTTGTTTCTCATACTCTGAGCATGTTCAGAATATCCTTGAAAGGGGACAACACTGTCATCTAAGGAATGGAAGACTGTCAAGGAAATGGATTGAAAGTAACTGAAAGTGGGCTTAAGCATAGTAGAAATTGTGAGGATGACACAGGAGAGGCAAGATTTCCGGTGGAGAGCACTTACCAATAGCACCAAGAGATTGACAATTAACACCTACTATGGAGCCTGAAGGGACCTCTGGTGGCCTAGTGTGTAACTTGTAACAGTTGACAAAAAGGTCAAAGTTTTTAACATAGGCTCAGAAACCAACAAAGGGACACTGGGTGGGAATCCCTGCTGGACGGGGATAAGAAGGCGCAGACACAAGGTAGTATTTCAATTTATAGTGTTGGTTTATGATGCAAAGTTCAATTCATTTATGACACTATGTAATTTGGAATTATTAGAACAAATAAGACACAGGATGAAGAGTTAGGGCTGTTGTTGTTTTCCTCCTCTTCCTGCTTCAGGGCAATTAATCACATGGAAGGGAATTGCCTATCTTTCTCCCATGGAGCAGCTGGTGGATTTGAACCATGTATCTCTGGGATTGTGCAGCTTCTTTCCACAAGGACACATTATGGGAGAAATAACACATTGGGGGCTTTATCATTCATAAAATGGTATTTTCTCTGGTTAGGCTGGGTAACACAGAAGGTTGAGCACTTGACTACTAGCCACAAGGTTAGCAGTTTGAAGCCACCCAAAGGCACGTCAGAAGACTGGTTTGGTGACGTGCTTCCTAAAGGTTGTGCCTTGAAAATGCTATGGAGGAATTTGAACATGAGTCAACTTTATCTCTGATCTCCAAATGTATGCTAGATACTGAAGCTTTTGTTAAGAAACTGGATTAAAAACTACCTCTACCATTGAAATTTGTGAACAAACAGTGGAAGAATATGGCAGTTAGAAGATAATCCTCATAATGTCATAGTGTCTAACAAGGTTAAGATGCCTGTTTGGAGAATAGAGAGATTTCCTTTCTAATAGAGATAGCGCTCACTAAACAAAAGGTCATGGTTACCATCATCAATGCAGTCTCTCCAATCTTTGTTGCATTATCTAAATTTGTGTTCTTATCACTTCAAAGCTGATGTTCTTCATTTTAACTTCTTCTTATGTCAAGGCAGGGTCCAGGATCACCTTCCAGTCACAATAGTGTAGCCAGGGAATTTGGTGGTAAGAGGGGGACTAACCACTTGACAGCTGTACAGGAACTATGTCAGGTTGTCTATCAGGGCCATGTCCAGGTGTAGTGTCATGGGCTTATTGCCCAAAATGGATTTCTTAGCCCACTGCCTTTGACTTGAGCTATGTGGTTGGGTGGAAACATGCAAATAAAAGGTGTAGACTACTACTGAGGGGGCTGGCCAGTTTTACCAGCCCGTCAGACTTAAAGTGAGCAAAAAAGGAGACTTGCTACCAGCAAGAAAGAAGCCTAGCATGCACACTATGTTCTTCTGGGCAACAGAGATTCCTGCTCAAGACAAGAGGCAGCCCAGGATTGAGACAATGCAGCATTCGTGGGAAACCAAGGTGCCACAGAGCTGACTGGGACCTGCTGCACCTCGGAGCTGAAGCCAGAGCCCTTCGCCCCAGCTCCTTGGAGGACTGGGTGCAGAGACACCATAATTAACAGAAATTTGTCACACAGGCAGGAAGCCTCATGGCTGAAGGCTATAGGGCATCTGGGCATGCTTGAGAAGCTGTCCTGACCAAGAACTGTATCCTGTTTCCAATATCAATTGTGATGCGTTAACTTCCCTTAATAAACCCCATCATGAGCATGATCTGCATGTTATGTGTGGCCACCGCAACAGATTAGAGGCTGCAGGGGGGCAGCACCACCCTGGGAAGGACAGTTGGCGTTAGAATTAGTGTGGGAGCGCGGGGACACATCTTACCTCATGGGAATCAGTCTTGCGTTGTGGATGTTGTTGGGGACTGCTCCCCCTTGTGGAGTTGGTGAAGTCAGAAGCATATCACTCCTCTCTCCCTCCCCCCACCCCTTGGTACACCATGATTTACTAGATTTAGGTTCCAGCCTTTCATTAACAGGCATTTTTTGGATTATGCCCATTTCCTTTCTTGAAGTGTTGGAAAGAGGGCTTTTAACTCTGATTATTGGTAGGGCTTTCATACCTAGAAAGGTTCAGAATCACACACACAGATCTTTGTAAATCCAAACATATCTCCAATGTATTTCAAACTCCCATTATGCTCTGTGGACAGACGTGATGTCACCAAGGATGGCTATGTAATTGAAGATAAAACTACACAGGTACAGATGCTCTGCTGGAGAAGGACGGGCAATCTCATCCTGTGCCAGTTGGATCCAATTTGAAAAAAAAAAGAATTTGAAAAAGAAAAACAACAACAAAAAACTACACGTGTGATGCGTATCACAAGAAGAGCAATCAGAACTGAATCGAGGTGCAATTATGGAAAGAAAACCCATGCCATTTAATTAGATTGCATTTTATTTAGATAAATGAAAATTTGCCCCCAAACAGAACTAGGAATCAAATACTGTCCTGTTGAGCTTTGAGCTTACAGTCCAAGTTAAAGCTTCCAGTCCCTAACATCAAAGGAAAATACTGGAACAAAGTGTCTATGTACAGAGGGGCAATCCCCTGTACCATTAGCAAAATAACCTGAGGGGAACATTTTCTATTCCTCAATTACAAGAAGTGGCGAGAGTTTACAAGTCTTGCATTGTTTTCTATCGTACATGGCTCCGTAGGAACGCCAAAAATAGCAAAATATAGGCACTTGCTCCAACTTCTGCAGTTTACACGTGAAATGTTAGGTACTTCATAAATTAACAGCAGCGTCATAAAGAGAAAACAACTGTGTCTTCATGCTACTGTTGATGTTCATAGTGAAGATACATCAAAGGTGGCTTAATGGACATAAGGTACAGATTTGTACAGAAGTTATCAAGGGCACATTCAGATATTGGTACAAAAGCACAGTAAATAAGCAACCACTACTGGAAAATGAGTGTTGGTCAAGATGGCCAGGCCCCATGGGGTTAACAGAAGGTCAAACATAAATGGGTTGCAGGAGAAAGCGTTTCTATTTCAACTCTCTCCTGCCACATACACAGCTCTTTAACCTGTTTAGAAACAGCAGTTAGGAAATCCGTCTGTGTTTTGAGCTGTTGTGAGGTGTTTTACCAAGCCGTGCTGGCATCTCTAGTGTGTGTTAAGTGATCTTTAAAAACTGACACCAACACCTAGTTTTTAAGTCTCAAATCGGCCTAGGGAGGAGATAATTAGATTGGCTTTTAAATTCAGGAATTTTGAAGTTTTACCGTGAATTAACTATAAGTGGCTCTTATACATATAGGTGAACAGCCTGTGATAAAGGGCAGTGTTCCATAGACAAGACTGTTAAAAGGAATCTAATGAATAGGGCCAATTAAAAGAAATTATTACTAGAGTATTAGCTTGCAAATTTAAGAGAAAGTACCTTATCTTCCAGTTTCAGTAACAAATTTTCTTTTGGCTAACAGTGCAGGCTTTCTAGAATGCTGAGATTCAAGTTTGCAAACTAGAGTAAAAGGTCTTGTACCTCAGTAAAACTTAACAAGTCAATATGCCAGGCCAGTTCTAGGCTGAAAAGTCAGCACTCTGCAGTAGCCAGGTAACAGGCTGTCCGTGGTGTGACAACTGTCTGACAAAACAGATATTATGACTCATTACAGTAATTTTGACATCTTTAAAAAAAAAAAATTCCAACTCACCATTTAGCAAAGTGTATTTTACTAAATAGCCTTCTCAAAATTCCTTTCCAGAGACAGGTCTTGGTTTTCCAATGTAAAGCCAAAAATACTGACACAGAAATTGACTATGACATCACCAGATGGTAGAACTGTACCAGAAACACCAGTCTGGAAAGTGAATGATTGATCTTAACAGCTGCATCTCTGCCCCAATGTCCTCAAACATGTAGCTAGACCACTGTCAAGTGGTGAACTCTGCAGTGCAGTGGATACTAGGCAAGAAAGTGGAGGCTAGCTTGCTTTTAGAATCCAGTTAATGTGTCCCAGACTTCCTAGGTTTCTAATAAAACCAGAAAATCTATGTGAAGCAAATATTTTATTTAAATCATTTGTCAAACCACAAATTTTCCAAATTAACATAATCCAACATTGTTTTTATAAGAGTGAGCACAAATATGGCACAGACACAATCCAGGATCTATCAAAATCGCCTTTTACAAGAACCCGCCATACTTCATGCTGTGTGTGAAAATCAGAGCCAGCAGAGAAAATTAGAATAAAAACCTCAACAGTCAAATCCTTTTCTTCAGAACATGAAAACAACACTTTGCCTTGGGAGGAAGCATACGTATCTGTTCAAACCATTTTAACAAGTAGGAGGAAAGATTCAAAGTTATTCCTCTACTGAGAAACATTGCCTTCCAAAACTCTACTGGGTAAAAAAGAAGAGATTCACACTAACTATGGGACAATTTGAAAAGATGATTCTAAGTTTTCAGTACACTGTGCAGAAGATGAAAGTGACCAAATTAAGACTAATAACATATGCTGATCTAATTGTTGGCAAAATATTTAAGGTCAGAATTTTACCTTTTGGTCAGGAATGTTATTTCTGGAAGCCCTGTTTTCACAAGTTCTAACTGATGCTGCAAGCTTCCGAGGGCTTCCCCATGGCTGTGTGGCCTGTTGCATATTGTGTGATACAAAAGGCAGGTACTACTGTGCACATTCCTTTAAACAGTAAGGAAAAAAATATACACTAGATACAGAGGGATTACTTAGGACATACACATAAATACACAAAGAATGAAACTCCAGTTTGAGAAGCAGAACTAGGTATTGCCAAATCCAGTTCCAGGTTAGGAATTCAGGGCATTAAGTCAGACACTTTATATGGTAGCAAGGGCAGATAACAGGGGAGGCTTGAAAAGAGGGAATGTGAGAAAGCCAACGCTCCCGATGAAGCCTCAGGATTGTCAGGGGGTCTCGGAATGAGATCGGCCGATGTGCCTATTCTTTATTTCTCCAAGTTCTGAAATATTGATCGTGAGTCTCATCAGCAGCATCCGTTGTCTTCTGTTTTCACATTCTGGTCTTGCAAATGTCCAATGTGTCTAACTGCAAAAGGATGGATGGATCAAAGTAAATAAAGACGGCTTTCTCATTTTATCAAAAGGCAAAGTTGCAAATTCAAATTCTAGCCCTAGCAATGTCAAGGTTTGTTGTTGTGGTTGTTGTTTGATGCTGTTGAGCACGACTCATAGTGGCCCAATGAACTAAAGATCTGAACCCGGCTCTATCCTGCGCCATTCCCATACTTCCTGACACTCAAGAGCCCACTGCAGCAGTCACCATGTCAATCCACCTAACTGAAGGTTTTCCTCTCCTTTGCTAGCATCATATCCTTTGTATCATATACACTATGCTTTGCTCCCGCAAGACCAGTAACTGAACTTCCCAAACACAACAGACTCTTTAAATGCTCTGGGAAATGATTAAATGCAGGAGAAATCACTGTTTTCTAGAAGACTATCAGTTTTCAGCAGTCTGATATAAACTTGTTTTCAGCTTCCACTTGAAAGAAATACATTCAACACTAGATCACCTTTTGCTGAATGGGCACAATATTTTTTTTCCCTTACATCTCTGAGACAAACATGCAGATAGACAAGTCCACATGCCCTTTAATTTTCTTCTAAAGCTGTCACATTGAGAATAAAGGAAGCCTTCATTCTTATGACCACAAAACTAAACATGGTTTCAATGAGGGAATATAAACAACCCAAACCCCAAACAATCTCCTAAGTCTATCTAGTTGATAGCTATTTCTCCAAAGGGTTTGCATAAACTTTTAATTATCTGAACTCCAGCTTCCATCACAACTGGCAACTAACTAGTAACAAAAAGGAGGGGAAAACCACTAGAGTAGATAAGGACGTTTACTTACACGCTGTTTCAGGATTCTGTCAGCTCTGGTTTTGCAGGCTCCCTCTCCTGTTTATGCATCTCCTCCTCTGGCTGTGTCTTGATCTCGTTTTCTGGCTCGCTGTGCACTTTTCCTTCTTGGAACTCCACTCCTTGGATGTCTTCTTTCTTTTTCTGCTTTGGTCCATTTGTATCTGGGGACTCTTTGGTTAAGTCTCCAGAGGCATCTGTATCTTCTCGGGCTGCTTGCTGGTTCTCTCTGTAATCAACAGCATCTCCTTTCTCGTCACCTTTGGATTCATAGGGTGACTTCTCAATTCTTTCTCCCAAAGCAGTACCATCATCGTCTTCTCTCAATGACTTTGTTTTGATGGCATCTTTCATCTCCTTTGATGGGACAGCAACTGCTTCAGGAGGCTGCTGGTCATTTGCATTGTAATGTTTCCCATCAACAATTATCATCTCTTCTGTCACCTCCCTCCTATCCTGGGAGATGGCAGGAGGTGTCACTTCCACAGTGGCTACTGTTTTCTTTGTAGATTCTTCTTTGGCTGGGGTGGTTGGTGTTTTGTCCTGTGCACTTTCTTCTTTCTCGGTTTTCTGCCCAGCTTCCTGGTCATCAGCTACCATCACCTGAGCCTGTGTCTCTGAGGAATCCAGCATCACCTCAGGCACCGTGGCTTCGGTACCCACGAGCTGGTCAACAGCTGTCTGCACGATGTTGTGTACCAGTTTACTGCTCTCACTTTCAATTTCTAAAAGCCTATTTTTTGTCTTTGCATCATCATCTTGTGTTACAGTCTCTTCGATTTTTTGACTAGCAATCTGTGGTTGGTCTTCATCTGGCTTCCCTTTCTGTGACGCAGTTTCGTCTCCTTCTGGGTAAGGACTTGCTCCTTTCTCAGCAGCAGGAGCAGATGCTATTACTGGTGGTGCTGCTGCCTGAGCTGTGATCCCTCTGCTCACTGCATCTTCCCCGGGCTGTGCACTGGAGTCAGGATCTTTGTCAGAGAATTGTCCTTCAGGTACCAACTGTGCATCTGCAGACTCCAGTGTTTCAGCTACTGTTTCTAAAGCCTTGACAGTCTCTCCTACAACCTTTTCCTCTACAGCTGCAACTGTTAGAATCGATGCATCCGAGTTTTGAACTTGAATTTCGGTGGATACTGCCTCTTCTTGTACTAGGCAAGCAGGAGAGCTTTCTTCTAAACAGGTTACTTCATCTACAACAGTTGCATGAACTGTCTGGACTGGTGGCTTACTGAGGTCTTCTGGTATGGCTTTTGCTGGCTCTTGCTCAAGTTTCTCATCATCAACTTGGGTTAGCTGCGTAACTGTCTTCTCCCTTTCTAACTGACCTACCATTTCTCTTTCTGCTGGCGTTGGGAGAGACTCAGTGCAACTCTGGAGTTCAATACTATCAGAATAAGACACAGTCTCTTGAAATTCAGTTTTTTCAGTAACTTCATGAAGAGCTTCAGTTATGCTCTTTGGACTGACTGTTATGTCTGTGTCTGCAGATACTTCAAGTCCCTTGGCAGAGGGTAGGTCTTTGGTTTTCTCATCAGCAAACTGGTCAGCCTGGTGAAGCATGTCAGTCTTTGACAGAATGGGTAGAGTTTCCACTGGCACCTCTTTATCTGTATGTCCTACAGCATCTTCCACCTTTGATAGCTCTTCACTTTCTTGCTGTGACTGAGCACTGGAAGATAAGGGTGGCATCTCTTCCTGTGTAGGAACTGCTTCTGCATCTGGGAGTTCTGGTTGTCTACAACGTGAAATCTCACCCTCTTCCTGGACTTCCCTGATCTTGTCTTGCTGTGTGGTATCTGGAGCTTCAATCTCTGTTACTGGAGTGCTTCCATTGGTCTCAGTGTCTGTAAGGGTTTCACCTGAGTCAGGCGTAACAGCCTGCTCCACCATAATCTCCTGTGATTTGCCCTCAACTAGGGCTTCCACTGGAGAAGTACTTACAAGACCACTGGACTCTACACTCTCTGAGACTTTTTCCAAACTTTCCAGCCCTTTAGAATCTTTTGCTTCTTCTGCTTTCACTGAAACTTCTGAGTCTACATTCTGGGCCTGGGCCTGAGCCTGAGCTGTGTCTTCTGGGCCACTGGAGTCAGGCAGCTGTGATTCTCCCTTCACTTTCTCTACCACCGCCTCCAGGACCTCCTGAGTCCGCCTCCCTAGGCCTTCTAGATCTGGCATTTCTCCTTCTGCCTCTTGTACTGGTGTGGCTTCTTCTGTAGTGTCTGGTGAGTCCGTGAGCTGGGAAACAGCTGAAACCATTTCTGTGGTCTCTTCAGCACCGGACGCTTCAGTCCCTTCTTCAACACAAAACACCTCGGTGGTTTCTGCAACTGTCACAGCTTCAGAAGTGAATTCCACCTCTTTAGCAATGGTATCATCACTGGCATCTTTGCCCTCTGGCAACGTTTTGGCAACAGTGGCAAGCTCTCTTTCAGGTACCGCCTCTACTGATGCCTTGGCTTTGTCTTCCGCTGGTTCAAGGGGATTTGTCACGGATGCAGATATCCAGGAAGGAGATCTCTCTTCAGCACTGGTGACTGCTCTTGCCCCATCAACCACAGTTACAGTCACTGTCTGAACCAGACTCTTACTGAGCTCCTCTGACACATGCACGGCCACCTCTGCCTCAGGTTTCTTGGCACTCTTCTGGGCCTGCTGGGCTTCCATCTTCTCCCGTTCAACAGCATCATACTCTGCCAAGGGCACTACAGCTGGGACCTCGGAATCCTCTTCGTTGATTTCTGATGGGCCTGTGTCCTCAGCCGTGGTTTGTTCTTGTTTGCCATCTGATCGTTTCTTTCTTCTGCCGGGAATGAATTTTTTAATAGAAACCCAGGACTCTTCTCTCCCAGGTTCAACATCTGAAGCCGACTGGTCTACGGCAGGCCCTGCAGCTGACTCTTCATTCTTCTCTTCCAGTTTGGCCTTGGGTTTTTTCCTGGAGGTGACTAATCTTTTAAAGGACTCCCAGGTGGACACGCCCTCGCCTTCCGAAGGGCTTCCTGCTGGTTCCGGGGAGGAGCCACCTTGACCTTGATCGTGATCTTGGGCGGGGGTGGCATCAACTCCAGTCTCCTTGTCTTTGGCAGCTTCGTCTGGCTTTTGGCTGGCCCCGCTGCCAGCGGCCCGGGGACCCCCTTCCTCGTCGGAAGATGACCCTTTTCTCGCCCTCTTCTTGGAGGAGCCCACGCAGATCAAGGCTTCCCAGGACACGGACGTGTCCACCTTGCGCCTCGGCTCTTCCGGTTTGGGCTCTTCCGGTTTGGGCTCGGTGGCGCCGCCCTTCGCGTCCTCCTGCATCTCGGAGGCGGCGCTCTCGGCCGAGGACAGCGTGGAGCTCTTGGTCTTCTCAGGCTCGTCCTCTCGGTCGCTCTCTGAAGGCCTCCGCGCCCGCTTCTTGGGGGTCACCATCTTCTTGAAGGACGCCCAGGGGGTGACCCCTTCCCTCTTCCTCTCGCCGTCTGAGGCCGCCCCTTCCTCGGCGGCGGAGACAGCGGTGACGGTGTCGCCATCTTGCGGCGCCTCCGCGGGCGCCTGGTCGGGGCACGTGATTGCGTCACACGTGGCCGCCTCGCACGTGATGACGTCAGGCTCGTCGGGGGATGACGCCGAGCTGTCACCCTTGTCCTCGGCGCTGTCTGGGGACTCCTCGTCCGCGCAGCTGCCTCCTCCTCCTCGCTTCCCTTTCTGTTTCTTCCCCGACAGCTTTTTCAAGCCCGTGCTGGTGAAAAGCTTCTTTAAGGGGCTCCCCTGCGCCTTGGTGCGCTCCTGGGCCGCCAGCATTTCCGCCTCGCTCACCAGCCCATCGGGGGGCCTGGGCTTGTCCTCAGGACTGGCTTCCGATGGCTGGGTTGCTGGGGCCCCCTCTGTGGTCACCAGCCCCTCGGCCGGCTCGGCCTCCTGCAGCTCCGCGGTCGTTTCCTCCGCTTTCTCGGGAGGCGAGGTCTCGGCCTCCGCCTTCTGCTCCTCTGTCTTCTCCTCCGTGCTGACATGCACTTGGGCAACAATCTCTACTTTTTCATCGAATACTTCTGTGGCCAGGGGGGCCTGTTTCTCTTCAGGGGGTCCCTGGAGGTCGTGGTCACAGGGCAGCTCTATTTTTTCGTACTCAGCCGATAACCTGGCATTGCTCTCGGTCTCCGTCTTCCCCTGGTCCGAGGCACTGGCTGGCTCTGTGGCAGAGGCCTCAGCTTTCCCCTTCTCCTCCGTGTCCACTTTCTCAGGCTCTTGTTCCTTTTTCTTCTCAGTAATCCCCAGGTCCTCATCCTTTGACTTTTTGAAGCTGGTCTTTTTCCTCCAGCCCGCCCAGCCTTGAGTGAAGAACTTTTTGAAGGGTGATGCCGTCTCGTTGGCCGTGGGGCTGGATGGCGATTCTGGCGACTTTCCTGGCTCTCGCTTTTCGTCTCCTTCTCGTTTTTCGTCTCCTTCTTGTTTTTCGTCTCCTTCTTGTTTTTCATCCCCTTGCTTTTCATCTCCTTGTTTTACGTCTCCCTCTCCCTCTTTCTTCTCGCCCTCTACTGCTGCCCCATTGGGCTTGGTGGGCAGAGTGGCCTCGCAGTGGCCTTGCTCGCTTGGCGCCTGGTCAGTGGCCTTCTCAGTGGACTGCTGAAGTTCACTCTCCTTGGAGGTGGCTTCTCCGGCCTCCACACTGACCTCCTGGTGGTCGCCAGCCCCCTGGGAGCCCTCTGCCCCTTCTGTTTCATCTTTTTTGACCGTGAGCAGCTGGACAGCATCCGACCTCTCAGCCTTGTCCTTTTTCACAGTGAATTTAAAGCCTACAAACTTAAACACCTTCTTAAATCCAACATCGTTAGACTGAGGCTCATTGGATTGTGTTAACTCATCTAGACTGTCTTCCGAAGAAGGAATCTGCTCACTTCTTTCCGGCATTTCTTCCTGCCCGTCCTTTGTGAGGTCTTGAACAGCTGCGGAGTCAGCAGCCGTCTCTTTACTGGAAGCTTTTTCAGTAACATCTTCAGACTCTCTTTGGCCAACTGTTAACGACAAAAAGAGGGGAGAGTGGAGAGAGGACTATTATTAAAATCCAGGAAATGTTAATACTTGTACATAACATAATACTTTCTTTAAAGATCTCCTTCTCTGTCTTCCAAAAAGGGTAATTCCAGGATCGGTAACTGTCTTAATGGTATTTGAAAACCTTAATAAATTACTTAACAGCTGCTTCTTTTATTTTAAAAAAAAGTATTTTGTGATTTTAATGAAAGTTTTCAGAAAAGTTGGATTTTCATTCATTCTTTGTTGCACATTTTCCTCCCCCCCCCCATTTACTGTTGCACAGATGCTTTTTCAAATGACCTTTAATGATTAAAGGCTCATAGGTACTGCTCTGCCCTTTTTCGTATAAAGGGTGCACTAACAAAACCGACTCACAAGTACTTAGACAGGTACAAGTAACTTGTAAGCATCATGAATAGTGGGTCAGCTACATATTGTATCTTCCTTTGCAAAACAAAATGGAGCTTCAAATCACATCCATGATTTTCAACTAGAATAAATTACACTTGAGATAGAGCTTCTGCTGTACAGAAAGTACAGAGGTAAGGGGAGTAAGTAAGAATACAAACAAGTCTTGACAAATCCTCTTTAGATTTTAAAGAGAATGATGTTCCATATAACTACTCTGTTGTCTTCAGAAGTTCCAGAATGGATCAGTGATCTTTGGGGAAATCCAGTGCCCAGGTACGGAAAATACAAGGACAGAAAGCGGGTTCTTAAAAACATATAGGAGCAGGTCTCAGGGACACACAAGCCAACTGGAAGGTAATCCAGTTGGCCCAACCAGGGATCTTAAAACAGATTAATGCCAGTGATAGCTGGCACACTGAATAAAACAATCTGTTAACAGTGATATTAAGGATTTGCATCCTAGGAAACCCTTTTAGGCAGTCTGATTCTGTCCTACAGGGCTTCTATGGGAATCGACTTAACAGCAATGGGTTTGCTTTTCTTATTCAAGTTCTCCTTAGAATTTTAAAGTTATTTAAATGAGAATTTTAATTTAGTTATTGTTTAGAAATATCAATGTAACAACTTATTCAGTCAAGAATCATTAAGAAATAGGAAAGCAAATGGGTCATCAGGAAACTCGCTGTTTCAGAACATCAAAACAGACTACTCATTAAACTGCAAAGGGAAAGTGCCTTATGATTGACAAGTCAGGCAGGCGCCACCTTCGCCAGGCAATCAAATTTAACATCACCAATAATGGGCCACACAGCCATCTTGCTTCCTGAGGGAGGATAATAAATCATGGAGGTCATGTTCTGGAAAAAAAATATTTAATGGAATCCAATCATGAGGAAGCAATCAGATGAAGGGCGTTGGTAAAACTATGAGCCTGACTTGAAATGTCAATGTCACAAAGGACAAAAAAAAAGGAACGAATGAGAGAAAAAGCTTTTCATTAGCTTAGGAAGAAAAGAGAAAGCAAGGGAGAAGAATATGTGGCAAAATAGAAACACAGTGATTTGAGGGTAAGATGGGTGTTTATTACATTTTTTTTGTTTATTACATTTTTATGATGTTTTGATATTTTAAAAACAAGCATGGTCAGGGAAGAAAGTCTATGCAATTTAATAAGAGATTTAAGGAACTTAACCAGTCATACTAGACACAGTCCTGGAGAAGCTATTGATTAGAACAAAGCAGTTAAATAATCATTGAGGGTCTTCTGAGGGGGAATGTGTGATTTGTAATTAGATTTGAAGGATTTTCATGGAAATGAAAGCTGAACGTTAACAGTGTGACCCTATTTTTATTTTGAAAACAAACTCTCTCCTTAACACACACATGTACACACGCTCACATATGTCTTTGTGGGTGGGAATGTGCCATATTTGAATGTGGCTTGTCTGAACTGTCTAATACTCTATTACACAGGACATGTACTGCTTTTTGTAATACACAAAAGGTAATTTAAATAGACACAGTGATTTTCATACACTGTCAGCATAAAATGAGGCCTGGTCATTGTAATTCATTAGCATTCATCCCAACGCTGAGAGAACAGCAATAAATGTTTGAAATATAGAACCAATGTCATTGCTAGGTGCTGTTGAGTCGAGCACGCCTCCCTGGGACCCAATGCACAACACATCTGAATCCTGACCTATTCTGTGCCATCCTCATCATCTCTGACACACATGAGCCCAATGGTGCAGTCACTGTGTCTCAATCCATCTTACAGAGGTGACTTCAAATCCACAAATTCCTTCCAACTATATTATTTCTGCATTTTATCATTTCTGCGAGACAGACTGACCCAGTGGCAAAGCGCAGCGAAGCTAGGGGAGACTGGGCAGGACAGGGCAGAGGTCAGATCTGTGGTTCATAGAATCACCCTGAAGTGTAGTTGACTCCTAACAACCTAACAACAGCGTATGAAATATTACAGATCTAAGACCACAAATTTCCATTATATAATTGACTTCATTTTGAAAAAGACACCTGTATTAATAGGAAACAGTCCAAAGTGCCCTGAAATCAAGCCCCAGGCCAGGCACACAGAGTCCTGTTGCAAGGTCCTCTGTACTATGATATGGCACATTATACGCTGCTATGATGAGCAACAGGTTTCAGCTGGACTCGGAAGAAAGATCTGGCAATGTACTTCCACATAAGCCAGCCAGTGGAGACACTATGGATTGGGGCTGGTACAAGAGTAGGCGGACTTTCATCTCATTGTGCCTGGGTCAGGACAGGTTATGGGGAGCAAACCCAAAGGCCCTGTAAGTTCTAACAGATTTTTCACTGTTTACAAGATGAAACTTGTGGCCCATTTTGGCCTCTAATATTGCAGAGAGCAGGAAAGGATACTGAAAGGGTGTGATTTAAACAGTGCCCATCTGCTACAGTGCTAGACAGTCCCACTGCTTTGGGACAATGCCATAGTCTGTCTATACCTTTACCTGTGAGAACTACAGGAATCAGTCAGTCACCTGCCCTTATTCTGACACCAGCATGTAAGGGAGCATCGAAAGAGATTAACTGAGTACTAGGCATCTTGGGTAGATGTGTTGGTTTGGAGAAAACCCAAAAATCTCATTATTCTTAAGTACAATTCCCAAAAGGATTTTCTTTCTTCTTTTTATAATCACTATAAAATACACATTTGTGGCCCAAATGTAGACTTTAGAGATAAAGAAGAAATATTACCATCCACGTTGAACAGTGAGGCAAATATTTAAAGAGAAAGAAAAATTCAGACATACACAATTATTCCAACAAGAATGTCTCAAACTCTTTTACATTTTAAATCATAAACACTCCCCATTATTTTTTTCATAAAGCAGATATCTGAAAGAAATGCTATGAGTTGCCATTCTTCCTATTGTAAGTGGTGTACTTCTTTGGAACTAAATCTGTTAATTTTGATGCGCTTTGGAAAGTCCACTCACAGAAATCCTGTGGAAGACAGTTCTACTGTGCACATGGGGTCGCCATGAGTGACCTACTCAAAACATTTTTCTAAACCACTAAAAGCAATCTCCATGAATGATTCCTTAAATAGAAAAGCATACTCAATTAGACAACTTTCCAGAAACATTTCTAACATAAAACCGCCCTACTTTTTCTAAAAAGAAGATGGTAAAAGGGAAAAAAAATATAATCTATAGTGAGATGAGCTAGTAACTCAAAGTTCAGGCTTGTCTGCCAGTTTGAATTCACCAGCTGCCCCATGGGAGAAAGGTGGGCAGTCTCCTCTCATAGACTTGTACCTCACAGCCTCAGAAAACCAGCTGCAGTGTCAGCGAGGAGTCTGCTCTGTTCAGACCAACGAGTTTAGTTGCTGAGTTGAATACAAAGGAAAAAAAAATTCTGGTACACATGAGTCATGAATGCTAATGTATATAAAACTTTAAAATCAAAACTAGAAAATGCAGAGCTATTTTGCCAGCTGAGGTTACGCACAACCATTCTCACCTCCCCGTCTGTCCTCCATGTGCCAGCGTTTCTATGGTTGGATTTAAAACAACAACAACAAAAAAACAAAAAACCAAAAAAACAAAACAACCAAACAAACAAACAAAAAAAACCCCCTAGGACTAAAGGACTATTGGCAATAAAAAATAAGATAACAAAGATGATGAAAGGGTTGCCACCTGAGACAACAGTTCCTGAAAGTTCTAGTACAACTCAGCAATGCTCTGATACTCTCTTTATAAAGTCACTGGCTCTGAGTTGGAATCAACTCACAGTTAAGTGACTCTTCATCAGGCTTTCTGAAGCTATAAATCCCACAAGAGGAGACTACCTATTTTTCTCTCTCCAAGCGGCCAAACACGTGCCTCCCGTGGGGTGCCCCCTTCGTTTTAGGAGCACAACTCCATACTGTAGTTTCTTAAAAACCCAAAAATATATATGATCACATGAAATTTAAAAAGTAACTCTGTTCTACACCCTTTGACTTATTTTATCGTCTGCCTATGAGGGACTGTTGGCAGCCCATATGTTCTTTTCTTCCTCGGCGTTCAGCAGCATTTCCCCTTCTCAGTGGCCTTCGCACTGGTCTGATCTCAGCAGGTCATGTGTGGAGGATGGGCCTTCGATCACACCCTCAAGCTGTCAAAACCACAAAATGACCACAGGACAATGCCATCTGGACGCACCCCCGTAAACCTGAGCAATAAACGTGCCCTGAAAAAGCTCTGAAATTCTACTTTACAGAAATCCGTCTTGATCCTAACTGTTCTGGGATGTTTTCTTCCCGGCCAATTGACTGTGTGCGCGGAGGCGACTCCTAGCTGCCCATCTGGCGAGTTTTCCGTGTCAGTTGATCACATGGAAGGAGAATGCCATCGCTACCTCTAGAGCGGCTGGCGGGCTCGAACCACCGGCCTCTGGGTTGGCAGTACCCGCTACTTAACAGATTAAAGCACCCGCAGGCCCTCGCCTGTGGGACCAGCCGCTGGGGGGCGCTACTCACAGCACAGACTATTCCACCAAGGCATGGTGCTGGGTTCGAGCCGGCGGGGGCAGCCGTACGGAGGCCCGGGAGGCCCAACTTTGCTCTCCCGGCTGCCCCATCGCTAGATGGAGACTGGCTGACCCCACAGGCGCACGCACTCGGGAGGGCGCCCCCTGGGGACCGCCGCGTGCGTCACAGAGGGCGCCCACTCCCTCCTCCCACGTGCGCTTCTGGCCTCAAGCCTCGGGGTCTCATCAAGCCAATGGGGTTCTGCCCCAAACGCAAGGGGACTGGACACCCTAACTGGTGGTCTGACTACGCTGCTGTGTTTGCTGCCGGCTTCTCTCTCCACGCTGTTTAATAAGGAGAGCTCGCTCTAGCCACTGTTTGGCAAATGTCAGAAACCTTGCTGGAGGGCTTTTTGGTTTTGTTTTATTTAAGAGCTCCTTGAGTCTTAACATAAGAGTTAGTGAAACTGGACACGTTTATGTTGCAGATACTCAACTCACACTCATTGCTGTGGATTCAAATTGACTCGGAGCTGATTTTCAGAGCAGGTTTTCAGTGGCATCAGCAGTCGGGAAATCCAAAGACTAACTGGAAAAACCTGCTGCCGGGGACCTCTCTTCAGAGCACTGAGAAGCCACAATGTCAATCTAGAGACTAAGGTGCGCCTGATCCAGACCATGGTCTTCATAACCACTTGCTATGCATCAGAGAGCTGGGCAATGACTAAAGATGACAGAAGAATTGATCCCTTTGAGTTGTGGTGCTGGAGAACAATCTTGAACACACCATGGACTGCCAAGACAACAAATGTGTCTTGGAGAGGGTGAAACCAAGTCTTGGAGGGTAAGATTTTGAAGCTTCATCTTACATACTTTGGGCATGTGGTGGCCAGGAGGGACCGGTCCTTGGAGAAGGACATCATGCTTGGAAGGGTAGAGGGTCAGCACAGGAGAGGAGATGGATCAATATGGTAACTGGGGCAATGGGGTAGTTGAGAGGGAGTCAGTGAGACTGGCTCAGGACAGGGCAGGCTTCAGAGCTGCTGTCCCTATGAGTCACCGGCACATAACAACAACAAATCACACACAGGGGGACACGGTCCCTCCCTCTGAGCAGTTGGTGGATTTGAACTGTCAGGGAGGTGCCGCCTTTGGGTTTTCAGGCATGTTACAATTTAAAAAAAAAACAAACTTTTTAATTATGATTATAATGAAAGTTAGAAAAGTTGGATTTTCATTCATTCATTGCTGCATATTTACTTCCCTTCCCCAGTTTATTTTTTTTTTAAATATTCATTTATTGTTGCAGAGCCAGCTAGTCCCTCCAAGTAGTTGAAATCAAACGTGACTCATCTGAGCCCACAGTAAAACTGCCCTACAGCATTTCCAGGGGTGTGCTCTTTCCAGGAGCAGACTGCCTGCTTTCGCCCACAGGGTCGCTGGAGGGTTTAAGTGCAGCTCAGCACTTAGCCGCTGTGCCACCAGCCTCCTTTAACTGGTTTACAGGGAATAAACTGAACTTCTGAAATAGTTTTCTAAGGACCACGGCCGGGGGGGGGGCATCAAGGCCAACTGGCATAGGATAACCCACAGTGACAACATTCTACATCCTCCTTCAGTCAGTAGTCACCATAATCTACAATAGGAATAAATCGTAATAATCTTTTTAAGTCATTTCCTTCAGAAGTATGCTACTTTAAAAAAAATAAAAAAGTATGCTACTTTAGTATTAATTTTACCATTTTCCAAAGTAAGCTCTACAAATGGCAGACATTTCAGAGTAGATAACAGGAGGAAAAACTCATAATGACAATCTCCAGACATAAACACCAGTAATTTGGGGGAGCTGTTTTATTTTGGATAATTAATTCAGAAGTTTTCAAAACTTCAGTGTAATTTCCTTTGTAAATGAAAAATTATTGTGGAGCTGTGTCAAGCTGTGTCATTTACTTTGTTTCTGATTTCTCCATATCAGGCTATGCCATAAACATGTTTTTGTTGTTATGTGTCCTCAAATCACGATGTACAGACTCCTAGTGACCGATGTACAGACTCATAGTGACCTATGTATAACAGCTCTAAACCCTTCTCTACGTTGAGTTATAAATACCCTGTATAAACCTTGTTGTTGGGGTCAACCCTGAACAATGAGATTTTTGACAGAAGAGGGCAGTATTGAACAGCTTTCAGCTCTGATGAAGGTAAATCTTCACCATTGTAGAAATTGTAGAAATCGACCAGCACTTATAGTATGGGTACACTTTCCAATTCGGTCAAGTTGACTGTCACACATACAATCTGTCACACATCTACTCTTCTGACTTCCAGTTCAAACATTTCAAGGGAAAAGGGGGCATATATACACCTTGAGTTTACTCCCATGTCTTCTGTTTTTCTTTATTCACACTTGTTGAAGACAACGCTCTTTTAATTCAACTTGGACCAAGTGAGGTTTGAAGGTGGCCACAGCCCTGGTTCTCTGGATTGACCCGCCCTGCCACTTCCTCATTCTCTGTTTCCCAAGCATCACAGCATGCCACAGTCACAGCTTATTTGCTGGCTGAAGATGTGAAACAGAGACTAAACCAGAGTTCCTCCACCCATAGTGTACGCTGTGATTGGCTGAACCCTTTCAAAGGTGTTTCCATCCCATCACCATCTGCCAGCTTGTCCTCCTGCAGTAAGCTCCATGTTGCTGTGATGCTGGAGGCTGGCCCACCAATATTTCAAATACCAGCAGAGTCATCCAGGTGGACAGGCTTCATAGGATTTCCAAATTCCCAGGCTGAGAGAGAAAGACCTAGTAATGTATTTCTGAAAATGTGCAATCACAAAGAATACTGTCCAATGTAGTTCTGGAAGACGTTTCCTCTAGGTTAGAAGGGACTGAAAGTACACAATGGCAGCAACAAGGGGTCGGTCACATCAACCATCATGGAGCAGATGCAGGACTGGGCGAGGCCTCTTCCTTTGTATGTGGTTGGGAGCTGGGGCCAACACAATGACAACGGACCACATTGCTCATCTTTGGAGTTAAATCAGAAAAAGCTGGTTTCCAAGGAGAAAGATCACAGCGTGGTGGGCACACAGGGAGACTCTGACGGCCTCGTGGTAAGGTGCTGTGTGCCATCTCAAAGGCACAAGGCTCAAATCCACCCAGGATAAAGGGGAGAAGTCTCCCCCTGTGATCTGCTGCTTCTCAAAACCCCCTGGAGGGTCACCTGTCAGTCACCTGACTCTTCGGCACACAGCTCGGCATAGAGACATTAATTTATGCTAATGTAAAATAGTATTGATCAGAACTAATAACAAGCTGCCGTTGGGCCAGGCTTGATTCCTGGTGACCCCCAGAGTGTCAGGGTAGAACGGCATGCTCTGGGGTTTCCATTCCAAGCAGATCACCCGGAATTTTCTTCTAAAGTGACTCTGGATAAACGTGACCTTCCCACCTTGACAGCTGAAAACTTTCACTGCTTCTACAGGACTCCCTAACTACCCCTGCAAATACTGAATGACTACATTAATACAAGTGACTTCAAAACCTCCAATGCTCTAACATTTACCCCCCATCAAAACTATTACCGGCTTTAGACTGTACAATTAGATAGGAAGAGGAAAAAAGGTATTTTAAAAACAAAATCTTTGATCATCTCAGCATCCCTGGCCTGGGAGCACACTTTCTTTTTTCATGAAAGGCTTTTCACTAAACTATGATTTTTGAGTGAGTCCGTTCAGATATAATGCATTGTCCCTAATGTGCTACTTTGACTTCTCAGCCACTCTGAAGAAGGCCGTGCTAAATGCAGCTGCCTCCTAAGTGCCCCTTCAGTCCCAACACGCTGCCCGCTAACTCACTGGCCCTGGCCCACCATCCCAGGAAAGGTCACAGGGTCCCATCCTCTGAAAAGGGAGGGGTCAGTGCAGCAACTGCAACGGCCACTGGAGGGCAGACAAGGCAGCTGCTCGCATCTGCATCCACTCCTGTCAGTCATGGTCCTCGCCCCGCCCCTAAACAGACCAAAACAAAAAGCCAACATCATGGCATCCCCAAGTGTGTCAAAGCACTCCATGGAGTTTTCCATGGCTGTGCCTGTTGGGAAGTAAATCTCCAGAGCTTTCTAACAAGGCACATGCTTCTGGGTGGGCCCTAACCCTAACTCTATCCAGGCAACTCTGTGAAGAGTACCTAACCATTTCCATCATCCAGGGACTCACTTTCCAGGACATCCGCTCTTAGAAGTTTGAATAAAGGGCAATTTCTCCTATAACCTCATTTGCACTCCCATAACACAGTGCCACTATTTTACACGGTTGTGTTTTTCCAATAGTGGAAGCAACATCATATACATTCCTTTCTTTTTAAAAGCACATTATCACACCTAAGAGCTGTGATAGAAACATATGCACTTCCATGCTTATTTCCGTGTTATTTAGAAACGCCAGGAGTTGGAAACAATACAGGTTTCCATCAGCAGCCGAATGAGTAAAGAAGTCATGGTTGAACACCCATGTTTATCGCTGATTTGTTCACAATAGCAAAGAGTTGGAAACAACCCAAGTGCCCATCAACAAACAGAGAAGCTCTGGTATATTCACACAATGGAATACTACAGTGCATTGAAAAACAAGGAACTAATGAAATATTATATAAAATTGGTTGACACTGGAGGACCTTATGCTGAGTGAAATATCTCAGTCACAAAAGGACAAACACTGCATAATGCCACTGTTACAAAACAGGACTGACATCGGGGTTGGGGGGAAAACTAAGAAAAGAGGGGATAAATAATGTGCACTGCACTGAAACATATAAGGGAGAGAACTGTTTAAAGGGAAAATATGATTAGGTATTATTTGCATGACAACAGTCCAGAATAAGAGCTGCATAGCAAAGTGGACTGAGGTGGAGGGATTGTGTAACAATGAAAGAATTTTCTTCTTTTCAAAGAGAAAAATGAACTGGGGGGAGGGGTGGGCAGGGAGCAAACTGTGTAACAATGAATGGATGGAAATCCAAGTTCTCTATAAACTTTCATGAAAATCTCAATTAAAAAAAGTTAAAAAAGAATTAAATAAGTAAAAGAATAAAGTCATGGTACATGTACTCAATGGAGCATTACACATCACTGATAAACGCTGAAGAATCTGTGAAACGCTGCACAACGTGGATGCTGATTACATAAAGACAAGTATGGGAATGACTACTATCAAAAGCTAATTGCAAGAAGCTGCACTGCAATCCCAAAGGAATGTGACTTGAATCCACTATCTGTTCTGTGGGAGAAGAATGGGGAGTCTCCTCCCGTGCAATTAACTGCCACTTAAAACCCTCCTGAGGGTCAGCTATGGGCCGGTTCTGACCCCACAGTACACAATAACAACAAGGGAAGTTTTGAGCTGTGAGGGCCTGGCGGTAAGAAGCTGTGCTGCATTCTCAAAGGCTTGCAGTTCAAATCTACCAGCTGTTCTGCAGGAAAAGGATGGGGAGTCTCCTCCTGTACAATTTACTGTCTCTGAAAAATGTCTAGAAGGTCAGCTATGGGTTGGTTCAACTCCATGACACAACCACAAAGGAAGCTTTTCTACATCTTCAGAATCATTATTGGATGGTTAACCGGGAGGAGAGGAGAAAACGAGGAGAGTACAAATAGATTAGCTGAGCGAAGAGAAAAACTATCTACAGTAAGCAGCTGATTGACATTGTAATTACTGACATTAATCATATGGTACACAACAATGATGTTATGAAACAAAATATACATGAATAACTCCAGTGTGACTTATAAACTTCCACTCAGATAATTAATTTTAGGCCATCAGAACGTCTTTAAAAACTCATACGAAATATTTTTGTTGTTGTTGTTTAATTTTTTTTGTTTGTGTGTGTGTATACTGTCAAATTGGATCTGACTAGCACAGGAGGAGATGGCCCATCCTTCTCCGGCAGAGCATCTGGTGGATTCGAACCACATACCTCTGGGATTGCAGTGCAGCTTCTTGCCACTAGGCCACCAGAGCGCCCCTGAAGTATTTTTGAAAAAGGCTCATTACACAGAGAAGAAGTGGGAAGCATACACTGTGAGGATGGTACTCAATGACATAATACACTAATCTGTATGAACGAGATTGAAAGCCAGTTGCGCTACAAACTTCCTCTGAAAGGAAAAAGCATCATTACCACAGACACAAAAAATCTCTATGCTTTTTTTGTTGGTGAAGACAGCAATTCTATGAGAAGACACTGAGACAAAAATCTCTATGCTTTTTTGTTGGTGAAGACAGCAATTCTATGAGAAGATGTTATGTTGAAAATATTGATTGGAAAAGAATACAAATTTAAAATAACAAAGAGTTTCCACTTATTTTTTTCTAAGTCTTCCCAAGGAACCAGGCCAAATTGTCCGCTGTAGAGTTGATTCTAACTCA
This sequence comes from Elephantulus edwardii, assembly GCF_000299155.1. Classification (NCBI taxonomy): domain Eukaryota; kingdom Metazoa; phylum Chordata; class Mammalia; order Macroscelidea; family Macroscelididae; genus Elephantulus; species Elephantulus edwardii. The sequence continues at coordinate 1,887,263 of NW_006399774.1, read as the reverse complement.
AACAATGGGGCTTTCAATCCTTACAGGAAGAGACTACTCGTTTTTCTCCCAAAATAGCTAGTGGATTAGAACTGGTAACCTTTCACTTGCAATGCAACACACAATGCTACCAGGGTCCCTTCTACCTCAGGAAGAAGGTGTAAACATAACGTGTAAATAAAGCACACCAGTTCTGTGAGGATGGGCTGGACAGGAATTAGATTACTGAGATGGAAACATTCATGAAAGAAAAAACCCCACAGCAACTCGAAATTGTCTTATTCTCATAGCAAAGATTTTTGGTTTCATTTTTGTTAAGATTTCCTAAAGCAGATGAGAGGTATTCTTCTCCAGAGTGTGGAGAGTGAGAAAGGCGAAATTTTCATCCCCAGCCATACATTTCTGTTGGCAAGAACATGTCTCACTGTATTTTCATTTCTGGAAGCACACATTACCTTAATTACATTAAAGAAAAAACACCTCTTTCTAATAATCATTTCCCATTGTGTTTTTAAAATAATTTTGAATGGCTTTGTTGTATAAATCCATTATAGTTGAAGAATACTATGGAATATCAACCAAGTCAAATAAAGGCAAAAATACAAGAAAAGTTGTATCCTTACTGATGTCAGAACCAACCAAAATTTGAAATAATTTGCTATACAGAAATCCTCCTTGGCAAAGACCTGTCAAGCTTTTCACCCTTACTTGTAATCCGATAATAAAGCTGTGTTTCTCTCCACATGAACGTTCTGAGTAATCCCAGTTTATGGGGTCACTTATTTTTTTTTCCTCACTCTTTCTACTACTTAGAGAGATGAAGGGAGAAAATATTGTGTGGTCACTGAAAATGAGGGAAACTTTTAGGAAGAGAGATTGGTACAGCATTCTCTACAATGGGCTCAGAGAGTTGAAAGAGTAATTGGTTATAAATTTTTGTCCAGGTTATACACAAGGTCACCATAAGTGGGCGCCAACTGCCACAATAACAAACAATAGGATAACTGAGCAAAGTACATATAAATGTTCAAAAGATGGAGAGAAGCGGGCAGAAAAAAGGGAAAAGGGTGGGAAAACACTGGGAAAGCAGAGGTTACAGGGTGGAGAGGGCTGAAGTAATGGGAAAGGTTCAATGGGAGCTTGAAAAGATGGAGGTGAGCACAGGCACAGAAAAATGGTATTTAATGATACAAAATATAATGCATATGAATGATTTGTCTAAAACACAAAGTGCGTGTATAAAACACAACGCGTGTGAATGATTATATACAATGATTATATGCAAACTAAGAAAAAAATGAAGAAGGATTAAAGGAGATCACTTGTTCTCTCTTTAGAGTTTTAGAGGAGGAGGCCTCTTCCAGGAATATGGTATCACATATTAGAAAACGTTAAGGCTTTTACCCAAGCTGATCGTGTTTCAACGCCCAGGACGATCGTGTGACCGCTGCAGTGTGAGCCTTCCAGCATGAGCTAATCAGCGCTCCCCCTCGCTCCCCAGGCACATCAGAGCTGCGGCCAGTCGGTCCAGCGCTGTGACATCTGGACCTGGTTAGCGTTCCCCTGGAGATCTGTAGCATTGTCCTGGAATGGTGCCAGGAATTCTCTGCATTCTAAATCCACCCTTCTAGCCTACACACCCAGCTCCCCTTGTGCTAAGAGCCAGAAACTAGAAAACCTCCAAGTGGAGACGTGGACCTGGGATTCAAACACAAGCCTAGTCGACCCTGGAAGAACCAGCAGCCATCTTTGTCCTGGGGGTGGCGTTTAAGGATCCCTTGCACGTCTAAGCAGGCAGGCACTAGGTAGACACCACCAAACAAATGTTAGCGTCTGTCTCAGGTCCCTAAGTGACATAGTGAACGAACCCCCCCCCCATGGGAGGATCTACAGAAGACACATTTATTTCCTCAAAGATCTGGGGGCGCTAAAAGTGCCAGTCAGGTGCTCTTGTTAGTAGCCCCTGAGTGATCTTCACAAGACCTCTGTCGTCCTCCTCTGTGTGTGACCCCAATCGGCTCCTTTTGTAACACAAAACTGACCCCAGCAAATTTTAATCTAGCAATCATTGAATTACCATAACAATAGCAAAACCCCCCTGGGGTTCCAAACAAGGTCACAGTCACAAGTCTAGGATTAGAATTCCCACACATTTTAGGGCAGAGGGTGGGTATCCTGCAATCTATAACCTTTGTTTTACAGGATGAGAAAGAAGTCTGGAAGGTACTCCACACCAAAACCTCTTAATCGTAAACTTGCCAAACCATGTGTCACTCGGCTTCCATGATACACTTTCTGCAGAATTCTCATGAGGAATAAACTGGAAGGTGTGCAGAGGGCATGGCATTGCCCACGGAACTGGCACTTGGTGGTGCCAGATATTGAAAGCCACTATCAACACTGAAAAAGAAATGTTGTCAAGGGAAGTGCTTCTTGATCATAATTTGAGTATAAAAAACATCTTTTCTGGCATTGGATGGGCCCTGCTCACATCTCCCTGCATCTCAGGATCTGGCCTCCATACACATGAGAAGCAATGTGTGTGTGGAGTACTTATTAAATCTGGTGAATTTATCTGCACAGAGTTATAAACAGCCGAAACCTGCATGCATTCTGGAAGGTTCTTTCTCCCCTATTGTGTATGATAGATAAAGTATCACACTGATCTCATCATCCTTCACAATGGAACTCTGGTAGCCTAGTGGTAAAGAGCTGTGCTGCCATCCCAAAGGTAAGTGGTTCAAATTCACCAGTTTCTCCTCAGGAGAAGGACAATTTACTGTGCGATTTACTGCCTCTGAAAACCCACTGAAGGGTCAGCTGTGGTTCGGTTCTGACTTGACAGCACACAACAACAACATTCTTCACAGAGTTTGCAAGAGGGCACAAAAGTCTCACTCAGCACCGCTGATGGACATGGCCTCATTTCATCGTGATGTGCCTGGGGTCACCTTGACGGCCACCACCACCACCAGCCGACTACACTCTGGGAAGGATGAACATCTTCACTGCCAGGTGATGTGTGATTTAGGGGCGACAGGAAAGCTGTTTTTCTAAATTAATAAGCATCCCCCCCTAACCCAGCCCTGGCATAACAACAGAATGTGGGTGAGGAGGAGACAATTTTTTCAACATCCTCTCTAAAAGGAAATGAGAATAAGACCTTGGGGACAGCAATCAATCATTTAATGATCCAAGTTCTGCCAAAGCCATCTCAGTGCATTATGGGTATTGGGGGTGGGGTGAGAAGAATGATTAATAGTAAGTGAGTCCTTCTCCCTTATTTATAAATGAAACTGTCCTGAGTGATTCCTACCAAAATGTCATCAGTCCCACTGTCTTCCTATTACTTGTGAAATTTAAACACAATTCTTTGATAATGTCATACAAGGAGAAACAGAATAACTTTCTTCCTGATTGTTGAGTAATTTCAAAAATAGAAGAAACCTCTGATATTTAAGAGCCTCAATATCTCCGCTTTTAAATAGCTTCATAGCTTTTTAAGGTCTCAAGACAATTATTTTAAGATCACTTATTGGAAATTCTCCTTATCAAAGTAATGAGAGGAGGAGCCTGAAAACCAAAAATATGGAGTTTTAATCCTTTAGGGTTTTTTATCTACAAAACATTTATACGCTGTTAAATTTGGGAGATTATGATTTTTTTTCTTCCCATGCACTTCCCTATTAATAGGGGGAAAGTACAAAATTTTACCACATCCTTCATGCTCAGACCAAAACAAATAAGTACTAGACAACAATCAACTTCACTAGTTGAGGCTAAAAATTAGACAATCCTTCCAACTGTTTCCATTCATTTATCATTCCTTTGGGATTATCTAAAGCCAGTTTACTAAGCCTTAATTACTGGTAAAAAGAAAAGTTTCTTTGCCAGAAGAAATTCAGCATCTGATAAACCAATTTAAATCAACATCACTGAACTGAACACAGAAAGTGCCAGAAAATGGATATTCCAGAGAGCCGCCCCCAGCCCCAGCCCCCTTCAGACAATCCAGTATCACAGCTGACCATTTGTATATTTTATTCACAGAAAAAGTCATCATCCGCAAAAGAAGGGGGGTTTCGGGTTTTCAATCACTTACTTTTGTACATTCTATCCAGGACCAGTTTCTGGTCAATGATTATGCTTAGGTAAATTGCAAAAAAAGCTAATTTTGTGAACTTGGGGAAGGAATTTTAAGCCAATCTCAACATAAACAAGCTAATCTTTAGGAAGTGAAAGATATTTTTAGTTTTGCTAAACTTTCACATTCATTTGACATTCTGATAGAAGACAAGGCTTTGTTAGGCTGAGGAAAGTACCAAGTCCTAGAAATTCTCTACAGTGCTTTAAAAAAAAACCTGTAAGCACTACTCTCAAGTATTTAAATAAGTGCTGTTCTTATGAATCCAAATTAGCAAATAGGGTTTAATTTTCTTAATGAGAGGAAGAGAAAATAAGTAGGTTCCTAGGGAGTCCAGCAAAGTACCAATTTTTGCAGGAAAAATGATCAAATGCCAACTCAGAAGGATTGTGTATTAGAAAAAGAAACTATTTGACACATGTAAATTTCTTGTATTTGACATATGTAAATTTCTTGTTAGGGTTAAGCATTAAACATCACAATGCTCTCAGGAGATTCCTAGAAAGCAAGCTTAAGAAACGATCCCTTCACTATTCTGGCTGCTAATTTTATAGGAATTAGGACGTTATTAAAACCACCACTGAAACCAGCGTGATTTTTTTTTTTTCTCTCTAGTTACCAAGTGCGCCTTTAATGGAAAGTTCTTAAGAAGGAACCCAAATACCACACACTTGCAGCTTCCCGGAACCAGGGACTTGTTTTAGGACTGAAATAAAGGCAGCAGGCTTTGGCCAGGGGCTAACCCCTCCCCAGGGGGGCAAAGCTTTCACACAACACAGTCAAAGGGGGGACCTGCCTCCCTTGGGGAAGGAATTTTGGGGAAGGTGGGGTCTGTCTCTTGCTGAACCAAAGGAAAAACATTTTTATAATTAAAAACTTGAAAATTATTAAAAAAAAAAAATCAGGGACATGGAGAGAAAGCTCCATGTGTCTGTCCAGCCTCTGCCCTCTGGGCTGGCCACCCACCTAAATGAAGACCAGTCCGAAGGAAGCAGAGGGGGTGCCTGCCTTACCTGTGATCGTAATAGTCCCCAGCATGTTTGAACGTCCAGACGACAACTCACAACACGGACAGGGGTCCTGTCCGGTCCAGGGCTGGACCCCCGGGTTCCTGCACTGGCCGCCTGGTGGTCTGGGTGTGACCTGTCCTGGGGCTGGACCCCGGTTTCCTGCACTGGCCGCCTGGTGGTCTGGGTGTGACGCGAACGCACCAGGTATTGAGTGCGCTTGGGACAAGAGGGGCCTCGGAGCTGCAGCGACAGCTCAGGACGCGCTGGCCTCCTAGTTATAGGGACGCGCCCCCGCCCGTGCAGCCCACCCCGCCCATCGCCCGCCCAGGCCGCTCCCCGGATTTGGCAGACAGAGCGGTGAGTCAGGGTTCATTGTCCCCGAGACCCTCCCTGCGCTGGTCAGCAGCCAGGCTCCTCAAGGGTCCCCGGGAGCTCCTGTAAGCCTCCGGATGCACTGGAGCACCCGTCAGCCACAGTCAGCCTTGTCCTCTCCAAACTGTTACTTCATCCTGCTTCCAACATCCTTCAGAGGAAAGAATTGCACAGCTCGGAAGTTCAACTTCACCTTCCAGGACAGGGCTCTGTACCCTTCAAAGAGCTCCAAGTCTGGAGAAATGCAAAGCACAGTTCCCTTTGTGACACCCACTGAGGGGCAGTCCACTTAATGGCACCTAACAACAACATTGCCTGCCTTTCCTATTTTTAAACCCCAGTCTCTGTGTCTCTGTCTCTTTCTCTCCTCCATCTCTCTCTCTCTCTCTCACACACACACACACAGACACACACCCCCCGGAGAATGACAACCATAAATAATTCCTGTGTCCCAAACTCTCTTTGAGAAGGTCTGTTACTGGAATACTTGAGATAATTGCTCACCAAGCCTAAGTATTCTCCTGAAAGCACAGAAGAGTATTTCTACGACTTAAACATTTTCTTCAACATAGCTGCTTCTGCAAAGCTTTGTCTTCTTACAGAATCTTAAACTTTGTCTTCAATACTGAATTAGGGCAATTTAAAAAAAAAAAAAAAGCCAAAATAGTTCTCTATTTTTCCCTCTCCCGTAGGAGAAGGAAGCTAAATTTTTAAATCAAGCAAGCCACAGTCAGAATGATTACACTGTTATCATAGCAGAGGTCAGTCAATGAATTAAATAGTGGGATAGTGCCTTTACCCTCCTAAATCAAGCATGCTGTCCTTTTCCGGGCCCCACCCCTTCCAGATTACATGGTTTAGCTATGTGAGAGGTAACCTCATCTCCCTTGCTTCGAAGGAGCATTCCAGCTATACTTTTTCCAAGACAGAGTTGTTTGTTCACCTCATTATTCATATAGTATATTGAATATTCTTCACTAACCTCATCATTCAAAGGTATTAATTCTTCTTCCATCTTCCCTATTCATTATCCAGCTTTATGCGTATGAACTGACTACAAATCCCAGATACATCTGAAGGCTCAATTCTCAAAGTGTCATCTTTACTTTTTAAATCATTGAAGACATTTTTAACAGCTGATCTACCCAGGGCAGTATGTCCTTTGATTTCCTGACTACAGCTTTTCTGGGCATTGATTGTGGAGCCAAGGTAAATGAAGCCTCTGACAGCTTCAATATGTCATCTGCTTATTATGCTGTTACCCCTCTGTCCAGTCGTGAGGACCTGTGTTTCTTTATGTTGAGGTATAATCCACGCTGAAGACTGTGATTTTTTTTTCTTTTTATCAGTAAATGCTTCCAATCGGCTTCACTTTCAGCACTGGGCCAACTGGCAGCACCATGATGGATGGAGAATAGATTGAGATTCTTAAGTTATCCCATGCTCAGCTCCACAATCTACACTTTTGGCAGCAGCAGTGAGGAAATCAATAGGCAAAATGCATTAGGTAAATCTGCTGTCAAGGACCTCTCCAGAGTACTGAGAAGCAATGATGTCAGTCTGAAGACTAAGGTGAGCCTGGTCCAGTCTATGGTCTTCGCAATTTGCATCTGAGAGCTGGATAATGACCAAGGACAACAGAAGAATCAATGCCTTTGAGTTGTGGTGCTAGAGAAGAGTCTTGAACATACTATGGACCACCAAGAAAACAAATAGGTCTGTCTTGGAGAGGGTAAAACCAAGGTTCTCCTTGGAGGCTAGGATTTTGAAGCTCTATGTCACATACTTTGAGCATATAGCCAGCAGGGACCGGTCCTTAAAGAAGGACATCATGCTTGGAAGGGTGGAGGGACAGTGCAGGAGAGGAAGATGGTGGATGAGATGGACTGTTACACTAACTAGGACAAGGGGGTTATGTATACTGGAGTCAGGGAGACTGGCTCAGGGCAGGGCAGGGTTCAAAGCTGCTGTACATAGGGTCTCTATGAGTCACAGGTGACTTGATGTCATATAAGAACACCACTTTGAGCACACAAAGATGCACCTTCCATGTCATGGGCTGTTAGTGAGCCCTTTGTCCATCCTGATGCCACATTCAGAGTCTGGTCCCTCAGTTTATTTGCTCACTACAGAGATTGGCTGAATATGGTGAAATGATACAATCCTGAGACAAATCCTTCCCGATGTGAACCGACTCTCAGAAACTCAGTGCGACCGCTCTCCTTTGACCTTTGGGGCTACTAGGCGTCGGAATCAACCCAACAGCACAAAACGACGGAACACCAGGAACATATAAACAACAAACCCCAAAATCCAGACATGCTGCTAAGACGTTATGCAAATTTCAAGAAAAGTCCCGGATTGCCCTAAACTCCTTAAAATTCTTTTTCACGAAAGTTTCAGATATGTTCTGTAACAACAGAATAGAAGTGTTGTTGGAGTGTTGTCATGATTTAAACTCCTGTCAAGTTTCTGTCAGGCGGGTTCAGTTGGTCTGTTTTCTTCCTTCTGGGGATCACTTTATGCCTTGGCTCTGTGACCCCATTAGCTGGGTTCTTCCCCTAGGCGAACACGCAGGTTTCTTCTTCTGTTCTTCTCTGCTGACTATTACTGCTGGGGGCAGGAGGCGGGAGGGACCCGGGTGGACTTGGTTAAGAGAGGAGCCAGGAGTAAGGGCCTCAAGGAAAAGATAACACAGAGCATGGGGCTGGCACAGCACGTAGTTCCCGCCTCTGGCCACAAGGAGGCGATAGGCACCATTGCAGGATCGATGAGCAAAATTGGCCTGAGCCTGGCCAGCCACTCTACCTTTGTTTTAAAATCCAGCCCCATCCCTTCCACAGACCTGGCTTCCATCTTCTACCCCACAGAGGCCTGTGCACACACAGGCTGGCGGGACGTCCAGGTGCGAGCAGGGCGGGAGGAGACTTGTTCTGACACCGTGAGAGCCCGCTGCTTCCTATCTCACCTTCGTTGCAGCTTGCAAACTGCACCAGTGATTAACGGGAGCAATGCTGTGTGTGCAAGCGCTGGTGTCACCTGCTGGCCACCCAGCCATGGGGCGGGGCAGCTCGGCCATGCGGCTCCTCCCACTGCCCTGCAGGCCCCACACTGCAGGGTCCTGGGTGTGCTGAAGTTGCTGTTGTTGTTGTTAAGTAGGTCTCTTAGAGAACCCAGGAACTAGAGACCTGAATCCTGTCCTATTCTGTGCCATCCTCATCGTCTCTCAAACACTTGAGCCCATAGCTGCAGTCACTGTGTCAATACACCACATGGGGAGATGGGCGATGTTTCCCTCTTTTTCACTGACTCTTCACTTTTCCCAACATGATATCCCCTTTCACAAAATAGCCTCTCCTAGCTATATGTCCAAAGTATGAAAAACGAAGCTTCCCAACTTTTGCCTCCGAGGAACCTCTATTGTGTTTTTCCAACACATATCAGTTTGTTCTTTTGGCAGTCCATGGGATAGCCAGCGTTCTTCTCCAACGCCACAATTTAAAGGTTATCAATTCATTGCCCAGCTCTCATATGCACAGCAAGTGATTGAAAAGAGCATGGCCTAAATCAGGTGCATCTTAGTCTTCAAACTGACATCATTGCTCTTCAGTATTTTAGAGAGGTTCCTGACAGCAGACTTGCCCATTGCAATACATTTCCTGATCCCCTGGTCCCAAGGGTGTTAACTGTGGATGCAGTGAGAGGAAATGACGGACAGTTTCAAGCCTTTCTCCATCTATCATGATGGCCCAGTGGTAAGGATCTTTGTTTTCTTGATGTTGGGATGTTCAATCCATATTAAACAACAACTGAGTACAGAGAGAACTTGGGCAAAGTGATCCTGGGGGTCAGAGGGGTTGTCTGGAGTCCGAGTGGTCTGCAGCTTTCTGAAGCACAAGTATCCCCGCAGATACTGTATTCCCAAGGGGGAGTCCATACCCTTTCATCAGGCTGGCCCAAGAGCCTTGGCGAATCCAAGGTCTCAAGTTTGCATCAATTCTCAATACCAGCTGCTGGGGTCTAACACATGGCTACTGTCAGGTGCTCCCTCTGAAATATGCATTCACCCACGGGCGTACCAATGAGTTCCTCTCGCCTTGTGTATGTCAATCATCACCCCTCTCCTTTCTAGACCCAACGACCCAAACCCAGACCAGCAGACAAGCAACCACCATGTCCCTAAGCTGGAGAGAAGACACTTGTTTAGTTACAAACCCACGACCCTGAATAATACTCCAAAGGCCAGTACTCCTGCTTAATACGGGCCCTTCAAATTTATTATTTTTTTTATCTTTAAGACACTGGAATGATAGCAACAAATCTGATAAACTGACACAGTGGCTACGGCAGTGAACTCACAGACAGTAATAACTGTGAGGCTGGTGCCAGATCCGGGAAGTGTTTTGTGCTGCTGGGCACTGAGTCACTAGTGTCAGAACTGATTCTTCAGCACTACCTATAAGAGAAACAACCGTATCATAAATAGGTGTTTTCACAAATCTGTATATGGTTGGTTCAACAACTATGCATGAAACCCTTGTGACATATATACGGGATATGGTGGGATACGGTCCTCAGTCTCAGAAGGCTCAGTGTCAAGAGGTAGAAACATCCAGAAGTTGAGGCGAACAGGATCTAGTTAGCTTACTTCTAAGACCACTTAAGCCAAGCTCTGAGAGGATGAGGGGCCTGCCCATGGGGGCAACAGAGGCGGGCAGCTTGGGACAGGGGTGGGGGTGAAGGTAGTGGGCACATGCTTCAGGGTCAAAGACAGGAAGAGTGAAGCACCGATCATAAAGTGAGCTCCTAGAGCTACGAGTAAGGTCTACCTGGGAGACAAGGCAAGGGGAGGAGAGGGACAGAGAGGGCAGCGGAAATGAAACTATAAGCATGATGGTGGAGGCCACATTGAAAAGGGTCTCGGGTAACATCAGAAACTTTCTAACAAATGTTGTTGTTGTTATGTGCCTGTGACTCACAACGACCCTAAACCTGTCCTATCCTGTGCCAATATCACTGTCTCCAACACACCTACTCCCATTACCCCAGTGACTGAATGAATCCATCTCATCGAGGGTCTTTCCATCCTGCGCTGTCCCTCCATTCTCCGAAGCATGACATCCTTCTCCAAGGACTGGTCCCTCCTTGCAACATGCCCAAAGTATGTCAGGTGAAGCTTCAGAATCCTTGCCTCCAAGGAGCAGCCAGTTTCATCTCTCCAGGACAAACCTGTTCATTCTCTTAGCAGTCCATGGTATATTCAATACGCTTCTCCAGCATCACAGCTCAAAGCCATCAACTCTCCTTCTGTCATCCCTAGTCACTGTTCAGCTCTCTGATGCATAGCAAGTGATTGCAAAGACCATGGCCTGGATCAGGTGCACCTTAACATTTATCTAATGAAGATTTCCAAAAGGAATATAAAAATCCAAATCCACAATTCTACTCCTAATGGTTGTGGGTTGACAGGAGAACTGGCCTCCAGGCTTCTAAAGGTTGTAAATCTCTACAGGAACAGAATCTCCCAAGTAGTGGTTTTAAACACCAACCATTCAGTTATTGGTCCAACGCTGAACTCCCTGTACCACCAGGGCTCCTGAAATGGCCAATGAATACATGAAAAGATGTTCAACCACATGAGACAACAGGAAAATGCACAGAATGAAAAGCATAAGCCGCCCCTCATTTTTCCTAACAGGCAAAAGCACCAACAATACAAATGTCCATTAGCTGATCAACAGATAAATAAGGTGCGTCTGCATGACGGATTCATCTGGCAGTAAAAAAGAGCTGAGTGCTGAAACACAGGCAAACACGAGAAAATGCTTGCCAAGTGAAAGAAGCCAATTAGTTCCACAGGGCACAGACAGTGGGATTCCATTTCTATTAAATGCCCATAATAAGCCAAGTCACAGACAGAGAGGAGGTCACAGGTAAGCCAGGGCTCGGGAGCTGGAGAGGATCTGGAGAATGACAGTGCCGGGCATGAAGTGTCCCCTGGAGGTGATGGCTATTTTCAATCTGCAGGGGTTGATTCTACAACTCTGTGAATATACTAAAAACCACTATGTTGCATGGTTTTGAAAATGGCTTTAAGTTTTGAAACTCTGTATTTGCATGAATGTTACAAACCATCTTGGTTTTTCATCCCATCATTCATATTACATTTTGTTTACTAAAAGTGAAAGTCACTGACATTGTGTTCTTTAAAGGAGCTGAGTGTATGGGACATGTATTGTATCTAACTAAATTCATTTTCATAACAAAAGTGTTGTGTGAATGGTTACAGGAACCAATGGAGTCTTGGCCCAGGCTTGGTGGCATGTCATCTGAGCAGTCATGACAGAGACTCTGGAAATGAAACAGCCAGTGACCCAGGAGAAGGAGTGGCAAGTGACCTCACGTGTCAGAAAAAAGACGCTGTCGGGTGGGGGGTGGGGGGTACGGGCAGCAGAGGTGAGGCTGCAATTGGGAGAGGCTGAGGACACTCCAGTGCAACGATGTGTGTGAACAAGACAGACCCTGAGGACTGGCCTTCCCACAGACGAGGACAACAACCAGCGTCAGAGAGGTCAGAAGATGGAAATGTCAGGGAGAGGCCTTCACCTGGGCAGTCTGAAGACCAACACTGGGGGGCAACCAATTGAAATCAGGCTTTAGGTTTTCTTTCCTCAAAGGAAGGAGACAAGGACCGATACATCTGAACTCACATTTATATCAGGGCCACAGATTTTTGCAGTGACGGTTCCGCGATTGAATTCTCGCCTCGTTTCAGTTTCTGGTCAACGTATACCTCATGTGCACCTACTAAGCTGTTTGTCAGTGAACCCTGTTGCTTTGAGTCTAAGCAGCTTTCAAGGAGCTTCCAGGCTACAGGAGACCCAGAAGAATGGTGTGGTGGTCTATTCCTAAAAAAACCAATCACCAGTGACCCCCTGTATCACCAGGACCCAGTCCCATAACTTGGGCAACAACATCACATCATCATCCAAGGAGGCTCGGGTGTCTCCTCAGAACACAAGAAGCCAGGAACTGGAGAAATGGACTCACACACAAACACAACCCTCCCTGCCCGCCTAACCTTTCATTTCCTCTTCATCTAGGCATTTCACAAAGAAGAAAACAGGGGAACCTCCTCCTCTGACTGAAAAATGGAAATCCAATTAAGACGATGCCAATGATGCCACTTTTACATCTTTCAGAAAGCTCCAAGACAGTCAAGGTGATTCAAACAGCTCCAACCTGGGTAACTAACTGCAAAGGAGGAGATACAGACGTGGACTCTACGCGACACCAGCAAGTCAAGCATCAGGGCTGCCAGGGCCCTGCCCGGCGCTATCAGCACCAGCTAATGGAATTTCACGGCCCAGCTGAACAGGACATGTTTATATAGACATGGTTATTTCAGTCAAAATCCTCAAGATAAATAATCTAAAGAACAGTTCCTCAAAGAGTCGACTGTGACACAACAGAAAAAGCAAGAGGGGGATTTAAAAGTCACTCACCCAGACCATGCAGGGAGGGGGAGAGTCAGGAGAAAACAAACACTAAATGACTCAATCCTGGTAATAAAACCGAGGCAAAAGAAATATTATTCTCCCTGGATTGAGTCCTCATGTATTTACATTCTTTGATTTGGCAATTCTTCTCTGAACTAGACCAAGTGAGAGGTGACAAAGATTTATGCTGAAGAATGTTTACGGCTTTGAATAATATTTGAAGCATCGCAGTATCTTGTTAATGGGACAAAGGCTGTCTAGCTGTTCAGCAGGGAGCCTGGTGGGGAGTCTGTAAGAAGCCGCACTGTTAACCCAAAAACCGTGTGTAGCTCTGGTGGTTCAAATCCACCAGCAGCTCTGAGGGAGACAGAGGGCACTCTTCTCCCAAGCGATTTACCGCCTCCGAAAGCCCACTGGACGGTCAGCTGAGCTGGTTTCAACGTGACAGAAATGAGTTCAGTGGAATATACGGTAAAAACATGTTTAAAGCCTTTTTTTGTTTGTTTGGTTTTTTTGTTGTTGTTATTGTTTAAAGCCTTTTATGATGCAGAAAATGTCTGGGTAAATGCAAATCTTGTTGTCCAATGTTAAAACAGGATTGTTGTTAGGTGCCAGTGAGTCCAAACTATATACTGAACATAATCTTGATTTTTCTGTGTGTGTGTGCATATGGGTCTATTTCCAAAATATGTCCAACTCCTCATACTCTCATTCGCTGCATGTCGTGTGTGTGTGTGTGTGTACTGCCTCTGTGGTTGTTGTCTACCACAGAGTTGGAACCCATAGCTGACCCTCTGGCAGGTTTTCAGAGGCAGTTAATTGCACTAGGGGATTAATTAATTAATTGGTTACCCATCCTTCTCTCACAGAGCAGCTGGTGAACTCGAATCCTGTGCCTTCAGGACTGCAGCGCAGCTTTTTGTTACTAGGCCACGAGAGCTATTGCTGTTAGGTGGGATAAAAATTGGTTCATGGAAGGTAAGCTACATAATAAAAGCCCTAAAAAGAAAATTCAGAAGTGGTATGTATGAAGCACAGATCTACGTATGCTCAAAATTTACTGTTCGAACCAACTCCTAGCTGACCCTGTAGCAAGGTTCTGAGGCCTGGAAGGACACTTCCTTTCTCCCAAGGAGCTATCGGTGGATTTGAACCACCAGAGAGACGTGGCCTTTGAGTGCACAGCACAGTCCCTGTGGACTAGGCCCCTCGAGCTTCTGTCTACATTGTGCGTCGCGCCAGGAGAGCTGATACACAGTATCTGTGTGGTGTGAACAATCTTCAGGGGCAAAGAGGAGGACAGAGATGATGACAAAGGATCCTGGACCCGTAGTAATAATAACAACGCAGGCCGAGGGGGGAGAGGCACTGCTTTACGGTGCCTTTTAAAGAATTCTCTGAAGGGATTCCTGTGCAAAACCAGCACACCTCTCCATAGCTGCATATAAATCAAGATTCAATGTTTCAGGAATGCGTCCTAATAACCAGCATGGGCATCCAGGTCCCTCTGCAAGTGGGAAGGTGGAAAGAGACATTCTTTTCACTTGCCTCCAAAGGAGTCAGAATGAGGGGTCACCTGGACCATTGGCTAGAAGAAAAATCGAGTGGTGGGTCCCCTCAAGATTTACAACAGAAGTGAACCTCTTCTTCTGGTTCTTTCTTCCCAGCCTGGATTCCTATTCCTGTGGTGACCCTGTCACCATGGGCACAGAAGTTGGCCCATGACCTGATCCCAGTCTCAGCTTCAATTCTTCCCTGTCTAGCCTGGAGTCTGGTTTCACTTACCCCCAACCCTCGTGAGAATTTTTAGGGGAAGCCCATCTTCAAGCAGAGGCCTCCCAACTCCCTGATGGCACTGCAAGTTACGTGCTGGGCTGCTAACCAAAGACGTTGGTGGTTTGAATCCACCAGCTTCTCTGAGGGAGACGATAAGGAGGATTCAACATGACATAAGGTCCTGAGAGTCAGAATTAACTCAAGGGCAGAGGGTTATTTTGGTAACTTCCCATCACTGAAATACCTGGACAGGGCTCCCCAGCAAACCTAACAACACAGATCTCGTCTCTGGTGATCTGTATACTGTTGATATCTGGGTCAGACGGTCACTACTACGTGCTATTAAGTCACTTTCCACTCACAGTGAACCCACAGTAAAGTGCAGAACTGCTCCCAGGATTTTCTAGGTTGTCATTTTAACAGGAAGCAGATGGTCAGGGCTCTTCTCCCTTAAAGCACCTGTTGGTTTTGAACCACCAACCTTCCATTTATGAATGGAGTGACTTGACTACTACCCCTTAGATATGGTGGTACAGCTTCCTTTTCATTGTCCTTTAGCTTGAACACATACAAAGTTAAGCAACTAGTGTACCTCCTTTCCAAAAATTGGGGAAAAATATGCACGAAGACGTAATATATATCTATTTAGTAAGTCCTGATCATTTACTATGCATCTGAGAGCTGGACAATGAATAAGGATGACAGAAGAAGAACTGATGCCTTTGAACTGTGGTATTGGAGAAAAGCACTGAACCTCCATGGACGGTCAAGAGAATAAACAGGTATGTCTTGCAGAGGGTGCAGCTAGACTGCTCTTTGGAGGCCAGGATGATAAAGCTTCGTCACACATACGTTGGTCATGTTGCTATTAAAGGTGGAGGGTTGGTGAAGGAGAGAAGCCCCAACCAGGTGGGCTGACAAGGTGACTGCCGTAACAGGCTCTAGTGTGTCAGGAAGTGTGAAGATGGTACAGGATATGTCGGGGTTCAGATACGTTGTTGATAGGATCGTTATGAGTCATACGTGGTAACACACAACAACAGCAGTCATCAGAATGAACACAGCTTCTCTACAGATTCAAGAGTGTGGGAGTTAAAAGTGTATGTTTGGTTTTATTTCTTTTTTTTAAAGTCAAGGTAAAATAGTCCAGAAAAAAAGGTAAATTCTAGATGATAGCTCATATAACATTTGCTCCCACCAGAAAACACACTCGCTGATGTCACAGTTTAATGTATAATCTCCAAGATCATAGAAAGACAAGGATAAGACAAGAAGTGAGTGGTGGGGTGTGACAGCCGATGCATGAAGTGCGCCCAGGGCAAGCAGCGGAAAATCTACTTGATTTATGGTACAGAATTCACGAAGGCTCTGGTTAAGCGTGCTCTCAACCCCCTTTTCATATTCAGTATGTCACTGTTGTTGGTTGTAGCTGCGGTCAAGTCAGCCCCCAGTTTACAGCGGTCCCAGGCAGCCATCCTCAAGATTGACTTTGGACTGGACCACTGTGAGCCACAGGCAGTTCTGGTGGCTTAATGGTAAGGAGTTATGCTGTCAACACAAAGGTACATAGTTCGAATCTGTCAGCTACTCTGTGGGACAAAGATGGGCAATTTCTCCCAATTCTGTGTAATTTACTGCCTCTGAAAAGGGTCAGTTTTGACTCAATGGTATACAACAACAACAACAACAACAACAATGTGAGCCATAGGAGTCTTCCACTGGATTATTTTCTGAACTGGATTGCCAGTCTTTTCTGCTTCATCTTATTCTGGAAGCTCCACTAACACCTGTTCAGCATAACAGTAGCAATGACAGGCTGGAGGGTACTGTTAGGGGACAGTTCTGACTCTAAACAATCTGTACCTGTATGTAATATGTATGTGTGAATATGTGTGTGTGTATCTATATATCTATATCTATATAGATACAGATATATATTATCTCTATCTATCTATCATGTCCTTCTCCATGGACTAGTCTTTTTTATTTTTTTTATTATTATTTTTTTTTATTTTTGTGTGAGTGTACCGTCAAATCAGATCTGACTGGTACAGGAGGAGATTGTCCCTCCTTTCCCCGGCAGAGCATCTGGTGGATTCGAACTGTGTGCCTCTGGGATTGTAGTTGCAGCTCCTTGCCACTAGGCCACCAGAGCTCCCCCATGGACCAGTCTTTAATAGCATGTCCAAAGAACATAAGATGAAATTTTACCATACATGTTTGGAAGGAGCATTTTGGCTGCGCCTCCTGGCAGCCCATGATATATCTTCTCCATCAAAGGCATCAATCCTTCTTGGATCTTCTTCATTCATTGTCCAGCTTCCACACGCATGTGAGGTGAAATTAGCATGGTGTGGGCCGGGCATGTTTTCGTCCTCAATGTGATGCTTAAGCTTCTCAGCGCTCTAAAGAGTCCTTTATAAAGTACATCTGCCCACAGCCGTCTGTCCTCCTTTCATTTCTTAACTGCTGCTTGATAACATCTTTTCTTAGTTTCTTGTGATGCTGCTTACTGGTCCATTTGTGAAGATTTTTGTTTTCATGACATTAAGGAGTAATCCACATACTTGGTAAGTATGTACTTTAAGTAAATGAAAAATAAGTTTTAAGTGTTTCCGTTTTCAGAAGCAAGGTTGTGTCATTTGCATAATGCTGGTCATCAACGCGCCTTCCCCACCAGTCTAGTTTGTTGTTGTTATTGTTATGTGCCACTGAGTAACTTGCAGCTCATAGCGACCCTATGAACAATTGCTCTGAGCCGTACCCTATCCTGAGCCAACCTCACTTTCTCTGACACACCTGCCCCCTCTGCCACAGTCACCGAGTCAATACATCTCATCCAGACTCTTCCTCTCCTGTGCCAACTTGCTACCCCTTCCAAGCATGCTGTCCTTCTCCGAGAACTGGTCCATCCTGGCAACATGCCCAAACTTTGTGAGACAGAGCTTCAGAATCTTTGCTACCAAGGAGAAACCTGGCTTCACCTTCTCCAGGACAGACCTGTTTGTTCTCTTGGCAGTCCATGGCATATACACCTCTCATCTCCAGCACCACTACTCAATTCCTCTGTCATCCTTAGTCAATCAATCTTGGTGCTTTTTTTTTAAAAAAAAACAACCAGTCCAGAGTCTTGGATTATCTGGTCAGGTTAACCTGTACCATGGCCTCCCCATGCAAAGCAGAATGAAACCCTGACATTCCCGATCTCCTCATGACTGCCAGTGCGTTTCAGTTCTTCGCTGCTCTCCACTTTACCAAATATACAACCCTTCTCCAGTGATCCATTCCATATTTATCCAAATAAACAAGCTGATGTTTCTGAATGATTTTCACTCACTAGTTTTCAGAAGTAGATCACCAGGCCTTTCTTCCTAGTCTAGAAGATCAGCTAAAACCTGTTTCCCATGGGTGGTCCAGCTGGTATTTGAAATACGCGTAGTACAACAGCCAGCAAGCTACCACTGCAGGGCAGACAGACACATGGCTGGTAGAAAGAGCACAGGGACACCTGGCTTACTGAGTGTAAGTGATTCACGGTGAGACACACAATGACAAGTTTGTTCAGACGTCGGGAGCAGAAAGGACTGCAAGCTACGAGAGGTAAAGAAAAGGAACAACATCGGATTGTGACAATAGTTTTAACAAAATGACAGAGGCATAAAAATGACTGAAATGCAATGAGTACAACTGAGGGACTGCTGAGGCCCAAGTTGGAAAGTGTGAAGAAGAAGACATCACCATAAACGCTCCCTCACTCAGCATCCACAGAGCCCGTGCTGAGCCCTCGCTGTGCGGCGGGCCCAGGGATCGGCACCCTCCAGCTCTGCACCTCCACTTCATTCACAACTACTAATTACACCGAGAGTGGCCCTTCTCCTGCTCTCACCTCCCAGCATGCGACGCTGTAAGTGAATGGCTGTGCTGAGGTCCAAGCTCAAAGCTAATAATTCTCGGTTTAGAAACAAACATATGATCTCATTTACTTCATCCCATCTGGCTGTACTTGCCCTTGATAACCACCACCCCAGGTGTCACAGAGCAGAACTGCTCCACAGGCTTTTCTTGGCCATAATCTTCACTGGTGGGAGACTGCCAGGCCTCTCTTCTGTGGTGCTGCTGGGTAGATTTGAACTGCCAACAGTTAGGATGACAGACTAGTGCAAACCATGTGTGCCGTTCAGGAACTTTATCTTTTTGGTATGACCCCATTATAATAATCATTTGGTGGTAAATGACTAATTTCCCCTGACCAGTTCTTTCAGTATATATCTAGTTTAAAGTGAAATAAATTACTGTTATGATTTAAAGTGAATAAATTATTCTCCTGTTTTAACATGTCTGAGAAGTATACTCTTCGTAAAATGCTGAATATTGAGTTGAAATTGCACCCCATTATGCTTAGATGCCTGGCAAGCTTCTGTATGCGTGTATACATATGTGTGTGTGTTTTAGATGTATACATATAGTTGTTGCTGTGTATCACTGAGTCAGAACCGGCCCATAGCTGACCCTTCAGTGGGTTTTCAGAGGCAGTAAATCGCATGGGAGGAGACTGCCATCCTTCTTCTGTGGAGCGACCAGAGCTCCCCCATACACACCCCTGTCAAAGCCCCTCAACATTAAACATACCATGGACCACCAAGAGAACAAGCAGGTCTGTCGAGCAGAGGCTGGAACAAGTTTCTCCTTGGAGGCAAGGATTTTGAAGCTCCATCTCACACACTTCCCGCATGTGGCGAGAAGGGAC
>NW_006399774.1:1864704-1867406 GCF_000299155.1 Elephantulus edwardii | reverse complement strand
CAGCAGCAGCAGCGTTCACTAGCTTCCTCCTGGCACTGTTTCGCCAGAAAAACAAAGAGGAGAGGAAACACATCACGAATATTTTATTTTCAAATACTTAGCAGGCTCCCGTGTGGAAAGAGGAGGTGAGCCCGTCCTGGGGGGAGGAGGGAGCAGGTGCGGCATTTGGAGGGAAGCAGAGTCTAGCTCCAGTGGAATGACTGGCTTCCTTTTATGGAGAAAACTCCCCAAACCTTCAAGTGTTTTAGCAGAAGAGCCTCCTGAATGGGGGCCTGGCTGAAGCCTCGTCAAAGTAACCTGTTTCTAAGACCCCCTTCCTCCCTCCCCGATGTTCCAGTCGGTCAGTCAGAGAGGCAGGGTGGTGGCCTCATGCTGGCTGGCTATGTGAACACCGCATGTCTCAATTAAGACATATGAGAGCCACAAGAAGACAGAATTAATGAAACCTGACGCACATTCCTTTGCACCAAGACCATGAAGGCGTGCACTGTGAACGTGGGGGTCAGTGTGAAAGGCATGTCACTGCACTGTACTGACATCTAAAGGACAAAAATAATTTTTTTATTGTATTATTTTCGTGTACCATCAAATCAGATCTGACTGGTACAGAAGGAGATTGCCCCCTCCTTCTCCAGCAGAGCATCTGGTGAATTTGAACCACGTACCTCTGGGATTGCAGTGCAACATCTTGCCATTAGGCCACCAGAGCTCCCTGGACAAAAATAATTTTTAAAAAGTCAGTTTGATTAGAGAGTTTTTTCTCTTCTCCAAAATACCTAAGAATAAGACTTCTAAGGCAGGCTAAAGGTTGTAGGATTTTTATGCCCAGAGAATGTATCTTCTGAAGTTACCAAGACATCCTTGTATAGAGAGACATGGGATTCTTGAACAGAACACGGCCAGGACCCATGAGAGCTGCTGCATAGCTGAGAAGTCCCTGAGTGGTGCAAATGGTTAATATGTTCAGTCATTAATTGAGAGGTTGGAAGTTCAAATCTACTCAGAGGTGCCTCAGACGAAAGGCCTGGCAATCTAATGTTGAAAAAGCAGTACCTGAAAATCCCAAGGAGCACAAATCACTGGAGTCAACATGAGCTTGACTTAACTCAAAATGGTGACCAGTGGGTCAACATGGGGAGAAACAGAACTTCTAGCCTCCTCAGCTGTGAGAAAAGAACTCCTCCTTCTTTAAAGCCATCATCTGCAATGCTTCACTCGCTACAGTGGCACCAGACAATTACATCTGCATTGGCAAAGTCTGCTGTCAGGATCTCTCCAAAGTCCTGAAGAGTAATGGTGTCACTCTAAAGACTAAGGTGTGCCTGATTCAGGCCATGGTCTCTTCAATCACCTGCTACACATCTGAGAGCTGAACATAAGGATGGCAGAACAAGAATCAAGGCATTTGAGTTGTGATGCTGGAACAAAGTACTGAATAACCCACGGACTGCCATAAGAACAAACAGATAGATACGTGTTGGAGAAAGTGCAGCCAGAGTGCTTCTTGGACACAAAGTTGATGACGCTTGGCCACATATATTTTGGACTTGTTGTTAGGAAAGGCTCTTCCTAAAAAAAGGACATTGTTACTGCAATCCCAGAGGTGAGCGGTTCAAATCCACCAGCTGCTCTGCTGGGAAGGAAGGACAATTTCCTCCTGTACCAGTCGGATTCAATTTTATGGTACACCCCCCACACACACACACACATACACACACATATACATACATACTACTACTAAGGACATCGTGTTTAGAAAGTCGGAGGGTCAGCGAAGGAGAGGAAGATGCTCAATGAGATGGGTTGATGCGGGGTCTGTGACAATGGACTCAACTTTGTTAGGGTTAAGAAGGGATAGGATAGGATAGGACAGAGCTCAGGTCTATTGCTCATGGGGTCACTATGAGTCAGACTTGACTCAACAGCACTTATGAACACACCAGGCAACAACCAAGTCACTGTTACATGGTCCCGACCTGTCAGAAAGTGGCCAGACTGCATCTAGGATGTCTTCTAGTCCTATTTCTGAAACTACTTTCCCGTATCTATGGAAACGCTTGCACAGGCCCCCTCACCCCTTTAACTCCTTGCTCCATTAAATTCAGGCTTCAAATGTAGAAGATGGCTTTTAAGATCAACCTAACAAGGAAAACCATAAAGATTATTTTACAAGAAACGACCCAAGAGGCTCCCATAGACTGAAGGTCACCACCAGCATCTCGTCACTAGGTGGTCAACATTGAGCTCTAAATGCCCAAGTGACGAGTGACACTGACACTAACCACAGAATCTCGGAAATGGAAGATGTCCATCCCAGGCGATGATGACTCCATAGTTAGTTACATCACTGATAAGTGACATCACCGCATCGCTGCCACACCACTGAGAATCACAGCCCAGCCAGGGGACATAATTTCATCTGTGACAGATGGAAAGAATCATTTTACAAAGGAAAATTTGACACCCAATGAGATAAACGGAATTATGTAACTCAAGGTCATACCAGGAAAAAAAAAGGGGGATAAAGTAACCTCTCTGGTGGCCTATTGGGAAGAAGATCTGCTGCAGGCCCAAAGGCATGCAGTTCGAATCCACCAGCTGCTCTGTGGGAGAAGGATGGGCAATCTCCTCTTGTGAAATTTAAAGCCTCTGAAAACCCACTGGATGGTTGGTTGCAATGGATGGAACATAACCATAACAAC
>NW_006399774.1:1863116-1864572 GCF_000299155.1 Elephantulus edwardii | reverse complement strand
AGGGAGGGAGGGAGGGAGGGAGGGAGGGTAGGTTTCAAGAAGCTCTAGTGATGTAATGGTTAAGTGTACATCTGTTAACCAAAAGGCTGAGGGTTCAAGACCCACAAAGACTGTAGGCCAGGAAAGCCTACAGAGTGGCTGTAATTCTCCCAGGAAATCTGTGCCTATGATTCATCCTCCAGCATTCTTTGATGCTTGAACGGGGACTCAATCAACTCATTGCCATCAAGTTGGAACTGACTCAAAGCTGATCCTTCTGGTGGGTTTTCAGGAGGAAACTGCCCATCTTTTCCCTGTAGAGCTGCTGTGGATTCAAACCACCAGAGAAGCATAGTCTTTGTGTAAGCAGAACAACTTCCTTTGGGCTGTGCCACACCAGAGCTCCCTGTATGAACGAGTGGTGCCTGTTGTGAGGTGCTGTTGCGTTGGCTACAACACACAGAATCCCATGAACCACAGATCTGGACCTTAGCCTACCTACACCATCCTCAGCCTCTCAGATATGCTCCAGTCTACTGTGACAGTGACCGTGTCAAGCCACCTCACGGAGGGTCGTCCTCTCTTTCTCTGACCGTCCACCTTTCCCAGCACGATGTCACTTCCAAGGATAGGCCCCTTCTGGCAGCATGCCTTAAGTATGTGGGATGAGATTCCACCATCTTTGAACAGGAGGAGAGATGAAGAACAGTCTTCCCAAACCCCTATTTTTATTTATTTATTCATCTTGTTATTTTTTTAATTTAGAAGGAAAAATAAAGCTTCAATGCATTCTCAAGGTTGAATACAGTTCAGGAAATCTCTCGACAGCTTGGCTGATAACAGAAAATAAACCAGTGTCTCTTTAAGGCTGAAAGCACTTGCGTATTTTTTACTAGAAATCTGTCAATGACACAAGGGATTCCAGAGCGGCGAGGGAACGAATTAAAACCAGCTCCCAGAAACTGCAGATGGTGGCACTTTTGCCCAAGTTCAAGGCCTATCTTGTGCGTGCTCTCCACTAGCTTTCAAAACATTACAAAACAGGATACAGCTTGAGAAATCAGCATGCAGTAACATTTTATCTGAAAGACCAGAGTGGAAAAAACAAGGGCTCCTCTGTGCAGCAGGGAGATGTGACAGCGCTGTTAGAAGCCCCATCACCAATCACGGCAGGTCAGGGTCTGCGTTTCCAGGCAACCGCCCACAGTAAGCACCTGGGAGAAGCCAGTATGGCCCACCGGGAGGCAATGCCTCAAAGCAGGTGCGTCCTCGGGTCAATCTCTCCTGGGATGTTTCGCTAGGTGAGGGGACAGACTGATAGATAAATGCTTACTGACTCTCCCCCCAAAAAGTTCTGTTGTGGTTCTTACTGCAGTTGCTCTGTCAGCACGTGGAAAGAGCTGCCCTGTTAACCCCCAAGTGAAGCCTCCTCCACTGGTTCGAATCCACCCAGTCTGAGGGAGAAACGTGAGGGATC
>NW_006399774.1:1856247-1863016 GCF_000299155.1 Elephantulus edwardii | reverse complement strand
TGGCCAGGTTGTTGTCCTCCAGATTTCTTGGCACAATTTGGTGAGTACATCCAGGGCCACATCTGGTTGTTGACATAGTTAACTGGTATGTCGCCAGTTCCTGGGGCCTTTTTTTCTGCCAATTCTTTCAGAGCAGCTTGAACTTCTTCCTTCATCACCATAGGCTCTTGTTCATACATTGTTTCATGAAATTCTTCTGTGTCAGGCAATTCCTTTTGGTACAGTGACTCTGTATACACCTTTCATCTTCTTTTAATGCTTCCTGGATCTTTTAATATTCTTCCAAAAACATCCTTAAGTATCACAATTCAAGGCTTGAATTCCTCCTTAGAGGTGAATATTTTGAAGCTCCATCTCTCATACTTCAAAGCATGTTGCCAGGAAGGACCAGTCCTTGAACTAGAACATCATGATTGAAAGGGTGGAGAACAGTGTAAGAGGAGAAGACCCTGGATAAGATGAATTGATACGGTGACTAGGATAATATCATTAGGCATGTTGAAGACAGTGAGACTGGCTTAGGATAGGACAGGGTTCAGAGCTATTGTGCATAGGGTTGCTAGGAGCTGTAGGGGACTAAACAGCACATAACAAAAACAACCATAAAACTATGTACAGTTCTTGTCTAGTACATTAAGAACTGGGCTGCTAACTAAGAAGGTAGTCATGTAATAGTTGAAAAACAATGAAGAAAGAAGGGCAGTCAGAAAGCATAGATTTGGAGATAGAAATGAAGCAGGAGAATACAATTTTGTATGTTTAATGACTTATTCACCATAAATACCTTTTAAAAAAACACACAAATGACAACTTTACACATGGACCTCCCATGCTGGACTGCACAGAAATTAGATTATCTGCATCTGTAGAAGAAATTGTGGGAGTAACTCTATATCATCAGTTAAAACCAGGCCAGGTGCTGACTGTGGAATAGACCATCAATTATTCACATTCAAGCTCAAAATTGCAGCAATGAATGAATGGAAATCCAAAACCTCTGTAAAAAAATTATAAATAAAAAAAATTTTTTAAAAAAATTACAGTTTGGGAAACCCAATGGACAGTCAGTGGGCTCAAAGGTAACAATGTAAGGAGTGAAACTGGTGGAGTGGGGTGCACCCTGCTGAACGGGCCTTGGGGCCGGAGGGGTCGGGCCGGCCCTGGGATGTCAATTGCGTTTAATGGATTATGTTGCTTCCTTAACACAAGAAGAACACTTTCCTTGACATTTAGGTGCTTTTATATTTTCTTCATTCCAGAAAGAAAACAAAATTCTGAACTCAGGACTTGAGAAGCATTTCTGTGTTGTCTCCTGTATCAGGTACTTCTGCTGCTTTTATCCGGCCACGTTACCTTGTCTTCAAATTTGGATATTACTTCTCTACAGTTTACTTCCAGGATTTTGAATGGAAAAGGCTGCTTTTCTTTTTAATCCCACCTCTTAAATTCAGCATGGTGAAGTCCCTAAATCCAGTCATTCTGCCAACTTCTCTAAAGAAAGAATCAGTTGTCATGGGTCTTCTGCTGCTTCCGTAATTGTAAAGAAATTATTTTAAAAACGGGAGTCTGATCTTAATTGGAAACACACACTTTGAAGATAGTATTTCTGAATTCTTTACCTTTTGTTCCAAAAAGAAGACTAAATAAATAGCAAGAATAGATGACTTCAAGGCTCGTTTAAATATCTTCAATTTTCAGCTACCATCATGAAAAGCAGAGTTCACAAAGGGGCAGTAAATTCCAAATATGCGATCCAACTTGAACCTGACAGAGATGGTTAAAAATTACATTGATTTGTGTATCTAATTCCTGGATTAGCTCTCACAATTTTCTGAATAAACGAAGGTCGTGTTCTGCAATTAAAAAAAAAAGCCAACAATGTCCCAATGGACACTCAGTGGGCTTAATGGCAAAATAGTTGAGTTTGTGTTGCTTGACGTGACTCACAGTGCCATCAGGTGACAGTGTAGAATGGCCCTGAAGGGTTTTCTAGGCTGGTACCTTTACAGCAGCAGGTCACCAGGTAATTGTCCCATGGTGCTGAGGGTAGATTTGAACTGCCAACCTTCCAGCCAGCATCTGAGTAAACACATAGCTGTGGACCACGAGGACTCCTTCCTCCTCACTAGCATAATTAACAGTCATTTCCTTAATGCTCACTTAAAATAGTGTCTTCAATTATTCAAATACTAAAGAATATTTATTTTCTTTAACTATCAACTCTTACTCAAAACTGTCTCTTCATTTACTGTGTGCCAGATTCTGGTATACTTCCTGTTCTTGCGTGTTTCCGTGTCACGCTTCAAGGTATGCAGCTGACAAATAGAGGATTTATGGCAACCTAACGCCAAGCAAGTCAGCTGGTGGGCCTCTTCTACTCATGTGTGCTCGCTGTGTGTCTCTGGGTTACATGCTGGTCAATTTGTGGTTTCTACAACAGTCTTCTGATGCTTCTGAATGGGCTTGAACTTGCAGCCTTTCAGTTGTTGATGATTTACACCACCCAGCGAGTCTACTGTTGTAGAAACCACAAATACTGGCAAGGTTGTGGAGAGTTTGGAACTCTTACTCACTGCTGATGGCAATATAAAATGGTACAACCATTATGGAAGGCGGTCTGGCCATTTCTATTTCCAAAAAGTTGGATATAAAAATATGGTTTAACCGAGCAATTAAATTACTGGGAGTATATCGTAAAGAAACCAGAGCCACGACTCAAACAGATGTATGCACACCCATGCTTATTACTGCATTATTCATAATAGCAAAGAGATGGAACCAACCCAAGTGCCCACTAGCAAAAAAATGGCTAGAAAAACTACAGTAAGTTCACACAATTTTACACAGCATTTAGAAAGAAAAGAACTAGTGTTACACAACAAAGGGAGCCTGGAAGACATTCTGCGGACTGAAATATCTCAGTCACAAGAGGACAAATACTGCACAGCATGGCGGTTATAAAATAGGACGGACATGGGGGGTTGGGGAGAGAATGGAGAAAGAGTGGATAGAAAATGAACACCGCATTAGACCAGAAGAGAGGAAGAACTGCCCAAAGGAATATCTGATTAGGCATTGTATGTCTGACAACAATCTGGAACAAGAGGTGCATTGTGGGGAGGGGAGTGGGAGGGGGATGGAGGTGGGGGTGGGAAAATGTGCAACAGTGGGGGGGAAGGACATTTACAGTGATCTACTTCTGAAAGATCAACCATTAAAAACCCTGTGATAAAAGAAAACCCCAAACCTCCAAACTCTACGGTAGCAACAAATAATTTTTTAATTTTATTATCATTGTTGTATTGTTATTATTATTATTAAAACTCTATAGAGCACAGTTCTACTCTGATACCACGGGGCCCCAAGATTCGACAGCAAGTTGCTGACTGGTAGTAACACAGGTGTCAGGCACATCTTCACAAAAGTACTAATTACATCAATTATACCACAAATTAAAAGAGAAAAGGCACTGGATTGAAAAACAGTTCTGAGTAGGAAAGGCTTGCTCTCGCAGAGAAACAGATATTTTTGAAGGGCCCTATTTTACTGGAGCCGTGGTGCCAGCCTTGGGTTCTATCCAGATAAAGTTATTAATAGTTCAAAGCGAGGAAGGGCTCCTTTTAAGCCTGGAATGGGTTTTCTGTGTGGTAATGAGATCCAGGGGGCGGGCTGGGATGACTTGGCTGTAACCTTCCGGCCTTTCCCATCCCAAAGGGCCCATGCACCAGAAGTCGGTGGGTTCGGAGACGAGTTTAATAAAATCAGGGATGTGACACAGTGCCCCTGGAATAAGGCAATTAATTCCCCACGGTGTTGCAAATTAAACCTCTCTGTGACTGGGCCTCCTTTTGCTTCAGTGTCTGGGGTGGGTGGTTTGGGTAATGTATTTCAAAATAGAAAAGTAGAATCCTATAAGTTAAAAGGTTCTCCAGAACACTTCGGCTTTAAAGTCAGGTGTTTGGGGCACCCGCCCCCCAGGAAGAGGGGCAGGGGCTGTTCTCCATGATGAGCTTTGTGGTCTAGAGGGAGTTGTAACAACACATGCCTAAGAGCAGTCTCTCCACCAACCAAGCTCCTGGGGCGTCAGTTTAGAGCTCAGTATTTGACCACAAGACTGTGGTTTCGAACTCGCCCACTGGGTCCCTGTAGGAAAGGTCTCGCAACTTGCTTACAGCCAGGAGAATCCTATCTGTCTCAGAGAGTCAGTAGGAATGGACCAGATAGACACAAGGACCTAACAAAGCCTGGCTTACCTCTGGTGGCTTAGTGTTTTACATATTGTCCTGCTAGCCCAAAGTCAGTGGTTCTAATCCACAGCTCCTCTGAGGGAGAATGTTGGGCAGTCCTGGAATTTACAGGCTCGGAAATTCCAGGGAGGGCGCTGATGAGACTGAATCGATACAACGGCATTGAGTTCTTAAAGGATTGCACAAGTTATGAGGTGGGACCACGACAACTCCCTGGAAAAGAGCATCGTGCTTGGGAAAGTGGAGAGTGGAAGGAGACCTCAAACGTGGAAATTGTGAGGGGGGCACCAGATCGGGTTCTGTTCTGTTGTACCTGGGGTCACACAAAGAGTCGGAGGTGAGGACACTTTAACAACAATATAAAGCAGTTGGTGGTAAGTCCCAAAGGCAGCGCTGTACCATTGTTTCAAGGGCAAGTCTTCACTCCAAGGACAAAGGAATGTGAACAATGATCTGAGAGCCAAGGAGAGGAGCCGGAGCTCACACACCTGTGGTATACACTCAGGGCACCAGGGTGAATCACAAAGGGAAGATAAGAACAACTGGAGATGTGTGAGGACCCTGGACTCCGATCGATTACTTGTGTGTGAAATGAGTTCTGAGCGCACTTCATCAAACAACCCAACATGTTGCTATCAAAAGAAATAAGGTGTTAAGCTGTTTGATTTAGGAATATCGATTTCCCCCCCATGTCTGGAAACAAAAATAATGTGTCCGGCAGATACTAAGATAATTAAAAAAAAAAAAAAAAACAAAAAACCAAACAACAAAAAAACCCAACCTAGATGCTGTTCTGATTTGCAGATATTTTTCATCTAAGGCTTCCTGCAGATCATAATGCAACATTTTAAAAATCATCCTTGTTTAGGTGTTTAGAAAATTCAGAAAAAGCACATGGAACAAAGGCTATTGAGCCAATGAATCCCAGGAGGAAGAGAACAATTCACCAAAACTAATTAATCACGTCTTTATCCAATGCTGGATGTTGTTGTTGTTGCTATGTGCCATCGAGTTGCTTGCAAATCTGAGTGACCCTTTGTACAACAGCCCTGACAATTGCTCTATCCTGTGCCAACTTCACTGTCTCTGACACACCTACCCTTATTACCCTAGTTGCTGAATCAATCTATCTCATCGATGGTCCTCCTCTCTTCCTCTGTCCCTCCACCCTTCCAAACATGATGTCTCTCTCCAAAGACTGGTTCCTCCTTGCAACATATCCAAAGTATGTCAGAGGAGGCATCAGAATCCTGGCCTCCAAAGAGCAGACTGGTTTCATCCTCTCTAGGCCTAACCTGTTTGTCCTCTTGTCAGTCTATATAGTATATTCAATACTCTTCTCCAGCACCACAGCTCAAAGGCATCAAATTATCTATCGTCCCTAGTCATTGTCCAGCTCTCTGATGCACAGCAAGCAATTGTGATGACTATGGCTTGGATCAGATGCACCTTAGTCTCCAGACTGGTGTCATTGCTCTTCAGTACTCTGGAAAGGTCCTGGACAGCAGACTTGCCCAATGCAAGTCTTTTGATTTCCTGGTTGCTGGTACCAAGAGTGATGATTATGGAGCCAAGCAAACGAAAGCTGTTAACAATCTCAATCTCTTCACCATCTATCATAATGCTGCCGATCAGCCCAGTGGTGAGAATCTTTGTTTTTTTTGATGTTGAGCTTCAATCCATATTGAAGGCTGCAGTCCTTGATCTTCTGCAGCAAGTGCTTCAGGTCTTCCTCAGTTTCAACAAGCAGGGTGGTGTCATCTACATAACGCAGGTTGTTGATGAATCTTCCTCCAATCCTGATGCCACATTCCTCCTCATACAGCCCAGCCTCCCAGATGATCTATTCTGCATATAGATTGAAAAGGTATGGAGACAGGATACATCCCTGGTGTGTACTCTTCCCAATTTTTAACCAGGCGGTGTCTCCTTGTTTTCCTGCCAGAGTTTGAACCCACAGTCACTGAGTCAATTCTATTTCACCGTGAGCCCATGGACAGAGTAGAAATGCCCACAAGATCTCTGAGGAAGCTGACTGCCTCATCTTTCTCTCAATGAGGAATTTAAACGGCAGACTTTTTTAGTTAGCAGGCTAATGCTTTAAACATAGCACCACCAGCTCCTTTCCCATAAAGACCGTAAATTTACGTGCTCTTCAAGGCCCTCCCTTATACCTTTCTATCTCTGATCCTGATAGTATAGAAAATGTCCCCTGATATCTCAGTCACAAAAGGACAAACACTGCATAGTGTCACTGTTGTAGAATGAGGCTGACATCAGGGTGGGGGTAAGACTGAGAAAAACTGGATAAATTATGTTTACTGCATTGAAACTGATGAGGGAGAGAACAGTTTAAAGGCAATAAATTTTGGGGCATTATGATTATCGTAAGAGTCCAGAATGAAGGTTACAGAGTGGAGTATATTTGGGGTGGGGGTGGGGGGAGGCGCGGGGTGATTGTATACCAATGAAGGAGTTTTTCTTTTATTTTTCAAAGAGAAGAGGAACTGGGGGTGGGGGTG
>NW_006399774.1:1811805-1856147 GCF_000299155.1 Elephantulus edwardii | reverse complement strand
AAAAAAAAATAAGAAGAAAATGTACCCTGTAAGATTTAAAGAAAAGTCAGAAGGGAAGAGACCACTTTCATTACAGTACAGGCGGGTGCTAGTTCCTGAATTACCAGTATTTCCAGTTTGCTAAAAAGACCTTGCAAGCAGGAATGGGGAAAAATGATTTTCGCTTGAGGCTTTCCCTAAATACCTCGGTGGCTTTGAAAGAAAACCCTTTGGAAAGGAAGTCTCTTACCATTTTCTCCCAACTGCTCTCACATGTTAGCCCACAATCCCCAAAGCAAACCCACTCCATCAAGTCAATTCAAACACCTGGGGACCGTCTACCAGGTTTCTGAGCTGTTCCATTTTCCCAGAAGCCGGTTGCCTCTTCTCTCACAGTGCACCCAGAGGATTCAAACTGCCAGCCGTTACTTGGCCCAGATTCCACTGTTGGTCCTCCTAAGGACCAAGCTGAAGCCTGTTGCTCCTGAAGTGGACCATGTAGAAATCAAGGTCCCCACAATCCTACAAATAAATATTTGCATACGAGCAACATACCTCTGTTGGCATAACAGTATATTTTTGCAGAAAATTCTTATTTCTGGAAATAATCATAAGATATAATCACTAATGTCAAAAGAAAAGAATGAAATATATTTCTTGCATTACTTACCATAAAGGTTATGTCTGTATTTATATTGCCAGGCTATTAATTATCGTCTGTCTGACAGATGAAATAGATGAGGAAAAAAAACCCAAAATAATCAAGTGTACCCAGTTGCATCCAAGACTCTAATGAGTGAAGTAAATCACGGAGCAGCAAACCAAAATCGAGCCCGCTTCCTACAAGTGCATTCGGCCGGCTCTAAAAACTCACTGCCTCAAAAGGGACTCGAGCAGATCTCCCGTGGCCTTTCCAAGGCTGTCCATCTCTCTCCCTCAGAGCACCTGCTGGATTCAAACCACCCATGTTTGGGCTGGCAGCACAGCTCCTTATCCGCTAGGCCACCAGCGCCCCATGTAGGGACAGGTAGAACAGGCCTAATGGGTTTCCAAGGCTGCAGTCTTTACCGAAGCAGACTGCAGCATCTTTCTCCTCAGGTGCCGCTGGTGGCTTCAAACCTACAACCCTGGAAGTACAAGGTACGCCAGCACAAAGGAGAAACCTGGTAGAACTCAGACCTGGAGGCCACGGTCAGGAAGACAATGGAACAATCCCAATGTGGACACAGAACTGTCCTACCGAAATCTGTGTTTACTCAGCGGCTGGAGAGGGACAAAGGGGAAGAAATCCCATTGAGACTGAGGAAGTTAACAAAAGCTTTCCCTGCACCCGGAGATTGTCTGGAAATCCAGCAGCTGCCAAGGCCAGTATCCCCTTTTATCACCCATATACCAGTGTGTGATAAGAAGCCACCCAACTGGCTCCCCATTCCTGACCCCAGGGGGGACACACAGCATCCAATCCATGGTGCCATTTTCCCAGTGTTATTGTTGTTGTTAGGTAGTTAAGTACAACTCATAGTGACCCTATGAACAACAGATCGGGACTCTTGTCCTATCCTGTTTTTCCAAAACCCATGCTTTTTCCATGGCTGTGTTACTTCCTGGTAATTCTCAGTCTTTCAAGCTTTCCCTAATTTCACCTATAACAGATAACCAAACTCAACCCACCCCTGACAAGGAGTCCAACTCATACCAATTCTCCATCAGTTTTTGAGGCTATAAACATTTATAGGAGGGGTCTCCCCATGTTTCTCCTGTAAAGACTCCTGGGTAAGTGGCTGGGGATGTAAACCGTGAACCTTTTGGTCAGCAGCCCGATATGTTCCACAGTCCACCAGCAGATGACTGCAAAATCCAAAACAACCCTTAAACTCTATGTTGTTGGAACTGACTCAAAGCTGACACTCAAGTGTTTCTGGAGGCTGTAAATCCCATGGGTGGAGACTGCCCAGCTCTCTCCTGCTGGGCCACTGGTGGATTCGAACCTCCAGAGAGGCATCATGCTTGGGTTAGCTCACCATTCCCTGTAGACTACACAGAGCTCCCTTTTGATGACGACAGTGACCCCAAATCATCTTCTAAACACTTTCCAAGCTCTGCTTTCTAAGCTCTAGCACCCAGTCCCATTAGGTGCACTGGTGGGCCAGTGGTGGAACTGCCACCTTCCAGGTCTGAGACCAGGGTTCGATTTCCAGTCAATAACCATCGGACACAGCCACTACCGTCTGTCTGTGGAGGGCCCCGTGCTGCCATGATGCTGAACACCTTCCCGAGGAGCTTTCAGACTCTGATGAGTTGGCAAGGAAGGTTGATGGTTCCCTTCTGAAAATCAGCCATGAAACCCCAACGATCCCCAAGTGACCACGGCCATGGTGCCAGACAGGACAGTGGTTTTGTTGTCCCACATATGAGGTCAGCAACCACGATCAGCTCTTCCCTTCCCAGGTTCTGCTGGGCTCTTCACCATAACCCGTGGCTCAGACCACATCCAGGGTTTGAACCCACGAGCCTCTGGACACACCCTGGGTGGGAACCATATGCCGACCAACTGACCATCCAGCAGCGCCAACCGTCTGCTGCCCTCCCTCTTAGGAAGGACACTCCACACTTCGCAGGGTTGCTGTGGCTGGAAAGAGCAGTACTTGGCTTAACAACATGCTAGTGAGACTAACTCACGAAGAGAATAATGTCCTTTCCGCTTTTGCTGGTATCCATCGGGGTGGAAAAGATGGAGGGTCAGAGAAGGACAAGAAGAGCCTCCACAAGACAGAGCCGGTGATGGTAACAACGGGCTTCAGCCTCTTCAGAGACGGTGCGGACGGCACAGGACACCGCAGGTTCCGATCCTGTTCAGAGGGTCATAATGGGAGGCAGCTTGTCTCAACAGAGCTGAGGCTCCAGCAGCTTTCCAGAGGCCATGACTCGCACCGGGGTCTGTCTCCCGCGCAGAGGCCGGGAGAGTCAAACGGCATGGATTTGAGTTGGCAGTGCAGCTTTTTACGAGGAGGCCACCAGAGCTCCCTGTCTAAACAACCTCCCCTCGGTCCCCACGGAGTGATCACTCCTCCTGAACTCACCAGCTCATCAAATCAGTGCTGGAACTTGTCATATGTGAATTTTTATCTTCTTTAACCTCTCATTGCCTTGCTACTTGGTGCACTCTCTTAGCTTATTTTTTTCCCATTTACTTACTTTTATTTTTTTTTTAAATTTATTACTTTTAATGAACATTTACAGAGATTTTGTATTTTCATTCATTCATTGTTGCTTTTTTTTCTTTACCCCCGTCCCCCCATTTCACTCCTCTCCTTGAAAAGCAAAAGATAAACTTCTTCGTTGGTATACAATCCCCCTCCCCCACCCCTGGCCCCTAAACAAACCCCCCCCCCACCCCCCCCCCCCCCCCCCCCCCCCCCGCCCCCAATGCACTCTGCTATACAACCTTAATTCTGGATTCCTGTGATAATCGTAATATGCTGGCATATATCACTTTTAAACTGTTCTCTCCCTCATCTGTTTCAATTCAGTAGATTAGCTTCTTATCTCCCCTGCTGGTGAGAATCTCAGGTCCGAGAAGCCTCTTCTTCTGAGGAGCCACTTCTATCTACCACGGCGGCCTCAGGCGTGGCTGTTGTTTGAATTGATTCAAACCTTGGAGCAGGAAGGACAAAGCCTGGCGCTTGGGAATTTGCGTTGGGCACAAGCCAATGCCTTTGCTGAGAACTATTTGAGGCTGGCACACGAGGTAGTACAAACGCCCATCCACCAGACTGTGTAGCTTGAACTTTATATTGTATCTGGGGTGCACTGGACATAGGCCGGGATTCCCAGCAACTTCAAAGGCAGCTCCCTGCCCGAAGCAGCTCTGTGGGGCAGCGAGCAAGATGAGAAACAGGTGTCAAGTGTGGAAGAGCCTACCCAACCTAAGAAATGAGAAAGCTTCTTCTATTACACTTCTCCCTTCACGGTTTTGCATTCATGTGATGGTCAAGTCGGTTGTTGTTGTTACGTGCCATTGAGTCAACTGCAACTCATAGCGACCCTGTGTACAACAGCTTTGAACCCTGCTTGATTTTGAGCCAATCTCACTGTCCCTGACACAACTACCCCTATAACCCCAGTTACTGTGTTAATCCATCTCATCTGAGGTTTTCCTTTCCTCTGCTGTCCATTGACCCTCCCAAGCACGATGTCCTTCTCCAAGGACCGGCCCCTCCTGGCAACATGCCCAAAGTATGTGAGACAGAGCCTCAAAATCACATGGTAGTTCAGTGGTAGAATTCTCACCTTCCACATGGAAAACCTGGGTTTGATTCCAAGGTTGCCTCCAAGGAGCCATCTGGTTTCCCCTTCTCCAGAACAGACCTGTTTGGCGGTCCATGGTATGTTCAATACTCTTTTTCTAGCACCACACCTCAAAAGCATCAATTCTGTCATCTTTGGTCATTGTCCAGCTCTCTGATGCATCACGAGTAATTGTGAAGACCATGTTCTGAATCAGGTGCACCTTAGTTTGTAGAGTGACACTGTTGCTCTTTAGCACTCTGGACTGCCATCTTTTCTCACATCTTTCATTCGTGCTGCTGTCAGTCTCCAACTCACAGAAACACTATGCACAGCAGAAAATAACACAGCCTGAGCCTGGGTACCCCCTACCCCCACGACTGGCTGGAGATCAGGCTTCTGTGATCCACACAGACTCCACTGGCGAGGGTTTGGAATGACACAGCCAGGTTTTTTTTCCTGGTGCATTCTCATTTGGACTCTCTGCTAGAACCTGTTCAACACCATAGCAACCTGTAAGCCTCCAGATGGATGGTGGCTGCACAGGAGGTATGCTGGTCAGGAATCGAACCCAGGTTTTCCACGTGGAAGGTGAGAATTCTACCACTGAGCCACCATGTGACCCATGGCTATTGCTGCCACACCCACCCACTCCACAGCCGTCAAGGTGGACACCTAACGAGGCCCCATCTCTGACTCTCTGAGGCTGTTAACGGGAGAAGACTGCCCACCTTTATCCCTGGAGCAGAAGGCAGGTCCAAATCACGGACTCCAGAGCTCCACTGTGCCTCTCAGGCCCTCATGTCTTCCATGTTGTTGTTGCTGTGTACTGCTGAGTCAGACTGACCCATAGCTGACCCTCTGGCAGGTTTTCAGAGGCAGTTAATCGCACAGTATGTGACTGCCCATCTTTCTTTTGTGGAGCAACTGGGGATTCGAACCGTGTACCTTCGGGATTGCAGTGCAGCTTCTTAACGTTAGGCCACCAGAGCTCCAATGTCTTCCACAGTGGTTATAAAATTATTCCTTCAACTTATGATTAAGTTGAGCAATGACACAAGAAACCAGAGATGTTTTGGTTGTTGTTGTATAGCGACCTTGTGTACAACAGCTCTGAACCCTGCTCTCTCCTGAGCCAATTTCACCGTCCCCAACACACATACCCACATTAGCCTAGTCACTGAGTCAATTTATCTCTTCCTGACTTTTCCTCTCTAGGCCTGTCCCTCTACCTTTCCAAGCATGATGTCCCTCTCCAAGGACTGGTCTCTCCTGGCAATATGTTCAAAGTATGTGAGATGGAGCTTCAAAATCCTTGCTTTCAAGGAGCAGCCTGGTTTCACACTCTCCAGCATGGACCTGTTAGTTCCCTTGTCAGTCCATGGTATATTCAACACTCTTCCCCAGCACTAAAACTCAAAGGCATAAATTCTTCTTGTATCATCCTTAGTCATTGTCTAGCTTTCTGATGCACAGCATGGAATTGTGAAGACAATGGCCTAGATCAGGCGCACCTTAGTCTCCAGGCTGACATCGTTGCTCTTCAGAACTCGGGAGAAGTCCCTCCCTGATAGCGGATTTTCCCAATGCAATTTGTCTTTTGATTTCCTGGCTGCTGGTATCAAGAGTGTTGACTGTGGAACCATTTGTCTTTCTTGAGAGACCCACCAGTCCAACGCTTAAATTCTGAGCTTGTAGTGGTTCTTCTCACTTCCTGTTCAGGCTGAACTCGAGCTAGTGAGGCTGTGATGACGGGCTCACTCTCCAATAGGCCCCTGGCAGGCAGGGTTTGCAGTTGACTACGAGCTCTGCTGGTGCAGTTGTGGGCGACTTACAGCCTGTGAAAGTCTACTTGTGGGTCAGTTATAAAGCAATTCCAACTCCCTGATTATAAGGGGTTTTTTTTAGTTGAGAAGAACACAGGGCACGTCGGTGGTGTAGTCCGTGGGGAGCTGCACTGCTAACAGGAGCCCCTCAGCCGGTTTTAATTCACTGGCTCCCACAAGAGAAAGATGTGCTGTCTCTACCCATGTGGTTTACAGCCTGCAAAAACCCACTGGAGGGTCAGCTATGAGTCGGTTCTGACTTCACAGCCAAGATACTGATGTGACTCACCAAAACACTGGTCAGTACTGTGGAAGAAGGGCTTGGCAATCTGCTTTTGCAGAGATTTTACACAAGAATGGATGGTGTGGGGCTTGGATTTTTTGGCTTAGAGGCTCTAAGATTCAAGAGTTATAAAATATGCAGTGCATCAGATGAGACAGAGGGAAGGGTTCACCTTGAAAGGTACATAATCGGTACAAGTAGACCAGGCTTTTCTAAGTAATGGACGAGTCCGGTGTTCCCAAAAAGAAAGGTATAATCAACAAATGAAAGGTTGCAGTATTTCAAAGAACGTCACAGACGTGTGCATGTAGAAACTGTCGAACTGGGGTCTATTTTCAACAATGCAAAAGCTTGATCAAAAGGGGGGAAATGCACAACAGATGTTCAAATTCTCACGGAATCCAAAGAGTCTGTACATACAGACATTGAATATTACTCAGAGGTAATCACTTAAAACTTACACCAGAAAAATCTCTTTTGAAGTCTTCTTAAAAGCCAAATAATAGATTAGCTTAACTAGGAGGACATCTATTTTAGGCAATTTGCTCTTTTAAGCTCTATCCACATGGGATCAAACTGACCACACAGCCACTGGAAAGATTAGATAGGAGGCTTTTCAAGGGCAATGAGTTTATGTTAATGAAGGAGGGACAGCTCAGAAAAACAGCTGAGAGCGGTTGCAAAACTCCAAGAATCTGATTAGTGTCACGGACTTGTACATGGAGGAAACTGCTGTATTAGTGTGCATGTTCTCAACAATAACACGCAACAGAATTCACATTTGATAGTAGACTAGTGGCTGAGATGTGGCAACCATCATGAAAAGCATTAAGTCCCAGCTGAGGGCCTCCAGGAAGGAGAAAGGATAATTCAGGACCTGAGTCCAGGAGCTACCCAAATGGTCAGACACACACTTCCTGTTGCCGTGTAGACACAGCCTGCTTTCTCCAGCCTGTGCTGGCTGCCCTCTGCTGCAGGTGCTGTCCGTCTGCAGCCCGAGGCGCTCTGCCAGGAGCCTGGGAGGATGACTTACCATCTGTGAGGACAACTGCTTCCTCCTGGCCGCTCAGGTCTCCCTCCTGGCCGCTCTGCTCGCCTTGCCCGGGTGAGCCGCTGACGGTGGATAGCTGCCCATTCTTCTGGAGTTGCTGCAGGAAGACAAAGCCGTGTAAACAGAGTTACAAGCTGAACTTTCCCTTCCGGAAAACAAGCCACGAAAGGAAACATGCAGAGAGATGGAGACTCAGGATTTAAACCTTCTAGGCTGGATGAGCTGGGTCTTTACAAGGCACGGCTATCAAGTAGGTTGTCATGAATGACGATTTATTTAAAATCCTACTAAAGTGGACATTTGCAGTCATCACTAAAGGATATCTGTGCCCAGCTGCAAAACCAGAAAGCACAGTGACTTTCTTTTTTTTAAATTCTGAGGATAATAAAAAAATAAGTTTTCAATGAATTGAAACTAGTACAAACACAGAGAACTGAGAGATTTGGGAAGGCTTTGTATAGATTTCTCATTTGTCTTAAGAGCTCTGTAAGGCTCATGCTATTCCTATTTTACAGGGAAGGACAATGGGATTCAATGTAACTGCGGATGGGCAGAAATGGCCCGTCACATGTCCCACAGCTGACCAGTGGAGCAGCCAGGGTTTGCCCAAGACACTTCAGACTGTGTAATGTCGCCCCGCCCCTTGTAAAGGTAACAGTAAAAACCGGTGCTATCCAATCAGCACAGTGCACTCTCGCGGTGCAGCCCACAGGGAGATGAACCACCAACCCCAAGGCAGTGCCTCCCTAGAGGTTCGAATCCACGAGCTGCTCTATAGGGCAATCTTCTGTGCAATTTACAGCCTCTGAAAACTTACTGGAGGGTCAGCTCTGAGTTGGTTGTGATTTGATTAGTCGGAGTTTTTTATCAAGAAATGAGTTTTTAGCAAGCGAGTCACTCTGACTCCGGTGCCCCCATGGGTAAGTGGGTAGACCTGTGCTCCCGACGGTTTTCAATGGCTGATATTTGGCATTAGAAGCCAGGCCTTTCTTCCACAGCACCTCTGAACAAATGCCAACATTCAGCCTTCTGTTCAGTGAGCAGACGAGCATGTTAGCCATTTGCATCACCAGGGACTCCCAGAATAAAGACCTGCGCCAGGTTTTGAAGGACCTGCCTGCTACAGAGAAATCACAAAGCCCTGGGCTCCATTTGGAAGGCCTCCCGTTTCACAAACAGGCCAATGATCTGCCGGCCAAACCGCTGCCTGAGATCAGAGCCCTGAAGACAGGGGGTTCAAGACCATCAATCCAGAAGCCCTGAGCTTTGCTAAATTGATTCCACCTGGCTGCTCTCGGCTCCCTGCAAAGCTGTCCTTCAGCTGTCTGCGCTGGAATGTCACTGTGCTGTAATACGTGCGCTACAGATGGAAGGCTTGGCTTCAAATGCCCATGCTGAGTGCATTTATTAAACAGAATGCTCAGATTACAGCTCCACTTAGAGGCTCCTCTTACCAAAATGTGAAAGATGGGAACATTAAATGAGGCCTACAGATGGAAAAAGAGGGTGGGACTCTCACCAAGCTGGGTTATTCTAACCAAGCAGAGTTACTTAGGTACAGAGCCCTGGAGGCACGCGGCATAAAGTACTAGGCTGCTGACAGAAAGACTGGGTCGAATCCACCAACCACTCCTCAGAAGGATGTACAGTCACTTGTTGTAAAGATTGAGCGTCGAAAACGCAATGGAAGGTTGCTATGACTCAACAGCAGTGAGCTCTGTGGGTGAGTCAGGAATTTAGCTTAGGAATGGGATGAACAGGTGAGCTCTGGTGGCCTAGTGGCAAGAAGGTGCACTGCAATCTCAGAGGTGAGTGGTTCAAATCCACCAGATGCTCTGCTGGAGAAGGAGGGACAATCTCCTCTTGTATCAGTCAGGTCCCATTCGACAGTACACACACAAAATCATCATCATCATCATCATCATCATCATCATCATCATCATCATCAAACAAACCAGAATGGGATGAACAGTCAGAATGAGCCGTCAGAGGAGGAGACCAAGAGTCACTTATTACTGAGGGTTCCGGAGCAAACCAACGATATATATCCCTGGACGTGGTAAAACAAATGCAGAACACAAAGATAGCCGTAAACTTTGGTCAACTCTGCTTATTGTTGAGTTGAGATCCTATGGATAACAGAAAACAGATCCAGGGCTCCCCTTAGAGTCAAGAATGCCAACAGTTTGTCTCTTTGGCCATGTCCTTGGAGAAAGACATCTCTGGGAAAGGTGTGACAGAAACTGTTTCCACCCCTCTGCACAACACAACTAAGCAGAAACGTAGAGAACCACCCTCTTCTTTTTTTTTTTAGAACAACCCTCTTCTAAGGCATCAGGATTCCAAAGTTCAATAGCCATGACTCTTAAAAAGAAAAAAAAAGAAAAGCTCTGGTGACCTAGTGGCAAGAAGCTGCACTGCCATCCCCAGGGTGCATAGTTCGAATCCATCAGATGCTCTGCTGGAGAAGGAGGGGCAATCTCCTCCTGTGCCAGCCAGAACTGATTTGATGAAACACAATAAAAAGAAAAAAATGAAATAAGAACAGAACCAAATAAAATGAATAATTATTTTAAAAAAAGAGTTCTTGGAAAATTGCTCTGGTCACAGCATAAGAAACTGTTAGCAGCTGATGAATCTGGAATCACAGAAACCAAGGAAGCTTTAGATAAAAGCTATCAGATCAAGGGCTAGACAATGGGAGATAGGTGATGAAGGGAGTGGGTAGAAGTGGAGGGGTATCTTGATGGATGGTGGAGCAAAGAAATAAGTGGGTCAGAGCACTTGTGTCAAGGACAGGGACAACACTGAAACTAATGGTTAATTCCACAATAAGGGATATATTTTCACTTTTTCGATAA
The DNA here is from genome assembly GCF_000299155.1 of Elephantulus edwardii. NCBI lineage: Eukaryota > Metazoa > Chordata > Mammalia > Macroscelidea > Macroscelididae > Elephantulus > Elephantulus edwardii. Next base: position 1,845,860 of record NW_006399774.1, on the reverse strand, counting down.
AATGCTCATCTGTTGGATACTTCTCTAGATCTGAACATTCAGATTGACACACACTAGGAAGAAGGATTGGCCATCCACTTCCAGAATAGCAGGCCTCTGAAAACCCTATGTACATGAGATTGGCACAGGACAGAGCGGAGTTTAGGGCTGTTGTACATAGGGTCGCTATGAGTCGTGAGCGTCTTGACGGCACATAACCACAACAACAACAAGAAGCCATTATATCCATAACCAGTCTCGCTGAGTTACAGATATGAGAACCTCACATCTGTGCTACAGATCTGTGGTACAGACCCACGAACTTTGGCCTCTTCTTAGAAATCCAGTAGAACCTGTTGGAGCCAGGATCTGTGTAAGGCGGAAATCAACCCAGAGAAGGACGCACAGATCTTTTCCACTCAAATGAGTAACAGGGAAGTGGTAAGACAGCTAAAGGTGGGAAACCTCTGAGATACAGAAAAACAACGCAGGTTCATCAATCACACACAAACGAAGTAGATTAGGAGACAGAATAAATTCAGCCCCCAAAGCAGGGGGCCAGCCAGACCTCCTTAAAGTCAAAAGTATGATGGTAAGATACTGTGTCCTCCATACATTTTAGCTATTTTAGTCAGGCCATTTGCCCTCTGCAAATGTGATCTTGTGGGAACGGCTCGCTTGCCCTTCTCAGCTGGGCTGAGGGATCCTGTCTCGTTTTATTCACACTGTGTGCTGGGCAGAGTAGGCAGAGTGAAAACCTCGAATCCTAGCCTTTGGTGAGGGAGACAACTGTTTTAAAAGGGATATATGATTAGGTATTATTGTCATGACAGGAGTCCAGAAGGAAGGCTGCATAGTGGAGTGGACTTGGGGGAAGGATTGTAGAACAATGAAAGAATTTTTCTTTTACTTTTCAAAGAGATGAGCAAATTGGGAGGGGAGAGATGGGCAGAGAGAAAAGTTCAACAATGAATGAATGGAAATCCAAAGTCTGTAAACTTTCATTAAAAGGAATAATAAAAAAAAGCATGAAGTGAGCATCCTGGTGGTGGAGTAGTTAAGAACTTGGTTAACAAAAGGTCAGTGGTTCAAACCCACCAACTGCTCCACTTGGTGGGAGGGGGCACTGTGGTCACCTGCCTCTGTAAAGATTACAGCCTTGGAAACAACACGAGGCAGTGCTTTTGTCTGAAACCACTCAACAGCTGTGGTTTGGGTCTGTGACCACACGGCAATTGTCTTGACTTCACACATGGGCTTATTAAACTTGGGAGCAGTTTGTGGCAGTGGCATCACTATTATTTTTGCGCAGTCTCTTTACTGAAAATGAGTTCTGAGCCTATTTTTTTATTAAGTGCACAGCTCAGGTCCCCACGCAGAGAAGGTGATGTTTCAGACTCCACGCTGGAACAAGTGGCTTTGCTCCTTGGCCACACTCACTTCCATCAGTCTGTCCTTGAAGGAGGTGCCTTGGTGATGCTGTGGCTGCTAAGTGAAAGGTGAGAATTTGGAACCACCCACCAGTCTCTCCCATCAGAGAAAGATGAGACAGTTCACCTCTCCATACGGTAGAAATAGTACAGGGCAGTCCTGCTCAGTCCTGCCAGGGGCTCTGGTACCCTAGTGGTAAGAAAATATGCTGTAATTTCCAAGGCACACAGTTCAAATCCACCACCTGCTCTTCAGAATATAGGCAATTTCCTCCCCTGTGATTTACAGCCTCTGAAAACCAGCTGGAGGGTCAGAATGACTTCTAATTTGGTGGCACACAACAACAACCCTGTTGCGTGATAATCTGCAGAAAGCTGGGGTTTTGCTCCTTGAAGTAGCAGAAGCTTTTGCAAAATCTCATGTTCTTATTTGCCTTGTTTTCTCAGCCCAAATAACAGTGCTTTTTCCTTTTTCTTCCATTCCCGTCATCAAAATGTTACAAGAATCCATAATAGTGGAGACCAGCTGCTGTTGATTCTGACACTGGTGACCCCATGTGTCTAGTGTCTGTGTGGAACCGTCCTCTGTAGTATTTTCAATGGCTGATGTTTTGGAAGTACGTTGCCAGGACTCTCTTCCAAGGCACCCCCGGGTAGACTCAAACCTCCAGCCTTTCTTTCACTTTATGACTGAGGAACTCCAAATATTTAATATTATTGTTTAAGAGAAGACACTGGCAATTAAAGCTATAAAAGAATCAATATTATGTCAACTTTACTGAAAAAAAAAATAATAATTTCCCCCAAAAAAGAATTTTATTTTTTTTTTAAAATTACTTTTTGTGTGTGTGCCGTCAAATCGGATCTGACTGGTACAGGAGGAAATTGCCCCTCCTTCTCCAGCAGAGCATCTGGTGGATTTGAACCACGTACCTTTGAGATTGCAGTGAAGAAATTATTTCTAATGTGGTTGTTATTTTGGTGTGCCTTTGAGTTGAATATGACTCATAGTGACCCTGTGAATCACATGCCTGAACCCCGTCCTATCCTGTGCCATTCTCATGATCTCTGATGGCATCACTAACTTAAGTTAGAGCCTCCTCAAGTCTTAAAACCAACCCATTATTTCCTTAACCTTATGGATGGAACTTTCCTCTCTTTTTGGTTCTATCTATATGCATAGAAACATTCAATTACTTTTTCTCCATCAATAAAAGTGGAAAATTCATGCTGTTTCATAACCTGGTAATATATATTGTGGACACACCTCTGTCACGAAACCCCTATCTTTCTTATCTCAGACACACATTAGCTCTGAAAGCTGTAACTGAAATGCGCACCAAAGAGAAAGACACACGCAGGGTAAGGTCTCTGGGTGCTGCGAACAGGTAAACACTCAGCTACCAGCTGTCCAGAAACTCGAATCTACCCAGAGGAGATGAGGGGGTGGGGAGGGCCTGGCAATTCACTTCTGAAAACCTGAAGCCCCGATGGAGCATGTGAGGGCCACCAAGTTCAAGGCAAGAAGGGGAACGATGAGGATTACAAACAAGAGAGAAGAAGAAAATGTTCCACGCTGCACCTTCCCTGCCTTATCCGCCCACCTCGGACTTAGTTTTATGAATGCTGCTCTATTTTTTTGAGACTGGAGCTGGACTGAAGACACACTCCTCACACTTCAACAGGGTAAGCACCAGAAAACCTATTCCCTGTTGGATTTGTACTTCAAAAAGTGTAAACGCCTCCTCTGAACTAATCAAAACTCAAAATGTTTTCAAGCTTATATCCTTCGTGTGTGTCAGCCAAAGTTCATTCCCTTTAAGTATTACCACATTACAACTAACCAAGGCCTTAAGAAAACTCTCTACAACTCTCGGCAACAGTGTTTTGCTCCCATTCCTGGGAACAGCCAAGACCAACAACTGGGAATATCCAAAATGGTGGCCAGGGCAGGACAGAACAGTGGTCAGGCTTCTCCTACCTGCTTCCTCCGCCACAGGACTTCACAAGTGGATGTGCACCCACTTGGCAGGTGAGGCCTACCAAGCTCTCCACAAAACTCTCTACAAAACAAGTGTGCTCTTATCAGCTCTCAGGATCGGGTGGGAAGAGAGGTGAGCTTCCACATATAACCCTCTCCAAGTCACTCCATGAAGAAGAACGTGGCATCAGAATAGGAGGAAGACTTATCAACAACCTGTGTTGTTACGCAGAGGACACAATCCAGCTTGCTGAAAGTGAGGAAGACTTGAAACGCTTGCTGCAGAAGATCAAGGACTAGAGCCATCAATCTGAATTGCATCTCACTCAAGATCGAGACGGCGAAAGTCCTCACCAGTGGACCAATAAGCAACATCATCATGGTGTTGTGCCACCAAGTCACCTGTGACTCAGTGACCCTATGTACATTAGCTCTGAAAGCTGCCCTGTCCTGAGTCAATCTCATCATCTCTGACAGACTAATCTCCCTGCTTCAGCCACTGAGTCAATCCATCTCATCCTGGGTCTCCTTCTCCTGTGCTGTTCCCCTCCACCCTACCAAGCATGATGTCCCTCTCCAAGGTCTGGTTCCTCCTGGCTATGTACCCTAGGTATGTGAGACAGAGCCTCAAAATTCTTGCCTCCAGTAAGCAAACTGGTTTTACCCTCTCCAGGACAGATCTGTTTGTTCTCCTCGCAGTTCACCGTATGTTCGACACTATTGTCCTGCACCATGACCCAAAGGCATCAATTCTGCTATCATCTTTAGTCACTGTATAGCTCTCTGATGCATAGCAAGTAATTGTGAAGACTATGGCCTGGATCAGGTGCACCTTAGTCTCCAGACTGATTTCATTGCTCTTCAGTACTCTAGAGAGGTCCCTATCAGCACAGGTGGGCTGGCCCACAATTCCTGCAGCCCATGAGTTGGAGAGAGAAGGGATGTCCACCACCATAATAACAGTCCCCAGAAAACCTGCTGCTGTCCAATGGATTCAGACCCTTGTATGCCAGACAGACTAGAACTCCCCCATACTAGGGTTTCAAAGGCTATAGCCTTTTACAGAAGCAGACTTCCATACATTCTATCAGGCCGGTGTTAGGTTTGAACTGCTTACCTTTTGATTAGCATCCCAGCACTTTACTACTGCACTCCCAGGGTTCCTTCTTCCTGTAAAGATTACAGCCCAGGGAGCCTTAAAATGAAATCAAATTCACTGCTGTCAAGGGGAGGCCCACCCACAGTGACCCTCCATCGAGGCTGGTGGTGTTAGGGTCATCAATAGACTATGACTCAGCAATTACTGAATCTGTTGCCGCTGTGAACACAATTCACATTGACCTCATAAACAGCAGATGTGAACCCTGCCCTACTCTGTGCCACCTTTATTGTCTCTGACATACTCAGGTCCACTGCTGCAGTCGCTCGGTCAATCCACCTGGTTGGCGTCTGTAAATCTTTATGGGAGGAGAACGCGCATCTTTCTGTCACAGAGCAGCTGGAGAATGTGAATGATAAGGTGGGAACTGACACAGTGACTGCCGCAATGGGCGTGGGTGTGTCAGAAATGACGAGGAAGGAGCAGGATAGCAGAGAGTTCAGGTCTGTTTGTTCACAGGGTCACTGTCAGTCTTACTCGACGGCACTTCACAACCACACTGTTCACTACAGATTAATAAACAAGCATAAGTAAACTCACGCTTGCCTTGACGATTAGGTAATCAGCCCCAGCAAATAACGTCCCAAATATTCTTTCATGTAAAGCTCAAACAGTCCAAAGGCAGAGAAAGTGTTAGTCTTCACTGGTAAGAAGACATGAATTTAGAGACGAGGTTCCAAGGCTAAGGTGAGCCTAGACTTGAACTCAGATCTTGTACGTGCTGAAGGCTCTTTGCTGTGTCTCCTAGAACTTCTATGGGCAATGAAAGAAAAAAGGCCGGCGACTGTCATCCCTTCAGACCTGTGTGTCATCTACCTTACCCCTTTTTTCCTAAGCCCTCAAAACCAAACCACAGCTGTGAAGTGGATTCAGACAGACAAGCACTGCCCGGTGGGGTTTCTGAGGCTGTAATCTTTACAGAAGCAGGAGGCATGTCATCCCCTCACGCCCAGGTGGAGCAGTCGGTGGGTTTGAACCACTGACCTCTGTTAGACCAAGTTCTTAAACACTGAACCACCAGGACTCTCTCTTTGCTTCTCTGGAGTTTACGAGGAAGATCTGAAGTCATAACTCTGCCCAGCACACAGCATGAATAATAAGACAAGATGTCCTGGCCCCCACTGAGAGAGGAAAGCGAGTTATTCCCATAAGATCACATTTGTGGACTGACAAAAAATAGCTAAAATGTATGGAGAACTTAACATGTGCTGGGTGCTGTTCCAAAGACACCCTGAGTTGGATAAAAGCAAATGTGTTTTATTAGAAAAGGTGAGGAGAACAGGACAGGTGAAAGAATGGGCCCAAAGTCACAAAAGCAAGTTAAGGTCAGGGCCAGAATTCAAGCCCAGGTGATCAGACCTGAGGCCCACTCTCCAACCTACTTCCTGTTTGCTAGTGTAGGCAATGAGAAAACACGAGCTCTGAAGTATTTCACGTACCAGGAAGTCCCCAGACCTTAGCTCCGCTCCTGTGAGCCTGTCAGACTGAGCCCAGACAAGGCAACATCCTTTAGTTTGAGCCAAACAGCTCCTGAAATAGGATTTCACTCTCCAAGTTCTACCTTAAAGTGATTCTGTTTTCCCATGAAAATTCATCTAAGGAGCTGGCAGAAATTGGAATGAAAATGGTTTCCAGTTAAGCAGTAGCTCCTTTGCAACTAGGCCCCATTCTCACAATATATAAACTAAGGGGGAAAAGCTTCTTCTACTTGTGAAAGTAAACATCAGTGAGAGAAACAATTCATTCAAATTCATTGTTGTCAAGTTCAAACCGACCCAAGCTGATCCTCCAGCAGGTTTTCAGAGGCTGTAAATCACATGGGAGGAGACTGACTGACTTTCCTACTCAGAGCAGCTGGTGGATTTGAACTGTGTGCCTCCTGATTGGGAGCAGAGCAACTCTCTACCCATTAGATAAACAACAGAACATGGAAAATGTAAAAAATTAAGGAGGTCAACTAAGGTCCCCAGTACTATTTAGTACATCAGGACGTTAACAGTTTAGTAGCACCATTTTCTAGTTTTTTCTTCCAGTATTTTTTTAACACATTTGCAACCATACGGCACAAAGACCTGTTCAGTTTGCTTTTTAAATTTAATATTAAAGCACAAAACACATCTCTACATAATGCCATATGTTTTGTAGGCACTATTTTAAATGTCTAAAAGATAAGCTGTAACCACCCCCTGAATCTGGGATATTTAGTATATAACTTCTGACACTGCGATTAAAAATGCATTTTATTTTGCCTTCTTTTTCCTTAATGAGTTTGTTGTCATTGTTGTTGTGCAACATGGTAGTAGTAGAACGTGATTTTGTGTAATTAATTAAAGAATCCCAGCATCTGTTTCTTGCTATCTCCTAAAGGTTTATATATTGCTTAGATTTAACAAAGCTTTCTGCTTGGATTTATTTGAAATTCAAAGCTGCCGTGTTTTAAGATGAGAGTAAATCACAGGGCTCCCAAGTCAGAGGCTTGGGGATCAGAGTCAACATCAGCCACTTTGACACAGAAAGATGGGTCGTCTGCTCTCAAAAGAGTCATAGCCTCTGAAACCCAGTGGAAACTCATCACATATTTCTCCTTCAGAACAGCTAGTGGACTTGAACTACATACTCTGGGCATATTGTTAGGAGGGACTATTCTTTGGAAAGGGACATCATGCTTGGGAAGGTGGAGGGTCAGCAAAGGAGAGGAAGACCTTCGACCAGATGGAATGGCACAGTGACAGCAGCAATAGGCTCAAGTATGTCAGAGATCAGGAGAATAGTGTGGGACTTGGCTCAGATCCGGATCTGTTGTTCACAGCGTTGTTATGAGTCATACTCAATTTGATGGCACCTGTCAACAACAACCTATTTTGCATAGGGAGCACTGGTGGGTGAGTGGTAAAGCAGTTGTGCTGCCAGCCTAAAGGCACGTGGTTCGAATCCACCAGCCATCTCTGAAATAGAAAGATAGGTGACCTTTTCCTGTGTGATTTACTGCTTCTGAAAACCCACTGGAGGGTCAGCTACGAGTTAGTTCTGACTCAGTGGCACATAATATCAATCTTGTAAGGGAGCTCTGGTGGCATAGTGATAGGAGTTGTGCTGCCAGTCTAAAGGTAGGTCCAAAGGTAGGCGTCATGACCATCAGCTGCTCTGCAGGAGAAAGATGGGCAATTTCCTCCTGTGCAGTATACTGCCTCTGAAAACCCATCACGGGTCAACCGTGAGTCTGTTCTGCTCAACGGTACATAACAACAGCAGAAGATCAAAATCCACAGCCTTCCATATGGATTCCAATTCAACCTCAAGAAAGCCAAAATCCTCACCAAAGAACTGAGAGGCAGCTTCATGACAGAGAAAAGACTGAAGCTGTCAACCATTTCATCTTACTTCGATCCATAATCAGTACCGTTGGTACTAGCAGTGGAGAGGTCAAAACTGTGTTGCTTTAGGAATAGCTGCTGTCAAGGACCTCTGCAAAGCACTTAAGAGCAACAATGTCAGTTTAAAGACTAAGATGTGCCTGGTTCCCAACCATGGTGTTTTCAATTGCTGCCTATGAATCGGAAAGTTGGACGAGAAATAAGAAAAATAGGAGGATAATTAATGCCTTTGAATGGTATTGGAGTACTCGATATCCCATAGAACTTCCAGCAAACAAAACTTAATCTTTCCTATAGGAAATACAACCAGGGTGCTCCTTGGAGGCAGGTGTGGTGAAACTTCATCTCAAATACTTTATTGTTAGGAGGGGTCGTCCCTGGAGAAAGACATCATGAAGAGAAAGGTGAAGGGTCAGAGAAAGGGTGGACCTAGGCCCTAGGCCTTCAACAAAACGGATTCATTCTCTCTCTCTCTCTCACACACACACACACACACACACACACACACAGAGTGACTGTAACAGTACAGCAGAGACGACGAGGATGGCACAGGATAGGGCAAGGTGCTCGATGGCACTTAACAACAAACTGTTTTTATACTGAGCCGCAGTTAGGGGTCAATCCTGGAGGCCTAACAACAGGGAACAAGCCTGCGGTGGGGAGAAAGCTAAGGCATGAATATGTTGTTATTCTTCGTTTTTCCCCTTTGAATAAATATCACCTGTGACTGATAAATATCATTGTGACTGACTGTTCACAATGGCTTTCCTAACCACCAGCTTTGACTTTCACCACATGGCTGGGTAGGAACATAAAACAGGGTGCACTTAACATCCCATGGCTCCATCTTCCCATCCCACCAGAATGAAATGGAGCAGTTTTCGCAGCAGCTAAAGATCTCATTACCAGCAAGGAAGAAGAAACAGAATGCAGCGCTTGTCATTTAAGGCCAAGTGTCATTTGCTACATGAGAGCAGCAGCCTCAGCAGAGAAACAGAGGCCAACATGAGACAGAGCTGGCATGGGTCTGCTGCCCCACAGGCCAGCCCCAAACTTGCCAGAGGACAGGGAGGAGACCTCACAATTGGTAGGACAAAGAGTTTTGTAACACTGACCTAAGCCATGAGGCTGAAGGCCAAGGGGCCCGTGAGCACACTTGGAAGCTGTTCTGACTGAAGAACTGTATCCTGCTGTCGACATGAATTGTAACCTGTTAACTTCTCTAATCCACCCCCTAACGGTGAGCATAGTTCTGTGGGATCTGTGTGGCCACTGCAATGGACTTTGGACCCCATAGGGGAGCAGTATGACTGGTGTTGGAATAGAAGAAACATCTGCAGGAGCACAGAGACCATGTCTGATCTTACAGGAAATGGTTTTGTACTGTGGACGTTGCTGTGGGAACTGACAATTCCCCTTTGTGACATTAACAGAGGTCAGACTCAGCCATGCCTGTACTGCCTGACTCTTTTTACATCACCTTTGGAGGCCAAAGAAAGAACCATGGGTGGGGAGGGGGAATGAAAACAAACTAAAAATATAGCACGTTATTTATAGCCCAAGAATTCATGGATTATTTTTTCTTCTTCTTTTAGTTCAGTCTGTTTTCACTTTTAAAATTTTAAAATTCAAAACTCTCAAACTCATTTCTCTGGAGTCAGAACTGACTCACAGCTGACCCTCCAGCAGGATTCTGGAGGCTACAAATCACACAGAAGAGGGGAGTTCTGGTGGCCTAGTGGCAAGGAGCTGCAACTACAATCCCAGAGGCTCACGGTTCAAATCCACCAAATGCTCTCCCGGGGAAGGAGGGACAATCTCCTCCTGTACCAGTCAGATCTGATCTGACGGTACACTCACACAAAAATAATAATAAAAAAAAAACCCCAACAAATCACACAGAAGGAGAATGCCCCATCTTTCAAGAGAATAAATAGAAAACCCCATCTTTTCCCCTAGCTTTCTACCAAAAGACTAAATCAAATGACACAAATTCCACAGAGGTAGTCATTGCTAAAGGTTTGGTATGTATAATTACAGACTTAAAAAAATGTTTACATAAATAAACATTAAAAATCATCACTCCTTCCTCCTCTGCTTCTCTAATTATTTGTTTTATTATAAACACATTAAGGAAACATACATTCTTGGCAAGCTCCGGTTTTCCTCTTATACCACAGACATCCTTCCACATCAGAGTGTCTAGATGGACCTCCTTCCTTTAGACTGTCTGTCGTATGCTTCAAAATGTAACTGGCCCTGTCTTGTGATACCAACAAAGCGAGACAAAAACAAAACAGCCACCCTCCTGCCTGAGATGCTTCTGACTCCGAGTGACCCTCCTCCGGGCTTCTGAGACTGTAAATAATTATGGGACTGTCTTTCTCTGTAAGAGTAGATTTAAAAAAAAAACACCAAAAAACAAAAATCTTCTTTTATATTGGTTTGCTTACAAAATTCATATACATTGTGTTTCGCACTATTTTTCATTCACATTGTGTTTCATAGAATCATGCTCATGCATTATGTTTTATAAATTTCCTCACCTTTGGACTATGCCTTTCATCATCTTGTTTTGTCAGGTCCCCTCCAGATCCTTCCCATTTCTTTTACCCTCTCCGTCAACTCATGAAATTGTGCAACCCTGTGATTTTTGCCCCTAAACATCTTCAATCCTCTGCTCCCACTCCTTTCCCCCTTGAATCCCATACATACCAGTTATCCTTTTTTTAAAAAAAATAATAATGGTCTTGTGCAGTATTTATCCTTTTGAGATTGAGTTAGTTCACTCAGATAATGTTCTTCCGTCTCTCCCAAGTTATGTAGTATTTTTTGAAATCGTTTCTCCTGATTGCTGCATAGTATTTCACTGTGTGAATGTGCCACAATTTCTGAATCCATTCAGTTGTGGATGGCCATTTGGGCTGTTTCCATGTTCCTGTCATGGTGATACTGCTGCTATGAACATTTTTATACTCCATTTGTGTCTTAGTTCTAATTTCCTTGGGGTATATTCCCAGCAGTGGAATAGCTGTGTCATATGAAATTTCTATGTTCAACCTTTTGAGGTGGAAGAGTAGATTTGAATAGCCAAATCCTCTCCGTTAGCTGTCTGACACATTACACACTATGCTCCCAGGGCTCCTATACACTCTGGGTGTGTTATTGGGAGGTGTCCATCCCTGGAGAAGGACAGTACAGTTGGAAAAGTGGAGGCACGTGAACACTGCAGAGACTGTGAGGATGGTGCAGGACCGGGCAGGAGTCCATTCTGTCATACGTGGGGCACAGCTGATGCACCAGCGCCTAACAACCGCCACCTCTGCTGACAGACAAGGGAGGGGTTTTATTGTATATTTCAAGTCCTCTATCGGCTGTAAAGAGATGTACAGTCATTTCTGCTAGGTGCTGGCAAAGGTTATGAAATGTATCACGTGCTTCCTGAAAACCAAACACATTTTCTGCTCAAGTGCAGCCAGCCTGCTCCTCAGAAGTGAGGTCGGAGTAACACTTAACCTCCTGTGTCTTGGAAATGTTCCCAGAAGAGGGCAGAAGCACCTGATGGTCCAGTGGATAGGGAGCTGCGCTGCCAACCCAAAGGCAGGCAGTTTGAATCCACCAAGTGTTCTGCAAGATGAAGATGGGCAGTCTCCTCACATGTGATTTACAGCCTCTGAAAACATGCTGGAGGGTCAGCGATGAGTCAGTTCTGACGTGACAGCAATGAATGAAGAGGGGAAAAAATATCAGAAGTGACTCTTCCCTGAAGAAAAATCATGCTAAATAGAGGATTAGAGAAAAAGGTGTTTGTTTGTTTGTTTAATTGTTATGGAACAAATTATTGAGAGAAAAGCTCCAAGAATGGTTTCATACGTGAAGTGAGTTCAGGTGGAATGCTTTTGGCTAAAAACAACAGTAAATCCCCCCTTACAGGTGACCTATAATAATATGGACATTTACTGTCCTAGATAAACAAACACCCAGAGCTAGTTCAGCTCTGAGGTTAATTGAACACTTCAGACCTGGGATCAATTCAACATTTCCCGTCACAGGAAAATTCAAAGTCTTTCCACTTACTCTAGATATATTTTCTGAATTCATTTTCTTTTTCATGCTTATCTTCCTGGGACCATGTATCCCATGTAAACGAAATGCAAAAGAATCACTGTTTCATTTTAAGAGGAAAATTCTTAACAAGATAGACTGACATAGTGGGTGTAACGCAGGACCTGACAGTGGGACAGCGGTATATACATTTAGGGCATATAACACAATAGCAAGACACGAATTTCTGTGGGTAAACCATGTGGAATGATCCTTTTACCTCTGTAACTTTCTCAGGGTACCTGGTGGGCTGTAGGGCGGGGTGCTACTGTTAATCTTAAAGAGGCATCTCTCGAGCAGTTCAAATCCTCCAGCAGCTCTGCAGGAGAAAAGATGGGCAGCCTCCTCCCTGGAGAGGTACAGCCTCAGAAAACCTGCCGGAAGGCCTGTGAGTGGGCAATGAGCGTGTGAGTCTCCCTTCCTTTAAAGAGCCATGTTATCCACAACATTGCACCTTCAGATGTTATGTTAGAGCAAATCCACTCCACCATAAGGACATTCCATTTCTTGGACGCAAAAATACAACACTGTTGCTGTGTACCTTTGAGTCGGAGCTGCCCCTCAGAGGCAGGAAATGACACGGGAGGAAAGTGCCCACTTTTCCCCTGAGGAGCAGCTAGTGGATTTGAACCACATACCTTTGCATCCGCAACGCTATTCCTGTTTCATAATTTTTAAAAAATATTTTTAAACATTAATATTCTAGAAAATATAAATTCTGTGTAGTAGGATAAGTAGCAATAAGGGTACTTTTTGTAAATAGTCTTCAATTGTTAAAGATAGATGAGACTGGGTCTACAAAGGAATTATATTGTATTTCCTTTAAGACACTTTAGTAAATAAAATCAAGAAGGCTTAGCCAACTTAACATGGGTAAAATGTTGATGATGTCAGTCATATTTAACCCTAGGTGAATGGGCATATTGGTATCCTTTAGATGATATTTCTATGTTTGTTTATGTTATAAACCTTCCAGAGTTAAAAGAAAAAAGTATTTCTAGAATGGAGCTTTAAATGTTGGAATATAGTTAATAAAATGGCATATTTTTTATCTGTTTCAAATAGTGAAGTGTTTCATCTCCTGGCAAAGAGCTCATTTCTAATTAAGACAAATAGTGCATGGGGGTAAGGCAGTCAGGAATTTACATTCCATGAACTCAAAACCCAGGCAGGACAATGGACCTTTAAGCCAGAGAGGGTTTTTAAACAGAGAAAAGGAACTGCTTATCAGGTTTCAGGGGTGTTATTAAAATGTTGAGCTCAAAGCTCTCTCAAACCACATGAAATTGAGAAGAACATGCACCCTGGGCCAAGAGTGAGTCTGTGTGTGACCTCTGAGCACAAGTCCTTATCTCTGAGACGATGATGCCCTTTGCAGGGACCAGAAAATTATTCCCAAGCCTCCCAGGTCGGGGAGGCAGCCTTCTTTCTGAAAATACGGATGCCCTGAAGCTTCTGACCTTCAAGTAAAACCACAGCTTGTTTTTAATCATGAGACTTCTTTCCGCTCATCTATTCAGAAAAATAAAGCCAACCAACCACCACCACCACCAATCCCCTTAATGCTGGTGGCATTACTCCAAACACAAGTGAGCTGAGCTGAAGGACCCAGGCAGCACTGATGGCTGTGTGCTCCAACAGTAGTGGAAAGGTGGGCAGTTTGAACCCAACTCACCCCAGTTTCTTGCCTAGTGCTTTGTGGAGAGTTCTGAATATTCCATGGACCCCCGAAAGAGCAAACAAGTCTTAGAGGAAGTGCAACCAGAGTGTTCCTAAAAGGCAAAGATGGGAACCTTGGTCGCACATTCTCCGGGCATGTTGTTGAGGAGAGGCTAGTCCTTGGAAAAAGGCATCACGTTGGAAAAGGTGGAGGATCATCGAAAAAGAAGACCCTCAACAAGCTGGACTGACACGTGGCTGTAATAATGGGCAGAGCCTGCCCGATCTCATGAGGAGAATGGCTCAGGACAGAGCACGGTTCAGATCTGTTGTTTAAAGGACTGCTATGAGTTAACAGTCAACCTGACGGTGCCTGAGAGTCTGAAAAAATGTTCCCCGTAGGGTTAAATGGAATGAATGAAATTCATGACAACAAAAGAACAGGCTTCAGGCCAGTGAGATATTGAGGCGGGTTAACTGTGGCTTTGTGGGAGCATCTAAATTCAGGGCAGTTGGCCGGGGGTTGCCATGCCGAGCAGACCTCAGAAGCAGACACCTGCACCTTCGATGGCAGGGAGCATATGAACAGTCAGCTGCACAGTCTGTGGCCTTTCAGAAGCAAACTGTCGGATCTTTCTTCTTCACACCTGGGGTCACCATGTGTCAGAAAAAAAAAAAGCAATAGCAAAGGCAATTAGGAAGCTCATCATAATCCAGAACCCCACTGTGGATGTCAGAACTCCAGCTGGTGTAGTTTGTAGGTCGTTGGGCTGTTGACCCAAAGGCTGAGCCTCTCTGGTGGTTCAAATCCACCAGCAGCTCCAAGGAGTGAGAAGGTCCATTTCCTTCCACGCTATTTACTTCAGAAACCCAGTGGCTCAGCTATGAGTCGGTTCTGACTCATGGGCAGTGAGCAAAATGAGAGAGAGCAAAGTTAAACAGATTTACTGGAAATGGAAAGACTCTGTAGTGCATGTTGAATCTCTAAGGGAAAATCCAACAGGAGAAGCCTCTTCTGGAATGTTCTGCCCTCAGAACCCTCTGAGCCACACTTACTACCACAGAGTTGAACACACCACAGATAAATGCAGGCTGTTTTCAGACACAACATTTCAGCCAAATGCCCCTGTCATTTAAAAAGTTATAGTTGTTTTTAAAAGTATTGAAACTCCTGGGTTCTCTGGGAAAGTATGTAAAAGAAAACAAAAGCGCTCTAAATCTGGTTAGGTGGGAGCTCAAGCATGGGGAATGCCTAAGATCTCCACATGAGATGACCCAACGGGGAAGCGCGGCCTCTGGTTACAGGAATTCACTTTGTGCAGAGGCCTGGCCAGATTCACTCCCCAAATGCCTATCTAACAATGCCGGAAGTCCCCACAGCACGTGAGATTGTGACACAAGAGAAAAGTTAAGGGGAGGCTAACTGAAAGGTCAGTGGTTTGAAACCACCACAAGAGTGTTGCCTCCACAAGAAACGAGCTGGTGATCTGTTTCCACAAAGAATCCCAGGAAACTCTACGGTGCGACTCTGTTCTGTCACAGGAGGCCACTAAGAGAGGAGATAGACTCAAGATGAACATAATAGCTTACTCAGGACTCAAGACTAACACAGTAACTCATTTAGGATAAAAAGATATCAAGTACATGCAATCTGTGAATTCGACGAAAACTCAGCATCCTATGATACCCAACCAACGTTCTCCTCTGTGTGGGAACTGTACAGGAATCACAGGAAATGAAGCACCACCAGCCCCATCCAGGAACGTGCAATCATTGTTTCCAACCTAAAGGTGAAAGGTTTAGATTCTTTGAGGTGTCCCTGAAGAAAGGCCTGGTGATCCACTTCTAGAAAAGACTGTTGTGGTGGTGTTAGTTGCTATCGAGTCAAGCGTGACATACAGCAACCCTGTGGACAACAGATATGCACCTTGCCCTACGCTGCAGCAGAGATGCTATCCTCAAGATGTCTGACAGGCCTGAACCCACTGTTCCCACCAACGTGTCTTCCTCTCCTGACCCTCCACCATGATGTCTTTTTTCAAGGACTAGTATCTCCTGCACTTTGGAGAGTTTGCTGTTAGGGACCTCTTCAAAGTGCTGAAGAGCAATGGTATCTCTTTGGAGACTAAGGTGCGTCTGATACAGGCCATAGTCTTCGCAATCACCTGTTATGCATCAGAGAGTTGGACAATGACCAAGGAGGATAGAAGGAGAATTGATGCCTTTGAGCTGTGGTGCTGGAGAAGAGTATTGAGAATACCATGGACTGCTAGGAAAACAAACAGATTTGTCTTGGAAAGGGTTAAACCGGGTGGATCCTTGGAGGCAAGGATTCTGAGGCTCCGTCTAACTTACTTTGGACATGTTGTGAGGAGAGACCGGTCCTTAGAGAGGGACATCATGCTTGGTAGGGTGGAGGGACAGCGCAGGAGGGGAAGGCCCTCTATGAGGTGGATTGATTCAGTGACTGGGATAATTGGGATGGGAGTGTCAGAGACAGTGCGATTGGCACAGGACAGAGCGGAGTTTAGGGCTATTGTACATAGGGTTGCTATGAATCGCAGGCGACTCGACGGCACATAACAACAACAACAACAGTATCTCCTGCAGCCATGCCCAAAGTAGGCAAAATAAGACTTCATCAGCCTTGCCTCTAAGGTCTACTCTGGTTATGTTGTTGCTGCTAAGTTCTGTCGGGTCATAGGCGACTCATAATGACCCAGTTAACGAAAACTCCTCGACACTTGTGTGACTTTCATCCTTTCTCCAGGTTCATAGGGTTTCTGGAGGCAAGCTATTTACGGAAGTGGATGCCACTCCTGCTTCCAAATCCTGGTTATAGTTCCTTTTTTAAAAAATATATTTATTATTATTTTTGTGTGTGTGTCTGTGTACCATCAGATCAGATCTGACTGGTACAGGAGGAGATTGTCCCTCCTTTCCCGGCAGAGCATCTGGTGGATTCGAACCATGTGCCTCTGGGATTGCAGTGCAGCTTCTTGCCACTAGGCCACCAGAGCTCCCCTATAGTTCCTTTAAAACATACTTTTTATTATTTTCACAGTCCATGGGATAATTGGTACTCTTCTCTAATGCCAAATTCAAAGGCCTCAATTCTTTTCTGTCATCTTTACTCTTTGTCGAACTTTCAGATGCACAGGAAATAATTGAAAAGACCCTGGCTTGGATCAGGCACACCTTAGTCTTTAAACTGACACTGTTGCTCTTTAGCATTTGGCAGCACCTTGACAGATTATATCCCCATGTGGTGGTGTGTGTTTTGATTTCTTAACTGCTGGTAGCAAGGGTGTTGACTGTGGATCCAAGTAAGATGAAATCTTTTCTCCACCTGTCATGATGGTGCCTGCTGGTCCACTGGTGACTATTTGTGTCTCCTTGATGTTGAGATGTAATCCATATTGAGGGCTCTAGTCTCTGATCTTGCTGCAGCAAACATTTCAAGTCCTTACTCTCAGCAAGCAATGTCTTGTCATATGCAGAAAAGCAAGCTGTTGAGTCTTCCTTCAATCCTGATGCCATATTCTTCTTATAGTGCAATTTCTTGAATTATTGGCTCAACTTCCAGATTGAGTAAGTACAGAGAAAAGGTACAACCCTTGATGCATTTCGTTCCCGATTTTAAACCATGCATTGTGACCTTAATCTGTCTTTGGTCTATGTATAGATTTCACATGAGCACAATCAAGTGTTCTGGGATCATTTTTCTCCCTTGGAGCGGCTGGGGGATCAGAACTGCTGACCCTTTGGTTAGCAGCCTGCACTACATCACCGGGGTTCCTTCACCAAACATCCAGTGCTCAGTTATCACTTAACTTTGGAGTCCAGGCAGCTGGAGGCGATACAGATCTCCTCACGTCATGCTGTCTCCTAGAGCTGGAGCCTAAAATACCAGAAAGTGGGAGCTTTAGGGAAAAGAATCCATCATCTCATGGCTCGGAGGCTCAAATCCACAGTGTCAGCCGAGCCACAGTCCCTTCTCCGTCCACCCTGGCAGAATCTCCTGAATCTTGATCTGTTCCTAGTAGCCCTGGTGTTTCTTGGCATTCCTTGGCTTGTGGGCACTATCTCACACGATATCACCCCTGTGGGTGACTTTCCTTTAAGTCTTCTCTCCCCTTTCACAGACATGACTTAGGAGACTTAAGGACTAGGCGTACAGACTACTCTTAATACGGCTTTATTAATATAAGAGAAAATCTTTGCAAAGAAAAACCCCATATACCCTCCTTTCCAGCTGGGCAAGGCCACACCCATAGGCAAGAAGGTTAGAATTTCACATTTCTTTCTAGGAGATGCAAATTAGTCAACAGCAGACACTGACTAATATGGACCTTTCAGGAATATATTCTGAAGTCCTTGGGTGACACAAAGAGCTAAACATCTGACTACTAACTGAATGGATGCTGGTTCAAAATCCACCCACGGGAACTTTGTAGGAAAGGCCTGGTGATATGCTTCCAAAAGCTCACAGAACAGGACATTGCACAGATGACGGTTCTGTTCTGACACAGGGGTTCCAGTATCCTAGTATCATGGCACAAGCTATGTGTGTCTAAGACAGTCACACAAAGCTCTCAATTTCTACCCGCTTCATAGACTTCCACAGCATCCACATACAGAACAGGCAAATCAGTATTCTGAAAAGTTCAACGCATTGCCTTCCAAGGCAGAACCACTTCCCAGGTGACCCTCCTGTGGGTCACCTGGAAAGAGACCGTCCATCTCTCGCCCTTGGAGTGGCCAGTGAATTTGATCCATCAGAGAGACATCCCCTTTGGGTGAGCAGCGCAACGCCCTAAGGATTACACCACCAGAGTGCCCTTCTGGGGAGCTGCTGTTGTTGAGTCATCGGGTTGAGTATGACTCGTGGTGACTCTACGAACAACAGATCTGAACCCTGTCCTTCCTGTTCTATCCTCACAATCTCTAACACCCTCCCTCCCATTGTGGCAGTCCAACTGGTTCAGGGTCTTCCTCCCTTCACCATCCCTCCACCTTCCCAAGCATGATGTCCTTCTGCAAGGACTAAACTCTCCTAGCAACATGCTCAAAGTACACGAGCCAAAGCTTCACCATCTTTACCTCCAGGAAGCACTCTGGCTGCTCCTTCTCCAACACATATCTGTTTGTTCTTTTGGAAGTCCACAGGATACTCAACCCTCTTCTCCAACACCACAGCTCAAAGGCATCAAATCTCCTTCTGTCATTCTTGGTCTAGTCCAGGTATCAACTGCACAGCAACTGAATGAAAACACTGCAAATCAAATGCTGCAGTCCAAATCTACCCAAACATGCAGTCAAGATGTATTATCAATAACTGGTGATTGGAATGCAAAACCTGGAAACAATGAAAAAGGAAGAGGAGCTGGGAAGTACGGGCTTGGTGACCGAAATGAGGCCAGAAAGAGAATGATCAAATTTTGTACGTTTAGTGATTTATTCATTTAAACACTCCGAGGGGCTAGGACTGTGGACATGTTCTAAAAGCAGTGGTGGCTCAGTGGCAGAATTCTCTACTTTCATGTGGGAGAATGACCAGCACTCTGTAGCTGAGTCCATGTTGTACTGCTAACTGAAAGGTCTGACGTTCAAATCTACCAGCTGCTCCGAAGAGAAAGATGAGCTGTCTCTTCTCATCAAAATTTCAATACCTGGAAATGCAACGACATCCAATCCAGGAAAACCCCATCAAAACCGGGTAGACAGTGCAGGACGAGGTGGAGTTTCATTCACTGTGTTGTATATGGGGTCACCGTGAGGGAGTGAGTGGCCCCACAAAGGCACAAGACACAAAGGCACAAGACTAGTGTTCTCATGTTTGTCTAATACTTCCCACTCAGTCAGTGAGCTGTCAGCAAGCCCACATATATTCCTATTAGCAATAGATCCCAGTCCCATTGAAGTCCTACACAGCACAGCATATCCAGGTATTGACTCTCGTTAAAGAGCCATTCTTCTTAAAGGAATCTGCAGTTTGGGCTAGTAAAATGGTTTTAGCACAAAAATTTGAAAATACAAAATGGACTGAAGTCCACTGAATGCCCTAGAGAAATAAATGTGACAGAGTCTCTCCACTCACACAGGTGAATGAAACACTTCCAACTATGGGGGAAGTAAGTGTCATCTTGAGTACAGTTTATAGATTTTAAAGTTTAAAAAAAATGTAGATGCTAACACTACTTCTTCTAACAAGCATGGAGGAGGAAAGCCTTTGTGGTTAAAACACTTCACTGCTAATCAAAAGGTCAGTGGGAGGAAGAGGATCCAGTCGTGTTTGGAAAGATTTACAGCCTTGCAAATGCTCCACAATGGTTCTATGCTGTCCCCTGGAGGGCTGCTGGGAGTTAGAAGCCACTTGAAGCAATGGGGAAGCAGAGAGGTGCCACAAACACATGAGTGTCATAGACGGAGTGAGATGCACTAAGAACACAGGTCCCCAGCCGCTGTGCAATGAACACAAATATTCGTACAAGACACACATCTGAGGTTGTTATTGTTATGTGCTGTTGAGTCACATGCAGCTCATAGTGATTCTATCAAAAACTATTCTGAACCCTGTCATATCCTGTGCCATCTCCCTCACACTTGAATCCACTGCGGAAGTCATTGTGTCAGTCCCTCTTGTCAAGGCCCTTCTTCTCTTACGCTGAACCTTTATCTTTCCTAACATGATGTCCTTCTACAAGGACTGATTCCTCCAAACAAAGAGCCCAAAGTGTGAGAGACAAAGCTTCACCAGCCTTGCCTCTAAGGAGCAAACACCCCAGATGCATTTTATCCCAGACAGACCTGTTTGTTCTCTCAGCAGTGCAGGGGGTATTCAGTACTCTTCTCTAAAACCACAACTCGAAGGCATCAGCTCTTCTTCTGTCATCCTTATTCACATCAATTCTTCTTCTGTTGTCTTTAGTAACCATCCAGCTTTCAGACGCACAACAAGCAACAGAGAAGACTATGACTGGGATCAGCCGCACCTTAGTCTCTAGACTGACATCATTGCTCATTAGTACTCTAGAGAGCTCCTTGATAAATTTTCTCAGTGAAACTCTTCTTTTGACTTCTTGACTGCTGGTAACAGTCAAGGGTGTTGATTGTTGACTGGGGGTTGATCTGAGATTGACTGAAGTGACAGAGGCCATATGTTTGTGTGAAAGACTGAAATGAAAGAACCCGTGACTTCAGCAATGGGCAGGGTTCAGGTTGGCTGGTCACTGACTCACTAAGAGTCTCATCCAACTTGAAGGCACCTAACAACAGCAGGCTTCCCTAGGGGAGGAGCTGGCTAGTTGGTAGATTGACCTGTTGATTCTCAGCAGCCTACGCTCTCATCTATCACCCCCTCCAGCTGGTTCCTGTCCATTCAGACGGCTGCCAGTTTTGCAACTATATTGTCACTGAGCTTTATTACTGAAAATAACTTCTGATTTTTATTTGTTTTTTAAATGCCAGGAGAATTTCCTGCTCCCTCCACTGCTACTTCAATTCTCAGTCTCTGCTCCATCAGACTGAAAAAGAAAATGAACAAGCAAAATCATTCACATCACGTGCAAGAGACTTTAACTTCATCTGCAAAGAAGGCTCTGCTAAGACAATGTGATTAGCCAAGAATCCATCACTGCTCTCTCACAGAACGTCCTACTCCCAACACCTCTCACACAACCTCAAGCCTGAGAGACAGAAGAAAAAAGCAGACGATTGCTAATCCACACAGAACCGTGTTGTGTTTGCTAAAGAGCATCTCTTGCTTCACAGGCTGCACTGGAAACCACGATTTGATTGATTACATGTCTCTGCAGGAAGTCTGCTTCCTCTGAAGCTGCTGAGCAAGGACTGCTCGGCTGGCCCTCTGCCTGACGTCAGCATCAGGACAGAGGCCATCAACGTTGGAGGAAGAGGAGAGGGGCCCCCGGAGATAGCGGGAGGCTGTCAGGCCGTCCCAGGGGACGTCCCAGGCAGAAATGCCTCCCGCATGTGAAAAACAGTGAAGGCAATTTCCTACCCACCATGGCATGGATTATTTAATAAAGAGATTAAAAATTCAGCTCTGATAATGGGCTTGCAGATGCCATTTTGAAGAATCCATTTAGGCTTTATGGATGGGTAATAGCACAATCAAAATGATAAATGAAAATGGGTGTCTGTGATTTGCACGCTTCGCTCAGGGCTCCGAGGAACACACACGGCTGGCCTCATGCCAACGCCAGCACCAGGGCTCGGGCCTGGCCTGCAGCTCCAGTGAGGCCAGGGAACCACCAGCAGGAAACATGGCTGTGGCCGAGGTCCACCCAGTCGTACAAGTGGACAGCATCAGCACCTTCCCACTAACTGGTCAAAAATGCTACCAGGCTTGTGCTGGACAGCACAGAAAGTTAACTGCTTGGCTTCTGGATGAAAGGCTTGTGTTTGGAATCCCCAGAGGTGCAGTGGAAGACAGGCCTGGCAATCCACCATGGAAACACAGCTTAGTGTTCTGCTCTGCACACACGAGCTCACCATGCGTCAGAATACACAGTCCCTGGAGAAGGGCATCATGCTTGGAAAGGCAGAGGGTCAGAGAAAAGTGGACTGTCAACATGGACGGAGGGTCTAGAACACTGGGCTCCGGCCCTGCACACACGCTCAGCAGGTGTGTACTTCAGTCTACTGCCCCAGGGTCACTGTGAACACATCAGAACTGACTTGATGGCACCCAGCCCCAACAAGAAGCCACAGCAAGAGGAAGCTCTGGTGACACATGGATTAAGTGTTGGGCTGCTGGACAAAAGGTAGGTAGTTTGAGAGCACTACTGAGGAAGGTACGCAGTCTGTGGCTGCCTTGCGTTAGTGGCCAGCGCCTCTGGCTGACTTCCAGAACTCCTGAGGCCGAGTTCCAGAACATGGGGTCTTTCATGTCCCAGCCTCTACAGGGAGTGGTCCCTGAACCTCCTAAAGTCGCAGTGCCTCCTTATCCCATGCCCCTCCCTGTACCCAAGGCACCCATCTCTCTCTTTTTTTAAATTTTTTATTCTATTATTTTTTGTGCATGTACCATCAAATCAGATCTGACTGGTACAGGAGGAGATTGTCCCTCCTTCTCCAGCAGAGCATCTGGTGGATTCAAACCGCGTACCTCTGGGATTGCAGTATCACTTCTTGCCATTAGGCCCACCTCGTCACCTCACAACACACAGTTCTTCAGGACACCCAGAGGGAGCAAGGGGATTATGTATGTCTGGGGGCCTAGTGGCAAGAAGCTGTGCTGCAATCCCAAAAGCACATGGTTCAAGGCCACCACTGCTCGGCAGGAGAAGGATGGGCACCTGCCTCTGAAAACCTGCTACAGGGTCACCTATAGGTTGTTTCCAACTCTGTGGCACACAACAATATGGACAGACCTTAATCACGAAGATCCTATAAGACTGGAAAGGCAAGGGGCCTGGGGCCTCATTCTTGACCAGGATTATTTGTGACTTCACCTCGGGCCCCACAGGATCCAGAAAGCCCCCAAAAGAGAGCAGACTGTGTGTCTTACCTGGAGAAGAATACAGAATTGAAAAAAAGAAAAAAGGGGGGGAAAAAAGCTAAACTATTTTTTAAAACTTCTTTTTCACTTCAGAGTTGAGTCAACACCATTCTTCCAGGGCCCTAGCAAAGCCTTCACCTAAGGGGACCTTCCTCACTCTCTGGTCTCTTGTTGTTGATGAACCTTACAAACACAGGGTTCAGGTGATTTCTGGAGAGGCAGCAACGGAGCAAGGGTTAGTTACTTAGGGATCAGGAAGGTTTCAAAGACCAGGCTCACCCGGGTGAGACAGAATCATGCAAGTCAGCCTACAATAAGACCTAAGCGTCAAAACACTTGAGAGAGATTTAAAATGTCTTCTAATAATAAATATTTTTGAAGTTAAGAAAAAAAAAGAAAGAAAGGCACAGACATGGAAGTCCTATGGGAGCAGTTCCGCTCGGCCCTCCAGGGTCACTATGATTGGAATCAAATTAATAGCACTAGATTTTTAAAGTGTTTTTTTCAAAGACAACAGGAGTCGCTTGATCCAAGCACAGCCTACCCACTACTGAAGAGTTAATTCCGACTCACAGTGATCCTGCAGGACAGAGGGGAACTGCTCTGGACGATTCCCAAGTGGCATCCTTTACGTAAGCGACTGCCACATCTTATTTTGTGGCAGTGGAGTGGCTGAAGGAGTCTGTCCTTGCTGGCACCGCCACCACTTCTACTCAGCCTTCCCTTGTAAGGTGCATTGGCCTGGGGCTCTGGCTACCTCACGGCCCTGATCAGGCTACGTGAACTCAGGTCAGAAAGGAACTCTGTCACATAGGCTCCTGTAGGCATTCCAGTTGCTTCCCGGCCATCTGAAAGATGGACGATGAATAAGCTGGAAGAAGAATCAATGCCTTTGAATTGTGGTGCTGGAGAAGAATACGGAATATCCTGTGGATGGCCAAAAGAACAAATGCATTTGTCTTAGAAGTGTAACTCAGAGGTGAGGGTGATGAAACTTAAAATCACATTTATTCTGGGGATCTTTTCAGGAGGGGACAGTCCTTAGAAAAAGACACCATGCTGAGAAATACAGAAAACCAGAAAAAGAGAGGAAGACCCTGAACAAGATGGACTGATCCAGTGACTTTAACAATGGCCTTCAGCATGGAAGGCCCAGGACAGAGCAAGGTTCAGACCTGTTGTTTATATGGTCATTATGAGTCACAGTTGACTGAATGACACCTAACAATAATAATAACAACAACGGCACACTGTGGTTCAAATGGCCCCAGATTCAAACACACTGAGATGGGACCACATGGTCCACACTCTCTTCTCTCTTACCTGACTTTCCCTGGCTGACTTTTCAGTCACCAGGCCCTCTTTTTTCTGTCAGGTGCCTTATGAACAATGGACTGAAACCCCGCCTGATTGTGTGCCATCCAGCCTCTGCCGTACTCAAGGCAGATCACCGTCCAATCTCTCTTATTGAGAGAAAAACCCATTTCTCTCCTTCCCTCACCCTCTGCTGTTCCAAGCATAATGTCTTGTTCTAAGGCCTTTTCCCCTAGTTTGTCTTAATCTAGAAGGTCCACTATGTTTGTTCAGCACCAGAACATAAAAGTTCTCCACTGGAGGAAAAGTGGTACCTATGGATGAAGCGCATTAGCCGGCCACTGAACCCAGGTTAACCCCACAGGAGAGGGGAGAATTCTACCACCGAACCACCGCTGTAGCAGCCACTAAAACCTTTCCCATGAAGGATTACTCTGAGAATAAATCTGTGGTCAACCCAGTTATTCAGCGGTAGTTCTAAGTTTCTAAATCATCTTTCCCAGATGCATCCTCCCAAATTTTGTCTTCTCGACAAATACTAGTACAGTCGGCCGTCCACCTAAGGGCTCCACACTCAAGGATTCAACACCCGGCCAAGGGAAGAGGAAAAACACAAGAACAAAAACAGATGGGGGGATTAAGTGGTTTGGAGTGACCCCTCAAAGGCCAAGGAGGAGCCATAAAGTGCCATTTACACAGCATTTGCATTGTGTTAGCTACTAAATCATTTAAATGATTTAATATTTGATGATTGAAAGCCTACAGGAGGATGTGCATGGGATGGAGGTGTGTGTGTGTGTGTGTGTGTGTGTGTGTGTGATGCTATTACATATAAAGGTTTTAAGGGTCTGTGGATTTTGATATCCTGGGATGGAGGGGAACCAACACCTGAAGACACCAAAGTACACCTGTCTATGCAATCAAAACCAAACCAAACCAAACTTGGCCCAAGCTCTAAACATGCTAGTTATCAGGTTCCCTAAAGAGTTACCAGTCAGCTTACACAATCAGAGTATCTGCAAGGCCAGCATCTCTATGCTGAGAGCCGAGGCCATTACTAAAACCTCCCGAGGGACAGCAAAGTCTGGGAAGCCCCACCAGCCTCCTTAGAAATGAACTTGGCCGCTGCCTTTGTGTTTCTGCTACTCTCTCCTGCAGACTGGCCTAGATTTCATGAAGTCATGCAAAGTGAGACAAAGTCTAGATAATAAAGCGGCAGCTCTGGTTTCTTCTTTTATTTGCCTGTTGGTTTGTGCTTTGTTTTGTTTTTTAAAAAAGATAGCAAAAACCCCAGTCAATAAATAAGCAATTAGGGTGTGTCTATACTTTGTTATCAGGATCTACAAGGAAGGAGAAAAAGAGGTGTCATGGTGCCAAGATGAAGACCACACGTCAACCACCAGACTTCTAGGGAGGAGTCTGCGTATTTGATTTTGGCTATTAAATCTCTTCCCTCCCACTCTGCTCCTGGCACGTATGGCTAGTTGGCCATCTCCCTATAATCACTGAAGAGCGTTGCCTCATTCAGATGCATTCACAGTCTAGGATCATGAAGCAACACAATCGTCTCTTTCATGGTGACTGGCACGATCCTCTTGTTCTGTTCTCAGGGGTGGCTGGTCTGGGAACACTTGAGGAAATCTAATGGCTGTGGGCTTAGCATCAATCTCTCAGGGAACATTTAAGAAGATTCTGGTTAATTGAGATTTGTTGCAAAATAAGGAAAAGATGTCCAATTACAAATTATCCTCCAGAAAAACATGTGTTTTTAAAAAAATTTTATTATTTTTTGTGCATGTACCATCAAATCAGATCTGACTGGTACAGGAGGAGATTGTCCCTTCTTCGCCAGCAGAGCATCTGGTGGATTTGAACCTCGCACCTCCAGGATTGCAGTGCAGCTTCTTGCCACTAGGCCACCAGCCAGAGCTCCCTCAAAACATACGTCTTTAAGAGGGCTTTTTATTTTTTCCTGAGAAGAAATTACTCAGAGTAGCTACTGATTACTTGAATATACATCTGTAATCTCAAATTGTAATTCCACCAAGTTGGGAATAGACTTGATTTGTTAGAGCACTTAATGTTTTGAAAACAATCCGTTTAAAGAGTGTGCTTATGATCCCTTAACTTAAAGAAAAAGTATTCGTCCTCATCTCAGCTTTCACTGCCACTCCAACACTGGGGGCCTTGGTCAAGCTGACAGCAGCAGTTGTGGTTCCTCATCAGTGGCTCTCCTCTGAAAACCGGAAGACCTACACGTGGAATCTCAGGTCAACTTTTCTTTGATTCCGACCAAATTTGCAGGACACTCATTCAAGAAGGGGAGGCTTCCCTCTCTTCACATCTACATGGACAAAAAGAAGCAGGTGGCTTCTTGAGTCCATCAGTGATTAATAACGGGCATCTAACGCTTGCTGAAGAAGACAAAGATTCTCACCACTGGACCAATTGGCAGCATCAGGATGGATGGTGAAGAGACTGAGATTGTTCACAGCTTCAGTTTGCTCAGCTCCACAGTCAACACTCTTGGCAGCATTAGCCAGGAAATTAAAAGACATATTGCCATGGGAAAGTCTGCTGTGAGGGACCGCTCCAAAGTACTAAAGAGCAATGGTGTCTCTGGAGACTAAAATGCATCTGATACAGGCCATGTTCTTTGCAATCACTTGTTATGCGTCAGAGAGTTGGACAATGACTAGGGAGGATAGAAGGAGAATTGATGCCTTTGAGCTGTGGTGTTGGAGAAGAGCATTGAGGGTACCATGGACTGCTAGGAAAACAAACAGATTCATCCTGGAAAGGGTTAAACCGGGTGGCTCCTTGGAGGCAAGGATTCTGAGGCTCCGTCTAACATACTTTGGACATGTTGTCAGGAGGGACCGGTTCTTGGAGAGGAACATCATGCTTGGGAGGGTGGAGGGACAGCGCAGGAGGGGAAGGCCCTCTATGAGGTGGATTGATTCAGTGACTGGGATAATTGCGATAGGTGTGTCAGAGACAGTGTGATTGGCCCAGGACAGATCAGAGAAGATACTGGGCAAGTGTTTCATTCTGTTTATGACGTCTCCATGTGTAGGAGCCAATGTGAAGCCTACCACCACTGGCAAATGGAAATGGCTGAGCCTTAAACCACCTGGCTAAAGACCTGAGAACAAACTAAAAAGTTCTAAGAGTAAAGACACTGAAATTTCTTTTTTTTTAAAATTAATTTTAATGAACATTTACAGAGATTTTGGATTTTCATTCATTCATTGTTGCACTTTTTTTTTTATCCCCCTCCCCCAGTTTGCTCCTCTCTTTGAAAAGAGCAGCAAACTACAAATACTGCAAAGCTGTGGAGAAACTAAAACCCTAATTCACTGCTGGTGGGAGTGTTAAATGGTGCGATTACTATGGAAGACAGTATGGCACTTTCTCAAAAAGTAGGGGAAAAGGGAACTCTCATGGCCTAGTGACAAGAAACTGTGCTGCAATCCCAAAGGCGTGCAGTTCGAATCCACCAGATGCTCTGGTGGAGAAGGAGAAATCTCTTCTTGTGCCAGTTGGATCTGATTCGACAGTACACAACAATAACAATAATAAGTTGGAAATAGAAATACCATTTGACCCAGCAACTCCACTATTAGGAATATACCATAAAGAAACCAGAGCTGCCACCAAACATCTATGCACACCCATGTTTACTGCTGCATTATTCACAATAGCAAAGAAACGGAAGCACCTCAAGTGCCCACCAACAAATGAATGGCTAGAAAAATATTTTATATCCACACAATGAGATACTATGCAGCACTGAAAAGCAAAGAACTCATAAAATATACAAAATGGGTGACCCTTATGCTGAGTGAAATTTCTCAATCAGAAAAGGACAAATACTGCATAATGTCACTGTTATAAAATAGGACAGACATAGGAGTTGGGGGGAAACTAAGAAAAGAGGGGATAAATAATGAACACTGCATTGAAACAGGCAAGGGAAAGAACTATTTTTTACTGAAGAGCAATGGTGTCTCTGGAGACCAAGGTACGTCTGATACAGGCCATGGTCTTTGCGATCACTTGTTATGCATCAGAGAGTTGGACAATGACCAAGGAGGATAGAAGGAGAATTGATGCCTTTGAGCTGTGGTGCTAGAGAAGAATACTGAGGGTACCATGGACTGCCAAGAAAATGAACAGATTCGTCTTGGAAAGGGTTAAACCAGGTGGCTCCTTGGAAGCAAGGATTCTGAGGCTTTGTTTAACATACTTTGGACATGTTGTAAGGAGGGAGAGGGACATCATGCTTGGTAGGGTGGAGGGACAGTGCAGGAGGAGAAGGCCCTCTATGAGGTGGATTGATTCAGTGACTGGGGTAATCAGGACAGCTGTATCAGAGATGGTGCGATTGGCACAGGACAGAGCAGGGTTTAGGGTTGTTGTACATAGGGTCGCTATGAGTCGCAAGCGACTTGATGGCACACAACAATAACAACAACAACAACATATGATTAGGCATTATTTGCATGACAACAGTCCAGAATAAGAAAAGTGGACTGGCAGGGCGCGGGGATGGGGGGGGGGGGAGGAATATGCAACAATGAATGAAGTTTTTTTTAAAAAGTGAACTGGGGAGTAGAGAGGAAAATGTGCAGTAACGAATGAAAAATCAAGTTTTCTGTAAACTTTTGTTAAAATCACAATTTAAAAAAAAGAAAGAAGGGGGGGGAAACAAAGAAAAACAGCAAAATAAACCCACTGCTATCTAGTCAATCCTGATTCATGGAGACCAGAAGCAAGCAAGAGAAATGTGTTTGCAAAGTAAGTTAGAAGGGTCCACAGCTGGGCACACAGATGCCAGCATCCCCCGCTTAACTTTACCACCTTTCCAGAAGGATGCCACTCCTAAAGCAAGTTCACTGCTCAAAGAATAAGGTGGAACGTAAATGAGAATCCTCTCACTCTCAAAAATTACCGTGGTAGTGCTCGTCTCTGTCAAATTACCACCTCCAGAAGTTGCTCCTATGTTGCAGAAGATCCCAAAGACTCTGCTGGTTTTGAATCAAAGGCTGACTTACAGGGAATGATTTGCTTTATAGTCACTGCACACACACACACACACACACACACACACACACACACACACAAAATTATCAAGAGATAGAAAAGAAGTGTGGCATTCTTCACCAAACATACTGTCCATACCACATTCTCTCCCACAACTAAACCAGAACTGAACAGAATCCTTTAAACAGTTGGGGGTGTTTTCCAATTTCTTCATGTAATCTCCCTCGCAACATAAAACAGATGTTTTCCTCTAGACTGAAAGATGATGACATTGGGACAACTTAGTGAAAAAGGGGACCGTTTTAAACTCTGTCTCAAGCTTGCTGATCATCTTACTTTTTTAAAAAAATAAAACGATTCCTTTTTCACTTTTCTCATCCTCTCCTTTGAGAATTGTAAACTCTCTGGTAATCTGTGCCTTGAAACACATACACACACATACACACTGTAGTTTCCTTTGATGTGTACAATCACCTCTTGGGCAAGGAGAAAACAGTTCAAAGGCAAATTCAATAATGTGAATCACTGCCAAGAGACAAAATATTATGTGATATCCATTCAAACAGGAGTCAGGAGACTGGTTTTGAGGGTGAAAAGTTTTACATCAATTGGGCTGGAATATGTCCTATTAAACGGTTTCCTCTACCTCTGGGGAGTGGAGTTCACTATCTTTGTTTCATAGGAAGTTTTTCTAGGGGAACATTTGTCTTACTTGATCTCAAAACACACAATGTCACCCCTCACTCTGTGGCTTCATTAAATATGCTTTTCACATTGCCCTTAAATAAAGTTACAGAATCATACAACCCAGACCACTATACACCTGCACTATCCATTGTCTTAGTTAGTGTTCTGTATTGTTGAGTCAGAATCTCGCCTCTGCTCCAGTTTTCAGGCGCAGTGAATCACACGGAAGAAGAAGAAGGGCCATGCTGGATTTGAACCGCTTACCTTTGGGTTAGCTGCGCAATTCCTTACCGCTAGGCCACCAGAGCCCCCCTGCCCTTTATTGACATCTAACTTCAGTCCCTTGTTTGGGTTATACCTGAATGTAAAGAAAATTAAAATCTTCACACCTCGATCAATAAGTAAATTCTGAAGTTGTCTATCATTTCATCCTTAGATCCATCAACACCTATGGCTGCAGCAGTCAGAAAATCAAACTGCACTGCACAAATTAGCTGCAAACAAAGAGAAAAGCTCTCGTCTTGATAACTAAAGTGTATGTAACCCAAACCCCAAGCTTTTCAATCAGCCTCCATATTTGGGGGGGGGGGGAAATGAACTGACACATTTGAAACACAGTGTTGCTGAAGAATACTGAATTATTGGCCAAAAGAACAAACAAATCAGTCTTAGAAAAAATAAAATTAAAATGCTTCTCAGAAGTGAAAACTGTATTACTGCGGACGTATCAATAAGAAAGGGCCAGTTGCTCCAAAAGGCCACCAGGTTTGGTGGGCAAAAGGGCAGTGAAAACCCTCAGGGATGCTACAGTGGCCTCAGAGATCATGAAGATCAAAATCAGCTGGACCCGTCTGTGGATAAGGAACTGCCAGGAATTCAAGCTGGACTCAGAAGAAGTTGTGGCAAAGAGATTGTCACGGTTAGAATGGGTGTTAGCTGAAAGCAGAGAATACCTGAAAGATGTTTATTGTGTTCTCTTGACAATGCAAAGGCAGGCTGTGTAGATCTTAACAAATTATAGCGAATATTGAAAAGAACAGGGATTCAAAAACAATTAATTGTCACTAAGGGAAACATTATTCATAGACCAAGAAGAAAGTGTTCAAACAAGAGAGCATTGTATGGTTAAAACTGGGAAAGGTGGGCATCAGTGTTATACCTTTTATCCAATGTGTATGTTGAACAAATAATTCTAAAAGTTAGACTACATGAAGCAGAATGTCGAGGAAGACTCATCAACAACTTACATTATGCAGACAACACAACTTTGCTTACAGGAAGATGAAGACCTGAAGTACTTAGTACAGAAGATCAAAAAACTTCAGTCTTTAATATGAACTATTCTCAATATCAAAACCCCAAAACTTGTCACTACAGAACCAATAGTCAACATCATGACAGCCGGAAAAAAAGACTGAAGTTGTCAACAATTCCATTTTACTTGGATCTACAATCAAAACACATGGTAGCAAGAGTCAAGAAATCAAAAGACTTGTACTGAGAAAAATCTCTGAAGTGCTAAAGAGTAAGGATGTCAGTTAAAAAGCGAAGGTGTACCAGATGAAAGCTTTGATATTTTCAATTGCTTCCTATGCTTCTGAAAGTTGGATAACGAATAAGGAAGACTGAAGAATTGAGGTCCGTTCTTACCTTACTGCTCCTGAGATGTGGCCAGACTCTCTTTCCGAGAATGTTTTTCTGTCTTCATAAACTTTCCTGCCTTTGAACTGTGGTGTGGTAAAGAGTCCTGAATGTACAATGGACTGGCAAAATCCAAACAAATCTGTTTGGGGAGAAGTGCCTCCCAGGACGCACTCCAAGAATTGTGAAAGGGCCTCTAAGAATGGTGAAACTTCCTCTCACATCCTTAAGGGCATGCTATCAGGAGAGGTCAGTCCTTGACATCATTCAGGAAAGGTGGAGTGCCAGGAAAAAAGAAGGCCTTCTGGACTGTTGTCATGCAAACAACAGTCTAGAATAAGAGGTGCACAGCAAAGTGGACTGGGGGCAAGGCAGTGGGGAAGGTGGGGGGTGGGGAGGAAATTGATCAACAATGAAAGAATCTTTTTAAAGAGAAAAGTGAACTGAGGGGAGGGAGGGAAATGTGCAACAATGAATTAATTGGATTCCAAGTTTTCTGTAAACTTAAAATATCAATGTTTTTGTTGTTGATTGCAGTGGATTGAACGGAGCACAACTCATAGCAACTCTATGAACAAAAGACCTAATGCCTTTCTATAACTATCCTCGTCTCTCTAAGTTCATAGAGTTCCCAGAGGCATGTGGTTTAGGAAGTGGATGCCACTCCTGGGAGCTCCACCAAACACTGTCCACACTAGGAAACCACTAAGGCATTGACACCCCAATAAAAAAAATATTTTTTTAAAAAAAGAAAGATAAAAGGCAGCCTTCAGCAAGCTGGGATGACACAGTGAATGCAGCAATGGGTCCGAGCACAGAGAGAATTGTGAGGTTTGTGCAGGAGGAGTAAGGCTCTAACCTATTCACAGAGTTCCACGAATCACAGTCGACAGCACATACACAACTACAACACCCTCTGAGGTTTCAATTCCAGGAAAACATTTTGCTAAGATCAACTGAAGAAATGAAGTCTTTTACATCCCTGACTAGAGAATGTCTTCCCCAAAGTAAGAAAACAGGTGTGACGTTCAAGACCACTGAAACAGCATATTTAATTATGACGTTCAAGGGCATTATTCTCAACTTCAAAATTATTCTAAGTGCTTATTTTTAAACTTGAGGAATTTCTGGCATTAAAAATAAATTATGATGGAGTTAAGAAGCTGCGCTGTAATCTCAAGGCACCTGGTTCAAATCCACAGTTGCTCTGCAGGAGAAGCTGCTCTGCTCCTGTGTAATGTATTGTCTCTGAACATCTCCTCCTGCGACTTACTGGCTCTCCATAAGGACAGCTTTGAGTCAGTTCCAACTCAATGGCACACAACAATAAGGTAAAAAAATTTTTTTAAGCTGACTGGTTCAAGCTATTCTGGAATTCCTGGGTAACAAACACATTTACGCATGGGCTGCTTTTAACTAAGAGCTAACAGCTAACTCCTTCAATAAGTACCTGCTGAACAGCCAGTACTTACCAAAAGTTAAATTCTGAGTTAAAAAGAATCTACCTCGTATTGTATCTAATGATTTAAGTTGTACAAAGTTCTCCAGCTATAAAAAAACACAGATGATTAGAAACAATGTGCTACGTGTCTCATTTCTATCAGTTTTGTATTTTTAAACTGAGGCTGAAAAAGGAAATCCAATGATCTATAGAAGGACATACATAAGATATGTGTATAGGTGTGTACCTGTCTATGTTGTTGTTGTTAAGTGCCGTGGAGTCGCAGGTGACTCATAGTGACCCTATGAACGAAGTTCT
Organism: Elephantulus edwardii; assembly: GCF_000299155.1. Classification (NCBI taxonomy): domain Eukaryota; kingdom Metazoa; phylum Chordata; class Mammalia; order Macroscelidea; family Macroscelididae; genus Elephantulus; species Elephantulus edwardii. Next base: position 1,812,204 of record NW_006399774.1, on the reverse strand, counting down.
GGATACCTCCTGTATAACTTTTGTCCTTTCTCCAGGTTCAGAGGGTTTCTGGAGGCAAGCTATTTTGGAAATGCATGCCACTCCTGCTTCCAAGCTTGTTTTAATCGGGGAGCACCACCAAACACTGTCCACCATGGGTAACTATAGATGTGTATTTTAAGAGGAAAACGTCACACCCCCAGGATAGCTTTATGGAGTTGTGCTGCCAACTCAAAGGTGGCACCTCTCTGGCAGTTCCAATCCACTAGCATCTCCTTCGGATAAAGATAGGCAAGTTCCTTCTGTGCGATTTACAGCCTCTAAAACTCTGCTGGAGGGTCAGCTGTGAGTCTGTTGAGTGTGTGAGCTACTTTTCTTCCCAGTTGAGAGAAGAACCGGGCTTTGTTTTAAATGAAGAGT
>NW_006399774.1:1809328-1811705 GCF_000299155.1 Elephantulus edwardii | reverse complement strand
CCCCCCCCCCCCCCCCGTTTCAGTCAATGCAGCATTTATAACTGACAAGCCTTCCTGGTGGTGAGCCCATCCATTCACCACGCTCAGACCTTTCTCCATCTGCCAGGACGAGCACCTGGGGCCCCTGTGGACAGAGCCCACCTGAACCAGCTGCAGAAGCAATCACCCCAAGGAAGGGCTGGATTCCTGTTCTTCCTTCTTGTCAAGATAGGATAACTTGCAGAATTTGGATTTTTTAAAATGTATCTCATTTCCATGTTAATTAAGGGACTTCCGGCAAAGACAGGTCTGAAAATAGCTTCAGTCAATCATGCATATGCCCAGTACACAAAGAATCCCACCTCCACACTACCAGGTAAAGGAGAGGCTTTGAAAATCCTGGTGCCCCTGGATTCTCTGGATTTAAACATCCCATTCTTAAAAAGGAAAAAAAAACAAAACAAACAAAAAAAACCACCAATGGAAAAATGTAAATATTGCTTAAAAGCATCTAACTGTGATCACACACAAGCAGTGACTTCCCCCACACAGAAACAGGGAAAAAAAGAAAAGAAGCCCTTCCCATCTTGGATCTCCCAGGATTTCTGTGCTGCTGGAGCCACTCCCAGCCCTGCAGGCTTCCCTTTGTGCAAGGCTGTGTCACCCAGAGGTCCAACTGCAGTGATGGCAAGGAGGTGACCAGGTGCAGGTGGGCGCCACACCTCCCACCGCCCCGGCCTGCTGACTTAGCACATCTGAGCCATCTTTCTTAGCGTCACTGAACCACGAAGCAAAGGCCATAAACCCGCAACCAAATGTATTGTCGCTTATGAAGATGTTGTTCTCAGAGACAATAAGAAAAATCTAAATTGTCAACTCTCTCCCTAACTCTGTTAACACGCATTTACAGCAATGGCTTCAAACATAAGAACAGCACGACGCAGAAATGAATTTTTACCACTTTAGTCTTATGACACTGAAATTTAATGGGAGGCTTAAAAAGTAGTGCCCAGAAACATGGAAAGACCAAACAAAAGTACAAACCCCCAAGATTCAAGGTCTTATACAAAAAACCAACCTTCAAAGTCTAAAAAGACTTGGCTGGTGGATGCATAAAATTTTAATCTTACTGATTTGTTTGAGCCAACAACTGTCAAAGAAGACAGGGAGTAAACAATGCACATTCCGTTTTTATTACATGTCAGCTAGTTTTTCTCCTTGAGAACAAAAAAAATGTATTCAATAATTAAACCAAATCAGCCTCAATGTCTAGACAATTAGAACCATTTTCAAAGTCAGTAAATTACTCTATTGATTTAATCTCACAAAGCCAGTCAACACAAACAAGAAGAAAAACAGCCTGCCTGTAATCCCACAGGGGACTAGGAAATCCAAATGCACAATTTGGCAGGTTAGATATACATATGCTGGAGAGAAATGGGACTCATGCACCCAGCCCTGCTGACAACAGATGGCAAGGAAAAAAAAATCCTATAAAATCTTACTACTTCTAAGGGACAGGTTCTAAACTAAACCAAAATTTAGAATGTATTATTATTTTTAAATTCCTATTTATTACTGATACATTCAAACATCTTCTATGGAAAAAATGATATATTAAAATATCATCTATGATGTCTCTCTGTGGAATTTTTGAATACAGCTTTCTGGTCTCAGCCAAGCCGTTTTGTGTAGCACTTTCATAGAGTTAAGTTTCATTTTTCTTATTTATTTCATTGAACAAAATATATAAACCCTTAAAGAAGTCTTTCCCCTTTCCTATATATAAAATGCATATATGCATTTTTTTCGTTTAGTAATAACTTTCTTTTCTTTAGTAATACTTCTTATTATGTACATGCACTTGGGAAGCATTCATTTCTCTGAAGGTTTATGGACTAATAGACCACTCAAATTTTCCTCATGAGGGACACCTCCCAGCTCTTGGTCTTCTCAGAGGCCAGGCCTCTTGTCTTTTTAAACGTCTCCTAGACAAAGCAAGCTTGGAGTGAAGGAGAAGGCATTTAGGGACCTTTGGCTGGAAACACAAAATGATGGTGAGAGGAATACAGTTCTGTCAGCACCACCACTCCAGGGCCTGTGCCTGACATGTCAGGGGGGAAAACGGACTCAGGATCCTGACCTCTTTTTTTCACGTCACAGTTTCCACAAACCTGAGAATTTTGAAAAAGGTTAGAAACTGCATGTAGGATTGTGAAATAGCTTAAAATCACAAATATTTTCTAAGAACATAGGAAGAGATGGTGAGATTTTCACACACACACACACACACACACACACACACACACACACCCTCCCCAAGGGGCTGCTCCTTGGAGGCAAGGATTCTGAAGCTTTGTCTAACATACTCTGGACATGTTATAAGGAGGGACCAGTC
>NW_006399774.1:1804519-1808853 GCF_000299155.1 Elephantulus edwardii | reverse complement strand
CCCCCCCCCCGTCATCACACACGGCCAGGTAACCCTCAGGTGCAAGAAAGAGAAATGAACTGCGGGCACAGTGCAGAGACAACACAGGTTCGGTTCTAATCACCGCAATAAGGCAAACACCAAAAATGGGTGAGCCACATGGATTTTCTCTTTGTTTCTCAGCACATATTACGTCACAGTTAGGTTCTTCTTCAATCTAGCAAAATGCTCAACAGTATTATGAAAAAGTCTGAAGGAGAATGATAAGGGCCAAAACGTGAGAAAGACGTGAAGGGGGCACAAGTTGTTGGAAAAAATGGTGTTGACAGGCTTGCTACAAAACTTAGATTTACAAAGAACACAGTTTATGTAAAGGATGAAAAAGTAAAGTGAGCTAAAACAGAATTTGCCTGTACAGAATATAGGCTACAACATGAAGGTTGGTACTCCTTACACCGAGTGAAAGAAACCAGTCAAAGGACTGTACAGTTGCATGGTTTCATTTATCTGAAATTCTCAGAGTGGAGACATAAGGTAGAATAAGGCTGCTTGACGCTGTGGGGGTAGTGACTGCTGCTGCGTATCATATATGCTCTAAGGAAGCCTTGGTGAGACAGAATATTATGTGTCAGCTGCTACTCACATGTATCAGGGCTGTATCCTTTCTCCATATTTATTTAATCTATATACTGAGCAAATTATTCTAGAAGCTGGATTCTACAAAGAAGAATGTGGCATCAGGATAGGAGGAAGACTCATCAATAACCTTCGTTATGTGGATGACATAACCTTGCTTGCTGAAAATGAGGAGGACTTGAAGCACTTGCTGCGGAAGATTAAACACTGTGGCCTTCAATATGGATTGCATCTCAGCATCAAGAAAACAAAAATCCTCGCCACTGGATCCAGCTAACATCATGATGGACGGAGAAAGGACTGAGACTGTCAGGGATTTCATCTTAGTTGGATCCAAAATCAATACATTTGGTACCAGCAATCAGAAGATCAGAAGACGTACTGCACTTGGAACGCCTGTAGTCAGGGACTTCTCCAAATTATTGAGGAATAATGATGTCAGTTTGAAGACTAAGGTGCACCTGATTCAGATCGAAGTCACTTGCTATGCATCTGTGAGTTGGACAATGACTAAGGATGACAGGGGGGGAAATGATGCCTTTGAGACGTGGTGTTGGAGAAGACTGCTGAATATCTCATGGACTGCCAAAAGAACAAACAGGTATGTCTTGGAGAAGGTGCTGTCAGAGTACTCTCTGGAGGCAAAAATGATGAAGTTTCATATCACATACTTTGGGCATGTTGCTAGGAGAGGAATTCCTTGGAGAGGGACATCATATGCTTGGGTAAGTGGAGGCATGGCGAAAGAAAGGAAGACTCTTGACCAGTTGGACTGAAGGCAGAAATGACCTTGAGTGTGTCAGAGATTGTGGGGAAGGCACAGGATAGAACAGTGTTCACATCAGTTGTTCATAGTGTTGCTATGAGCTGTACTTGACTCTAAGGCATCTTGCAACAACAACAGCTAACCAAAAGGCTAGCTGTTCAAAGCCATCAGCTGCTCCAAAAAAGAAAGCAAGCTAACCAGTCTTCTCCAGCAAAGATTTACAGCCTCAGAAACCCAAGGGAGGATCACCCTGAGTGGGGACCAACTCAAAGTCAGTGCACTGCTTTGTGCTGGGTTTCAGGCGTGTTCTAAAACTGCTCATGGTGATGGCTGCACAACCGTCTCAATAGCCAGAAAACCACAGAATTGCCCACTTGAAATGGGAGAATGAAAGGCCAATAAAGCTACTTTAAGAAAAAATAAACAAACAGACTAGATCAATTTCTACTCCTGCAGCAATTAAGACCAGGACCTGTCTCTCAGGAGGAAGCACTCCAGGCCTGGAAAACCCCAAGGTGTGCTCAGCAGTAAACAGACCTTCCCTGGAATGTGTATTTCTTATAAACTGCCTGGAAGAACTACCACACCTTTTACTCAACAAGAGACAAGGGTCCCAACAAGGCAGCTTGCAGCGGCGCAGACTCCTGAAGGAAATAAAACACATTCTTCAATTATGAAATCTTCCCCAGATGTCTTGGCATGTTCCCATTTGGAAGGGAAGGGAAGATGGGGACACACAAGTGTACGGTGCCATGGAGAGAAACTCAGCCCTAAATAATGACTCTTTCAGAGAGGTTACTAAGAACTGAAATGAAATCCCCAAATCTTCAAACTCAGCTGGCATTTTGGAATTATCATTTATCCTCCAATGGATGCGCAATTGCCAACTTAGAAACAAACAAACAAAACCTACCCATAACTTCTAAAGAATCAGTTGTAGTGTTTCTATTTGAATGTCTTCAGAACACTCTGATGAAAAACGGTTTCCGCTACCACTGAAGGTCTTTCACTGTAACGATGAGATTTCATTGTTAGACATTAAATGTTTCCCACACTCAGTGTTACAGACAGTGAGACTGCCATCTTTGCTGCATTCTTAACAAGACATTTCTACGATGCTAAACTTTGAAGAAGTAAAAAAAAAATTATATCACACTTCGGATTGGCATTGTAGCTGCAACAATGGGCAGCAATTGTGGTTGGCACAGGGCTTCATTCGGTTGTACCTGGGCTTGCTCAGCGTTACCAATGACCAGATGATGTCTAATAACAACACCCCGTAAGAAGACCTCAATGAGGTGAGCTGAAGAGGGTCTCTGACAAAGGGTTCAAACAGAACAACGTGAGAATGAGAGAGGATAGGGCTCTATTCCATTTCATGTTATAAACATTAGCAGTTCGAATGGCAATAAACTTTGCTATGCTCAAAGGTTCAATTTTTCCTTCTGAAGCATGAAAACAATGGCTTAAAGACACCATTGAGTTGGAGCCATCTAACAACGTCTAACACCACCATCAAAATAATCTGTAAATAAATGCACGCAAATGGAAGTTCCCATAAAATACAGGAGCGTGTTTTGGCTATTTTACCTTCCCTAGTCAAGAAGCAAAAGGCTCAATGATCAGGCCCAGGATGGAGCAGAGTTCTGAGTCTACTCAAAAGCGCTTGAGACATTATGCAATCTCCCACATCCTCTAACTCATTATCACCACTTACAATACTCAATACAGTGTAAATGCTATGTAAATATCACTTTATGCTCCCTCTTAGTCTTTGAGAGATTTCTTCCCACCTCCCCTCCTCCACCCCACTTCCCGACAGTATCTTTGATCCACACTTGGTTGAACACACAGAAACAAAGGACTGGTGGTATGTGAGGGGGCTCTGGCGGCCTAGTAGCAAGAAGCTGCGCTGCAATCCCAAAACAGAACCCTGCAGGCGGACAAGGATGGGCGATCTCCTCATTAACTGCCTCTAACATCCAGCTGGAGGGTGAACTGTGGGAGAGGTTCTGACTTGATGGTACACAACAACAACAACAACAACAACAGCAATGATACATGATATTAAAGTGAATATCAACAGCAACTTGAGAGATAAGCTAGGGACCTTACAGGGTGGTGAGTTTACATTAATAGGGGAGGAACAACTCAGAATAAGAGAGAAAATAAATGATGCATTACTCAAAGATAGTGTCACCAAATTGGATACAGAGAAACTGTGAATTTGCATACGGTTTCATACGTATACTTTCAACAACAATCAATTACAGAGCACAGCCAAGAAAATGCTATAGGGCACTCCTACTCAGTCACACGGGATGCTATGAATGGGAGGGCAACACGATTTAACAGCATGTATATGAGAATACGTAACAGCTGTTTAATGATGGCACCTCTCCTATGAGGTCTGAGGTTTCCTGAATGCAGCTTTGCAGTCTAGAAAAAGGCAGAACGAAGCGTAGGCATAAAGAAACTGCATCCTCCACCTTCCACACTTGGACCTTTTCCCGCTTTAGTGCCTGCCTTTATCCCTGTTATTTTTGCCTATAAAAGCTTCCGTAATTAATGTGATGCTTGTCAACCTGTGAAAATAGCTACTGTGTGTTTTTTATGGCTGCACTTGAAAAGTTTAATAACCTTTGAAAGTAACAGGGATCTGATTTGATACAAGATGGTTACAAACCAAAACTCCAGGGCCATCAAGTCAATTCTGACTCATAGAAGGCGACATAGCAAAGCCATCACATTTCCTGTCAAGCAGGTGGAACTGAACTGCCAACCTTCAGCTTGTAATGCAGGACACCACTGGCGTGCCTTCACAATATCAACAGACACAAAATTATGTCTAAAGCTATCATGAGGAGAATTGTGGCATCAGGATTGGTGGAAGATCTATTAACAATCTGCGTTATGCAGATGACACAACCCTGCTTGCTGAAACTGAGGAGGA
>NW_006399774.1:1791098-1803699 GCF_000299155.1 Elephantulus edwardii | reverse complement strand
TGCTTTATTTACAAAATTCTAATACATTGTACAATTTGATGGGCGGGGGAGTGAGGAAAATTGGAAGAATCTATTCTTGAAAACAATGTATTGAAATTTTTAAAATAAATTAGTATACAAACAAAACAAATAAATCATTAACTTTTAATAAAATTTTATCTCCTTACCTTTTCAAAACTGTCGCTGATAAGGGAGCTGGCACAATGATAATCACCTTCTGTGTGTGCTGTGTGAATTCTGCCACTTTGTCATGTGCTACTGTGGCTGTGACAACAGTCTAAGACCTGAGAATGCGCCGGTGCTCTATTAAGGACAGTAGTTAACGCAGCAATGCCTACAGTGAAAATGTGTCTCTGAGGATGAAGTATGACCCTCCCGTGGAGACTGACGAGTGTAACCCACAGTAGCTGCTAGTTCTCCAACTGAAGCTGAGGAGCGTGTTAGGAAACTCAGCCACCTTGCCCGACTCAGGTGACCCACGTACACAGGGCAAAACTGCACCAAGAGTTTTCAAGACACATCACTAGGACCTCTGGGTGGGTTTGAACTGCCAATCTTTCCCTAACAGAGCGGCATCCATGCATCTGCATGACTCACAGATCCTGGAAGACTATATCTTGACCATACCAGGGGCTCAGGTCCTGATCACCAAAATAAAGCGAGTACCACAATAAAGTTTTGTTTCCCATTGCTGATAAAATGATGCATGATGCTGTAGCCTGTTAAGTGCACCACGCCGTTATAACAAAGCTTAAGATAGTGTGAGAATTATCAATACATGAGAATGACACAAAAGTGGACACAGAATGGGCATGAGCTGCAGAAATGGCACTAACAGACGTGCCTGGCACAGGGTTGCCACAAACCTGCAACCTATAAAACCATGTGGTATCTATAAAGCATAATAAAATGGGGTGTCCATTAGAAATGCTCTCTATGCAGCACACAGGAGCAATAACTTTGTAAATTATTACCTAACTTGGGAGGGACTGGAGAACATTATGTTAAGTGAACTAACTCAGTCCCACAAGGACAAATATTGTTTAAAACCATTATTGTAGAATGAGTATAAGGATCCAGGAGGGGTGGGAGAGGCTGGAAGCAGAGGGATGTTCATGTGTAGGGGGAAGAAGGGATATTTTCTGACATCCAAGCAGATATATGCACACCCATGTTTATCGTGGCTTTGTTCATAATAGCAAGGAGTTGGAAACAATCTAAGGGCCCATCAACAAATGAATGGATAGAGAAGCTGTGGTATATTCGCACAATGGAATACTATGCTGCATTGAAAAACAAGGAACTCATGCAATATTATTCAAAATGGGTGACCCTAGAGGACATTATGCTGAATGAAATATCTCAGTCACAAAAGGATAAATACTGCATGGTGCCACTGTTGTTAAACAGGACTGACCTCAGGGTTGGGGGGAGACTGAGAAAGATGGGTTCAATTATGTATACTGCACTGAAATAGATGAGGGAGAAAACTGTTTAAAAGGGATATGTGATTAGGTATTTTTGTCATGACAGGAATCCAGAGGGAAGGCTGCATAGTAGAGTGGACCTGGGGGAGAGTTTGTAAAATAATGAAAGAATTTTTCTTTTACTTTTCCAAGAGGGTAGTGTACTAGAGGGGAGGGTTGGGAGGGGAGAAAAGTGCAACAATGAATTAATGGAAATCCAAAGTCTGTAAATTTTCATTGAAATGAATAATATTTTTTTATTTAAAAAAACCCTGTGGAATCTGTCTACACAGTCCTGTAAGCTGAGTCGGAATCTATTCAAAGGCAGTGGACTTGCTTTGCATTGAGACTGTTCCATTTTTCTTTCTTCCCTTGGTTACCATTGAGTTGGATCCGAGTGGCACAAGAGATTGCTTCTCCTCCTCCAGCACAGGTGGATTCAAACCGGGCACCTTCGGAATTGCAGTGCAGCTTCTCGCCACTAAGCCAGCAGAGCTCCCTGGGACTGTTCCATTTTTCCAGCCCTTATTATTCTTGAATTGCAAACAACATGAATTTAAACGACTTCGTTCTTTCTCGTGTAAGTAATATATTCAAGTTTATTCCGTTCTATTTTATTTTATTTATTTTTTTTAGTGTATTTCCTTCTGCTCTATTTTGACTCTAATGGCTTGAAGTGAGTTTAGTTAACTGACTTATTAGGTCACTAAATCTCTCCAGGGACTATTTGAAGTTCAAATAGCAACAGGAGTTCCCTTTCTACACATTGATGATGATGATGATTTTAATCTTTTAGAAAGGGCCAGCTACAGTCCTACGAAGGAAAATGTCTTGGGCAGGCATGAATGTAAATACCACTTACTTCCAGTGCACGGTTAACATTTTTCAATGGGGAGGACTTTCATTACTAAAAGTCACTGAACTGTGCACTTGAAATGGATGGATGGATGGAAGATAGGGCATGTGAATTATATCTCAAAAAAAGCTATTGCCCAGAAGAGAATTACATGCATAAATCTGAGTTTGTCCCCTAAAAATAACTCGCAAATGGTCTCTCCCCCAGATTTATGCTTGTCTATATCATCTCTGCAAATGAATAAATCGTTGAACCGAAACTTATCCTGTTTGCCAAAAACACTGCATACATATATATGTCTAAAATTACATTTTTATCATACATATGTGAATCACTGTATCTTGCTGGCAAAGTTGAACCACTTATGATTTTCCACTAAATATAGATCTTATTATTATGCCGGTCGTACTGAAAGCAAAACTAGTAATTTGTTTTAAACAGACCGCATTTTAAAGCTAATAGACTGTCAGATTCCTGTCCTCTGGGCTTATCAGCTCATTCAGGCCTCTTCCTCGGATGCAGGCCCTGCTCTGGGCCTTCCCCTTTGGTACAGAGAAGGCTGTGAAGCCGTACCCCCCCGCCCTGCTGATGTTCTCACTTGCCCTCTTTCAACCCATCTGGATCTCACCTGCTTTTATTATGGAACAATTTCCCCAAACTGAAGATAACACTGACATGGAGGAGAACGTAAGGTGTAAATCAGAGAGCAGTGGGCTCAGCTGGAAGAGGCAGAGGCTGTGAAGTGGAGAGGTGGGCAGAGGGAGGAACCATACTTCATTTTATTACCTCATTTTATTGCGGATTACAGACACTTTTTTTTTTTAAACAAAGGAGCATCTGTGGTCAACCTGCATCAAGCAAGTCGAGCGGCACCACTTTTCTAACCCCATGGGCTCACTCTGTGTCTTTGTGTCATATTTTTAATAACTCTTACACTATTTCAAACCTTTTCATAATGGCAATGCACACTTTTCAGTATTCACACTATAGACCCATTGCTATTCAGTCAGAACTGACTCTTAGCCGACCCTCCACTGGGTTTCTGGCGCTGGAAATCACAAAATAGGAGACTGCTCATCTTTCACCCTTTGAGCCAATGGTGGATTCGAACCACCTGGGAGGCTCAGTCCTCGGGTTAACAGTACAACCCCCTATAGACTATGATATCAGAGTTCCTTCATTCTCACAAATATTGCATAGTGCCATTTCACCCTTAACAAACTACAGCATCATGTGAACATATCCTTTATATGCACTAGAAAATGTCTTACGCCTCACTTTACCAGCGTGATCTGAAACGGACTTTGCGGTATCTCCGAGGTGTGCATGCACAGTTTCAGGGTTCAAGAGCGTGTAGATGTAAGGGAAGTAATAGCACGGTGAACCCAAGAACATAAAGGCACAGTCAGGAGAGACACAAGGAAAAAACCAGAAGGAAGTTTGTATTTGTTGGGTGGCTGTATCTATGACTAGTTTTACAGAGATAAAGAAGGATTTCTAAATTAGACTCTAAGGTTCAAGGTTACCAGTTCAGGAAACTAGTGTTACTGACTCAATTCCCATTCACAGCGACACCACAGGGCAGAGCAGGGTTTCCAACACTAAATCTTTACAGCAGACAGCCGCATCTTTCTCCCATGGGGCAGTGGACGGATGGGGTCAATCTTTTGGCCAAGTGCTTTAACCATACCACCACTAGAGCTCCTTAATTGTCATGAAGTAAAAGATAATTCTGCAATTTAGTCGCTCAGAATCTCAAGAGTTAAGGGGGAAAATTAAGTCTAAGAGAAGAATGAACTTTTGAAAAGATATTTTTTTATATAATATAGAACCAAGAAAGCAAAGAGCTGGCTTAATCTTTGCTAACAAACTACTATACAATAATAATTTTTAAAAAAAGGCTGCTGTTGTTAGGTTCCATTGAGCCAAGCAAACCTATGAATGGCAGATCTGAACCCTGTGCAACACTGTGCCATCCTCATCTTCTCTGACACTAGAGCTCACTGCTGCACTCACCATGTCAATCCAACTGGTTGAGGGTCTTCTTCCTCTCCTTCGCACCCCTCCACCTTTCCAAGCATGATGTTCCTCTCCAAGGAACAGTTTCTGCTAGCAACATGTCCAAAATATATGTGATCAAGTTTTATAACCCTTGCCTCCAAGGAGCACTCCGGGTGCACCTTCTCTAAGACGTATCTGTTTGTTCTTTCGACAGTCCATGGGACAGTCAGCACTCTTCTCCAATAGCACAGCTCAAAGGCATCAAATTCTTCCTCTATAATCCTTATATGTCCAGCCTGTAGGGGTTTCAGTTATAAAGGATAAGGGAATAGAGACCAAGATAACACGCAACACTATAAATCTGAAGTTACAGAAGGTCTCCAACTTGGTTTCTTCCCCCTTATTCATTGTTGCAGATTTTCCTCTTCTCACCCAGCCCTTACAACAATTCACCTCTTTGTTCCAGATTGTTGTCATACATATAATGCTTAATCATATATTCCTTTTGGACAGTTCTTCCCCTCTTCTGTTCTAACACAGTGTTCTTTATCTACCCACTCTTTTCCCATTCTATTCCCCAACCACCTTTCCACGTTTGCTCTATTTTATAACAGTGGTGTTATGCAATGTTTGTCCTTTTCTGTTATGCAATATTTGTCCTTTTGTGACTGACATATTTCACTCAGAAAAAAGCATCCTCCAGGTTTCCCAAGTCATATAATGTTGTATGATTTAGGAGGTTACTGTTTTTCAATGCTGCATAATATTCCATTGTGTGAAGGTACCATGAATTTTTTTATCCATTCATTTGTTGATGGGCACATACTTGAGTTGCTTCCATCTCTTTGTTATTGTGAATAAAGCAGCAATAAACATGGGTGAGCACACATCTGAGTAGTGGCTCTGGTTTCTTTAGCGAGTATTCCCTGTAGTAAAATTGTTGGGCCAAATGGTATTTTTATTTCCAACTTATTGAGAAAGTGCCATACCGCCTTCCACAGTGGTTGCACCATTCTACATTCCCATCAGCAGAGTTCAAACCTCAAGGGAGCTCTGGTGGCCTAGTGGCAAGAAGCTGCGCTGCAATCCCAAAGGCGCGGGGTTTAAATTGACCCGATGCTCCTGTGCCAGTTGGATCCAATTAGATGGTACAAGAAAAAAAAAGGGAGGGGGACAGTCTCTCCACAACCTCGCTAGAATTTGTTTGCTGCCCTGTTGAACTTTGCTATTATTGCTGGTATGAGATGGTATCTCTTAGTTGTTTCTTTCTCGAGTTTTTAAAAAAAGAATGGCGTAGACCCCATTTCATGTAAATCTTTTCAGGAGGAGAGTGTCTTATCTTTCTCCTGAGGTAGGTTTGAACTGCCAACCTCTTAGTTAGCAGCCCAATGCTTAAGCCACTATGCCACCTTTTTTAAGGCTCCTTTTCTGTTACAACAGTTGTCCTCATTAAAAACTGGCTCCAGAGGGCCCCCTCTGTTACAGGATTCTGCCGTATTATGGTTATTGTTGTTCTGTGTAATCAACTCAGAACCGACTCACAGCTGATCCGCCAGCAAGCTCTCAGAGGCTGTAAACCACATGGGAGGAGACTATCTTTCTCCTCTGGAGCAGCTGGTGGTTTCGAACTGCTTGCCTTTGGGTTGGCAGGGAAACTCCTTTTCAGAAAGCCAATGGAGCTCCCTCTTTTTTATGAATGTTATTGTGGTTGTGTACCATTGAGTCAGAACTGACGCATGGCTCATCCTCCTGTGGGTTTTTAGACATAGTTAATCGAACAGGAGGAGACTGCCCATCCTTCTCCTGTGGAGCAGCTGGTGGATTTGAACCACATCTCTTTGGGATTGCGGTGCAGCTATTATTTAAAAAAAAAAATAACAAAATTGTGAGTTTTCTTCCTGTTGGAAGAGAAAAGGGGAAAAGGGAAAGAAAAAACAAGATTTTTTATAAACTTTTGTAGGGAGACCACAGTTGGTACAAGCAATCAGTGCAATCAGCTGGTAACCAGAAAGCTAGGGAGGGGTCTGAGCCTACCCAGATGTTTCTCTTAAAGACTCAGTGATCTTCCAAAACCAGCCACTGAGAAGCTCAAGAGAACATTCTACCCTGACACACACTGGGTCATCATAAGACTCGTTCCATCTTGGTAAACTTTTCTAATTCATGTCAGGCATCCACTTCTTGAAGAGGCGAATAAACCCAAACGACTGAACATGTACTTGCTCTGACCACGCTTCTGCTTCAGGTGCTGCTGTTATTAGGTGCCACCGTGACCCCTAAGAGCGGCAGAGCTGAACCTTGCCCTGACCTGCATCATCCTCAGAGCCTCTGCCAGGCTGCAGCCCACTGAAGTGGCCAGGTGTCAACCCACCTCCTCGTAGGTCTTCCCCTCTCTCACCCTCTCCTTTTCCCAGCATGATGTCCTTTTCCAAGGACTGGCCCATCCTGAAAACAAAGTATGTGAGGCAGACTCTCACCATCCTTGCTTCTGAGAAGCACCCTAGTTGCACATACTCCAAGACAGATTTGCTTGTTCTTTTGACAGTCTATACTGTTCACAATCCAAAGCCAATGATTCTTGGCTAATTTTCATTACTCACAGTCCAACTTTCATATGCATAGGAAGTAACAGAAAATATCACGGCTTGGATCAGATGCACCTTAGTCTTTAAACCAACATCCTTGCTCTTTGGCACTTTGGAGAGGTCTTTGACAGCAGATTCTCCCAACGCAACAAACACATCTGATTTCCTACATGGGTTCATTAAATTTTGGAAAGGAAGAAAAGATCTGAAGAGGCTGAACTAGAACCAATAGGACTTCCTGGTAGACTTGATGTTGATAAGACCACAGTTAACGCAAAGTTTGGGAGTTCAAACCTACCCATCAGCTCCACAGGAGAAAGCCCTGCTGAGCTGCACTTGTAAAGATCCTAACCTGGGAAACAGAAGTGAAATAAACACTACAATACCCACCACCAGCAGCAATATTAACAACAAAGGGAAGAGCAAATCCCAGGTACTAAACTCAGTCAGAGTAAAACTTGGCTTAAGGGAGCTCTGATGGCTCAGTGGAAAGAGGTTGAGCTGCCAACTCAAAGGTACATGGTTTGAACCCACCAGTTGCTCTGTAAGAGTTTCCTGCCTCTGAAAATCTGCTAGCTGGTCAGCTATGACTTGGTTCTGACCCGATGGTACACAATAACAACAACAACAATCATTTCACAACCAGAAGAGGCTGGTCTATTTGGGGATAAGAAGGAAAAGTAAAGGAGAGAGAATGAGACCTATGTACTTCCTAAGGTAAATATATTAGGCCAATCCCATCTGCTGTGGAGTCAATTTCAAGTCATAGCATCCCATATACCATGGAGCTGAGCTGTTCCACGGAACTTCCAAGGCTTTGAGTTTCTGGTGGTTTTTTTGTTTGTTGTTTCTTTTTTCTTTTTAAGTGGATCACCAGACCTTTCTTCTGAGGTGCCCCTGGGTGGGTCTAAACCACTGACTTTTTCCCACAGTGGTTCAAACCCACCCTGGAACTCTTAAACGTGTCCAACACATAGTTGTGTATGTGAGACTGACAGTTTCACAGCAGTCGATTCTAACTCCCAGGAACCCTAGAGGACCGAGTAGAACAGTTCCATGGGGAAGCGGGCTGTCATGTCTTTCCAGAGAAGCTGGCAGGTTTGAGGCACTGATCTTTCAGAAAGTAGTCAAGTGCTCCACTACCGTCCTCCCAGGTCTTTAGTTGGAGGATACACTTCAATTATAGCACCAAGAGAGGACAAATTCCTCCAGGGAGGACAGCTGGGTCTGGGCTGACCAAATGTCTGGTGGATGAGTCTCAGAGAGGAACCATGATGGTGTGGTAGAAAGGATGAAGGTCTGGGTGCCAGGAAGGAGACAGTGCTGAACACAGACCCACACGTGGTTCCGATTCTGAGGAAGTGTGCCCAGCCTCCAGGCCCATAGAGCCGTTATAGATGGTCATCAGATCCCTCCAGGACAGAATGGGGTGGGAAGAGTGGGAACAGCATCTAAAACAGTGGCTAGTCAATAAAGATGAATCATTTATCATTTACTTGGCAGCAGGCAGAGAAATAACAACCTAAAATACCTAGAAAGACAGAGTGTATTAAGATTTTAGGAGTGGTTTCATATCCCAGAAACTAAAAATACGAGCAACTTCTTTGAGACCGCTTCTCTGCCAAGATCCACTTCTCATTGCCATGGTCACACACCTCAGCCCTGGGGGACTGATCAGCTGGTCACTGATGAAAGAAGGCAGAGCCTCTAGGATTGAACTTGCCACCTAGTTAATCAGTAGTTCCACCACTAAATTTTCACTGTATTGCTGTGAGTTGCAATGCTTAAGGTTCCTATGGGCAGAAATGGAACGATTCAGAAAGCATTAAAAGATGGAAGGAGCATAGAGAGTCACTGTACCAAAAAGAATTGGCTGACACAGAAGAATTTTAAGAAACAACATATGAACAGGCAACAGTGATGAAGGAGGTAGTTCAGGATGCTCTGAAAGATTTGGCAAAAAATAAATCCCCAGGAATTGATGGAATACCAATTGACATATTTCAACAAACAGATGCTGCCCTGGATGTGCTCACCAAGCTGTGCCAAGAAATCTGGAGGACAACTACTTGGCCAACTGACTGGAAGAGATTCACATTTATTCCCATTAAAAAAAAAAAGGTGACCTGACAGAGTGTGGAAATTATCAAACAAAATCACTAGTATCACACAGTAGAAAAATCCTGCTGTAGATCATTCAGAGACAACCTGAAGAGCATACTGACAGAGAATGACCAGAAATACAAGCTGGGTTTAGAAGAGGTCATGGCACTAGAGACATTATTGCCAGTATCAGATAGATCTTGGCAGAAAGCAGAGAGTACCAGAGGAATGTTTATCTGTGTTTCATTGACTATGCAAAGGCAATTTGACTGTGTGGATCACAACAAACTGTGGCTAACCTTGAGGTAAATGGGAATCCCAGATGACTGTGCTTATGTGAAACTTATACGTGGCCCAGGATGCAGTCCTCAGAACAGAGCAGGTAAACACTACATGGTTCAAAATCAAAAAAGGAGTGCATCAGGGATGCATCCTGTCTGTCTCCACACCTTTTCAAACTATATACAGAATAGATCATTCAGGAGGCTGGGCTTTATGAGGAGGAATGTGGAATCAGGATTGGAGGTAGACTCATCAACAACCTACGTTACACAGATGACACAACTTTGTTTGCTGAAACTGAAGACGACTTAGGTGTCTGCTGCATGCAGAAGGTATAGTCTTCAATATAGATTGAAGCTTAGCATCAAGAAGACAAAGATTCTCACCACTAGGCCAATTGGCAGCACCATGATAGATGGAGAAGAGATTGAGGTGGTTAACAATTACAGCACGCTCAGCTCCACAATCAACACTCTTATCACCAGCACTCAGGAAATCAAAAGATGAACTGCTCTGGCAAATAGCTGTCAGGTACCGCTCCAGAGTGCTGAAAAGCAATGATATCAGTCTAGAACCTAAGGTTTGCCTAATCCAGGCCATGGTCTTTGCAATTACTTTCTGTGTATCAGAGAGCTAGACAATGACTAAGGATGACAGAAGCAGAATTGATGCCTATGAACTACGGTGCTGGCAAAGAGTTTTGAACATACGTGGACTTCCAAGAAAACAAATAGGTCTGTCTTTAAATAGGTCTGTCTCCTTGGAGGCTAGGATTTTGAAGCTCTGTCTCCCATACTTTGGCCACTTGGCCAGGAGAGACCAATTTTTTTTTCTCCTCTGTACAATCTTGAAAATAAAAGAAATAAAATGTGGTAAGAAAATAATCAACAGTTTAGCTTAATTAGTACAGAATGCCTGTTTGGAACACTGCACTCTTTTAAACTCTGTGGGATCAGCTGTGTATTTTCAACATCAAATCAAATCCCTATGGACCATAACTCTACCGTGACACACGCGGGTTACCATTCGTTGAGCCAACACACAGGCAACAAAGTTACGTGCACTTCACCCTTAAAGAAATGAAATGGGTTTGTGCATTTATTAATTATTCTAGACAAGTTTCAATCCTGTAATCAATACAAAAGCGGAAAACTCGGTTGGAACCCCTCAGATATAGGCAGGACACGGAACTAGCATATCACATTCCATTTCTCTCCCTTCTATCAACAGATTCATCCTAGAGAGGGTTAAACCAGGCTACTCCTTGGAGGCAAGGATTCTGGGGCTTCGTCTGACATACTTTGGACATGTTGTAAGGAGAGACAGGTCCTTGGAGAAGGACATCATGCTTGGTAGGGTAGAGGGACAGCACAGGAGGGGAAGGCCCTCTATGAGGTGGATTGATTCAGTGACTGGGGTAATCGGGATGGGTGTGTCAGAGGCAATGCGATTGGCACAGGACAGAGCAGGGTTTAGGGCTGTTGTGCATAGGGTCGCTATGAGTCGCAAAGGACAACAACATCAACAGAATAAACACAGGATAAAGGTCAATCAATTAAATTACATAAAATTGATTTAAAATTGTTGTTGTTATTGTTGTTGTTGTAGTGACCCTATAAATGAAAGACCTGAGTACTATTCATAGAGTTTCCAGAGGCAAGCCCTTTCGGAAATGGATGCCTGTCTTGCTTCCCAGGCTTTTTTTGAGTCGGGAAGCTCCAGCAAACACCGTCCACCACGGGTGCCCATTACCACATTTGGCACATCAGTGTCACAGTGTTCAGCATCACAGCAACCACGAGTTACCTCTGTACAGCAACGCACAGACCAGTGCTATACCACTTAGAAGAAAGTTTGACAGGAAAACAATTTGAATTTAAAATATAAACATTTAAAAAAAAAAGATGACTGCCATGGAATCAGAATGGACTCATAGCTGATCCTGTAGAGGGTTTTCCTGGGCTATAAATCACTTCGTTTTCAGGGAGGAGACTGTCCATCTTTCTTCCCAAGGGCAGCTGGTGGGCTCGCACTGTTTACCTCTAAGCCACTGGAACGCCCTTTTTAATTTTTTTTTAAGTTGTTTTTGTTGTTGTTGTGTTTGGTCTATTGGACGTGACCTATAGTTGACCTTCCTTCGGGTTTTCAGACACAGTTAATCACTGACTGAGACTGCCCGTCTTTCTCCTGCAGAGCAACGGTTGGATTTGAACTCCAGGTCTTTGGGATGTCTGCTAATTCTTAAAAAGAAACAAATTCAATATTAGTAAACATTTACTTAAGAACCACAAATCAGTGTTTTATGTTTGGATTAAACTGGTCCTGCCTTTTTGGCCTTTTGGGGGGAAAAATTCTTGCAAATAACACCGTACATCAACTGTTAGGTTTTCCAAAGGACAAATTTTCTTAAATTTCACTTACAACCCCAGAATACTGTTATTTGTTTTTCTAGCAAGGAAACTATGAGACACTCAGAGATCAGACTCAAGGAAAAAAATAAATTGGTGTCCATCTCCATTTCTTATCCGAAGCTGAAACAAGCCAGCTGGGCCTGATTCCTCACAGCAGAGGAATCCTAAGCTTTGGGGATTTTTCCTTCTTCATGACCATAAAAAGCAACAAACTAATTTGCCAGAGGAAGAATTTGCTGCAACTCCATTCAAGAAGGCTGGGCTTGACCTTCCCCTGATCCTCGTTCAAGTTCACATACAATCACAATACCTCCAGTATTCACTGCAGGAGCTGGAGAGGGTTTGAGGAGCACAGTAATTCACAGCATTTAACTCCACAGTAGTCCAATTGTCTTTGGTCTTAGAACATACAGTTAAGGGAAAGTTTGAAAACTTAATGTGCCTCTGTGTGTATGTGTTTAGCTCTAAATGCAACTAATTAAATGTCATAGAAAGTTGAGTCAATAGACCGTACACTTATTCCTCACTTGCGGACCATCTTGTTATCTGACATCTTGACTTAGGACGATAGTAAAAAAATCTACTTCAGAGTCCCCTGTTTATCTGGGAGGGGGACACCTTCTAAGACCTCTCAGTGGATACTTGAAACGGCAGAGAATACCATCTCCTATATATACTAAGCACATTATATTTATAGATAGATAGATAGATAGATAGATAGATAGATAGACAGGTATAGATATATAGATATGTAGATATATAAAGCACTCCTTAAGAATAGAAGAACGGTAGGAGGTATCTCACTCCCTGATTTAAAATCCTACTACACTGCCGTAGTGGTAAAGACAGCATGGTACTGGTACAATGACAGACACATAGATCAATGGAATAGAATTG
>NW_006399774.1:1786970-1788978 GCF_000299155.1 Elephantulus edwardii | reverse complement strand
ACCAGAGCGTCCTCCTGTCAGATTTATTGCCTCTGAAAATCACCTGGTCAGCTGACTTGAGTCTGACTTGATAATACATAACGGGGGGGGGGAATATATGAGTTTCCCCCTTCTGCATATATATGACAGGTACCTACTGGGTTCCCAATGCTGAAAATCTGTATAAGAGGAGAAATTGCCTCATCCTTCTCCCAAAAAGTGGCTGGCATATTCGAACCAAGAACCTCTGGTTAGCAGTTCAACACATAACACCCCATACCACCAGGGATCTTACTATATATACTGTGGGGGTTTTCCCCCTACACATACATAGGACAGGCGGCCAGGGTCCCCCAGGAGGGCAGCTATACAGAATGAAGGACAGTGGGCCATGCAAAAATCCAGTGAAAGAGGAGGATGGCAGCTCTGGCATGGAGTACAAGAATTCCTCACACTACCTGGAACCACACACAGTTTAAATATTTTTGGACTATGGTTGACCACAGTTAATTGAAATAACAGACAGTGAAACCATGAATGAGGGGAGATGTCAGCATGCAGGTCTGGGAGTAACTGATGCAAGGCACTAGGGGAGCGTAATACTGACAGTGGTGAATAAGGTGTGTCAACGTGGCTGGGTCATGATTCTCTGTGGTTTGGCTGGTATGTAATGATGTAGTCATCTTCCTTTTTTTGGGTCCAATGTGTGATTCTCCTTTATTTTCACATAATGCAGATAAACACATAGTGACCTGGCCTTTGGGACCTAATCATGTCAGTTAGAGAGGAGTATTATCAGACTCACCAGACTGAAAAGAAAAAGTGTTATTGTTATACGGCTTCACTGACTATGAATCCTAGCAACCCCATTAACTTTGTCCTATCCTGAGCCAACCTTATTGTTTCTGACATACCTGAACCCATTGCCACAGTCACTATGTCAATCCATCTCATCCAGTTCTGACCCTCTACCCTTCCGGGTATGATGTCCTTCTCCAAGGACTGGCCTCTCCAGAGAACTTACCGACAGTATGTGAGACTGAGCTTAAAAACTCTTGAAAAGCAAAACTAGATCTGATTAAATTGTGCCCCCCTCCAATATGTATTGCGAATCCTAATCTGCATTTGTGATTATAAAACCACTGGGGAATAATAAAGAGTTTGTTATGGTAACGGGACTACAAGATTAGTGGGGAGTATATTTTTAGTTTATCTCCTACCAGCACTCTGAAGAGGTCCCTGACAGTAGATTTTCACAATGCAATTCATCCTTTGATTTCTTGGTTGCTGGTACCAAGAGTTTTGATTGTGGAGCCGAGCAAGCTGAAGCTGTTGGTTTGCTTAAGTAGATAATCAACCAAGTTATCTGTCAAGATGGACCCAACTCACAGCTGACCTCAGGCGGGTTTTCAAAGGCTGTAAATTACCGTGGAGGAGACTGTCCATCTTCTTGCTTTGGGTTCACAGAGCAACTCTTTTCCCACTAGGCTATCAAAGCTCCCCCTGATTAATGTTAGGTTTTAAAATGATTAAAGGCAAGCTTCCCAAAATGTTATGGACATTTGGAACATTTTTCTTGTTATGTACTGTCGAACAGGATCCGACTGGCATAGGAAGAGATGGATCCTCCTTCTCCAGCGGAGTATCTGGTAGATTTGAACTGCACACCTTCGGGTTTGCAGTGCAGCTTCTTGCCACTAGGCCACCAGAGCTCCCAAGGAACAGTTTTTTAAGGAAATAAATACACTCTGTTCCTCTGCCCAGGGCAAGCCATCACAGCCCTCAGGGTGAGCTCCTCAGTCCCCAGATTGTGCCATCTGACCCTTGGATGGGGAAAAAAAACTGCCTAGGGTATCCAGAGAATTTTATCTAGGCTATTTTCCGCCACCCTCTCCCCTAGTAAACCTGAAAGCAACGCCCCCAAAGCCCTTCTATTTGTAACTCACAAGTTTTTTTCTCTCTAGGTTTGCTCCCTTTCCTATTGTTGTTGTTGTTGTTATGTGCCATCGAGTTGTTTCCGACTCATAGC
>NW_006399774.1:1783756-1785075 GCF_000299155.1 Elephantulus edwardii | reverse complement strand
CCCATCCTCACCCTTCTGCCCCCAACCCTCACCTCCTTGTACCCCCAATATGTTTTTACCAATAAAATTAAAAAAAAGAAAGAAATACAAATCAACTCCAATATAAACTTTGATTTTTCAAGAATAAAATTAAATCCTTATATGAAAAAATATAGCTTACACTGTATCCCAGTTACTGTATCAAATCCATCTCATCCAGTAACTGGGATACAGTAACTGGGGTGATGGGGGTTAGTGAAACTGGCTTGGGACACAGAAGGGTTCAGAGCTGCTGTACATAGGGTTGCTATATATCACTGGCAACTCAATATAACAATAACATACTCTGACAGGTTTGGAAGCAGGAGTGGCATCCATTTCCTACACAACATGCCTCCGGAAACTCTATTAACCTTGATAAATGTAGATAGTAATAAAGGGGCTTCAGGCCTTTTGTTCATAGGGTCGCTATGTGCCCTGCTTAACTTGAAAGGAATGAACAACAACAACAAAATCTATCATCATTTTGTAGCCTCAATTTTCTACCTTTTTCTTGCTACCCTCCGTGTGTGTGTGCAGGGGGAAGGGGGAGTAGGAAATTTATACCAAATTTGTGAAAGGATCTAAAAACATGAAATCTCATCTCAGGATAATCTGGGGCATTTCCTAAATGATAACCATTGAAAAACTGAAATGGAGCCTGTATTTTCAATTTTACTACAGAATACGGATCTCTTTACTTGGTCGTTTGACTAGAAAAAGAGATCCACATAAAATGCAACCATTTTTACATGAAATTAAACTCTACCCCTCCCCCCAAAAAGCGACAATTTTCCTTAATATTTTATAATTGAGCTCTCATTCCCAGATTAGCAATGTGAAGTTAGGCCGGGAGTCTCTGCGTACATCTCTCTCCACATTAAATACTGGCTTTCCATTCCAATATCACAACAGATAGAAAAATCACACCCCTGCACTCGAAAACCTCTCACCACAGTCACAAAATACCTCTTGAGGGGTCTCAACCTCAGATGCTAGTACATTCCGTTCTCCAAGCCAGCATTTCCTAAGCTGCATTTGGGTGACCTGTATTTCTCCTTTTAAAGAGGTGTAATTTTAAGTTTAGGGAGTTCTGGTGGCCTAGTTGCACAGCTGACCCAAAGATAAATGGTTCAAGTCCACCAGTGGTTCTGAGGGAGAAAGATGGGCAGTCTCCTCTTGTGTGATTTACTATCTGCTAGAGGGTCAGCTAGGAGTTGGTGGTGACCCTGCAGTAATATACAACAACTATGAGTTTGAATTTACAAATTCTATTTGTAAATATATGTATTTTATATATA
>NW_006399774.1:1751780-1783656 GCF_000299155.1 Elephantulus edwardii | reverse complement strand
TTACAATACCTTCTTTTTTTAAGCTATAGGGAGGTGAAAACTGTTAACACACTCAGTTGCTAATCAAAACACTGGTGGCACGAGGCATGAAGTAGTGAGCTTACACACTTTCACTAAGTAGTTGTTGGTGGGATGATCGTTAAGGGAGGGAACAAATATTGCCACAATATGAATGAATGCAATAGAATGTAAATGAAGGACTGTATGAACACAATGTATATGTGTGAAACACAATGTATATGAAGGATAAAAAGATTTAATAATAATAAACAAACAATGGGGAAAAATAAAGCAAAAGCATTGGGGAAAATCCAAGATCATTCAGAGGAGCCTCAGAAGAAAGACCTGGCAATCTAAAATAGATCCATGGGAAATTCTACACGTTAGAGTTCTGCTCTGAATATACAGGAGGCTGTCATGTGTCATAATTAAGTTGACAGCAGTTAGTCTGGTCTTGTTTACTTTTAGAATAATTTTTATTCTTTCTCTAAGAAAAGAAAAAGGGCTTTCTCCATCTGTGATTTTTCTGGTTAGTAACTTAAAGCCCTAGGTTGGTTTTTTGGTTTTGGTTTTTATTTGCACTGGGGTTGAGGGGTATGTGGTGCATGTGTTACAAACTTTTAGTCATGATCTCCTAGAGGTTGAGGGTGAGAAGTTGACTGTGCCACCCGTTGGCCCAAGATTGGGTAAGGAATGCATAGAATTTCAAGGCTCCTAGGGATTGCTTAAGAAACTTTCTCTGACCAAAGTCATACTTGAAACCACACCAGACTTCCTTGAATACTTTAGCATTCTGTGCATTCCTCCTGTCACGGGGAGACTGTTTATCAGACACAGTTCCCAAGTGACTAGAAATCTCTGGTCACTGTTGCAAAGCTAGATACATCCTAGGTCCTCTTTAATGACCACAGCAGCTCTGTGGAGAACAAAGAGAAGAAAGCCATTGGAGCATTTAAAAGATTATAGATGGCTACAACAGTGAGCAGCTGTCATTGTGTATTGTCGAGTGGGAACCGACCCACAGTTGACCCTCTGGTGGGTTTTCAAAGGCAGTTAATCACACGGGAGAAAACTGTTCATCCTTCACTCACGGAGCAACTGGTGGCCTCGAACTGTATGCCTTTGGGATTGCAGCACAGATTCTTGCCACTAAGCCACCAGAGCTCCTGGCATGTAATCTATATTTTACATAGTACTATGAAAAGACAACTCGATTTTTGTTCCTTTATAACTCAACATTTTTTTGTCTAAATGTCTTAAGTTACGTCAGGATTGTTGTTTTATGAGTCGGAACCAACCCATAGCTGACATTCCAGTGGGTTTTCTGAAGCAGTAAATCGCACAGGAGAAGATTGCAGCTGATGGATTCAAACCTGGTGACTTTCGGACTGCAGTACAGCTTCTTACCACTAGGCCAACAGAGCTCCCTTCTATCAGGATGGGAGAGAAAATCCTAATAATCAGGACTGATTCAGTCCACTTTAGTGGAGACATTTTCCATTGCTTTTCAACAACTTACATATAAAACAGAGGGGGAAAAAAGTCAAACCAGACATTTAAATATTTAGATCAACTACCTAGGAGTTAGGAACTGCTGTCTAAATACTGGCTAGCCACATCGTTCCTGAAATCATTAAGAACAAATCACCACAGAAAAACTCTTTCTTTGTAATTTCCTGGGGATTATATACATCAGTTACTCTTCCACCCACTCCTCGCTCGTGGTCTAGCAACTCCAATCTCAAGTACACAGACCACATTTAAGGTTGAACTAGTCACACAACTCATTCATTGTTCCTCTGCTATGGAGTAACAGGGCTTTACAAAAAAACAGTTGAGGGAGAATTTCAAATGAAAGTATATAAAGGGGTATTCTACAGAGTTCCTGAAATTGCTGGAAAAAATATACACAAGAAATGAAAATGTCAAAAAGGTGGTGGGTGGTTGCTGTTGTCAAGTGTGGGTATTCATTATGGTGACCCGAGGTATAACACAACTAAAGTCCGCACAATCCTGCACCATCTTATCGTATGTAACGTTTGGAGTTTACTGCACTTGTGGTGCCAATTCAGCTCACTGAGGGTTTCTAAATCCAACCAGATGCACTGTCCTCTATTTGATTCAGACTCACCAGTACCTTTCACTGAGTTTCCGAGGCAGTTAACCTGTCACAGGTACAGGGACGACCCACGGGTGGATTCCAGCAGCCCGAGACCTTCTGTGTAGCAGCGCACCAGCACCACAGTGGTTCCTTTCTAGTGATTCCAGGAACCAGAACCCATGTTCATAATGTTGTGTTTGCTATCACTTTAAACAGGTGTGCCGCATGCAAGCCCTGGTATTTTCAGTTGCTTCCTACAGATCTGAAAGAGGAAAATGAATAATGAAGATGGAAGAAGAACCACTGTCTTTGAATGGTACTGTTGGAGGAGAGCATTGACTATTCCATGGACTGGCAAAAGAACAAATAGGTCTGTCATGGAGGAAAAGCAACCCGTGTGATCCTTAGAGGCAAGAATGGGGAAATTTTAGGCATATTTTCAGAAGAGGGGCAGTCCTTGGACAGAGACATCATGTTGGGAGGATCAGTGAAAGAGAAGACTCTTTCCAAGATGGACTGACACAGTAATGAGGCAAACGGGCTTGAGCATGAAGGAGATGGTAAAGATGGTGCAGGATAGGGTAGGGCTCAGATGTGCTGCTCACAGGGACTGTATATTTAGCTTAGTGGGAAGGAGTTGTGCTGCCAACACCCAAAGGCACGTGGTTCAAATTCACTAGCCACTCCGCGGAGAAAAATGGGCAATCTTCTGCCGTGGAATTTATTGCCACCGGAGGGTCAGCTATAGGGCAGTTCAGACTCCATGGTACATAACAACTGAGCCCTTGTTCACTCCAGAGCACTAACAACATCACAACAATATATACTTGATGGAGTGAAAAAACTATCAAGGCTACGAAGAAGCATACGTGAAATAAGATTAAAGGCAAGAAAACTCTGTGAGGTAGTTCTACCTGTCACATGAGGTCACTGGGTCAGAATCTACCTGATGACGTCCACAACACCAGGGAGGAACAAGAGAATACTGGTCATCCTGGTAAAACCAGACTGTAATGGCGCGATTAGATCAGATTACAAACAATATATTCAGGCACAAAGAACAATGTCAAACTATGACATCTGGGGGAAAGGCGTGTTGCGGTGAGGATGGCTTAGGACAGGGCAGGGTTCAGAGCTAATGCATGTAGGGTCACTATGCATTGCAGATGACTCATGGCACATATTAACGTGGGGAAATGACAATGACTTCTTTGGAAGCAGAGATAGATAAACATCTCCCAATTAGCTTCACTGCTTAGCCCCCAGAGGGAAGAAAAGCCAGTTCCTTATCAGCCTCTCATTTGTGGTTGGACCCGGATGTGCTGGGTAGGATAGTCAGGGTTGAAAGAACTCTCTCTGAAGCCGTTAACTTGCTAACTTCAATTCTGTGGCATCTCTTATCTAGTCTTCTCTCTCAATCATTTATTTTGAGGTCCGCCCACCTTTTCCATATCCATGGAGAAACTTACAGATTCAAACCGAGTACTTTGGTGATTCCAGTGCAGCTTCTTACCACTAGGCCACCAGAGCATCTTAGCAACAACTGTGCACTGTCAGGGTGTGGTGGCTGTGTATCAGATGTTCTGGCTATCACAGTAGCTTTGTGATCTTGTATGCTGACTAACCTAGCAGATACCATTAGACCCATTTCATTGAGAACTTTTTTGTTTGTTTGTTTCTATGGTTCCTAATTATTTTTCTCCATTTATTTGTTACAGTTGTATTTTTTTCTCATTTTTGAGTCATAACTGCTTCACTTCCTAAATGGAAGTTATTTCTTTTATCTCATTAAGCATTTTCACATGGTCTACTGGAAAACGTTGGTTTTCAGGGAGCTGCACTTCACAAACTGCTGCTCAGCTCTACCAAAGCACACAATTTAGAGGCAGAAGAACTGGATTCAGGCTCAGCCTCTGCCAGTTACTAGTTTTGTTTAAGATTGTCTACTAAATAACAACAATATTATTAGTTATTATACAAGTTGTCATGAAATTAATGCATGTGAGAGATTTTCTTAAAAAAAAAACACGTAAGGGAGCTCTGGTGGCCTAGTGACAAGAAACTGCACTGCAATCCCAGAGGTACGCGGTTTGGATCCACCAGATGCTCTGCTGGAGAAGGAGGGACTATCTCCTCCTGTACCAGTCAGATCTGATTTGACGGTATACACACAGACAAATAAAATAAAATAAAATTTTTTAAAAAAGCATAGACTATGGAATGTTAGTGGGGGGGGTGGGGTGGGGTGGAGATGTCCTGTCTAGGAGTGGAAGCTGGGTCCCCTGCACAACTAAAACCAAAACCACGCCAGTTCTGACTCACATCAACCTTCAGTGGAATTTCTGAGACTGAAAATCTTGACCAAAGGAGACCACCCA
This sequence comes from Elephantulus edwardii, assembly GCF_000299155.1. NCBI lineage: Eukaryota > Metazoa > Chordata > Mammalia > Macroscelidea > Macroscelididae > Elephantulus > Elephantulus edwardii. The sequence continues at coordinate 1,779,177 of NW_006399774.1, read as the reverse complement.
ACTTTCTCCTGCAGAGAGGCTAGTGGATTCAAACTGCTGACCTTTTGATTAGCTGCTCGGTACATTATACATATCAGGGTCCTGGTGTTGTTCCCTGCATGGAAGGGGAGGATTTGACCATCAAACTACGATTGTCCCCGGTTGTTGATGTTAGGTGTCGACACGTGTGTGCTTTTATGTGCCATCAAGTCAAAACTAACCCATAGTTGCTTGTCGGGTTTTTCAGAGGCAGCAAATGGCACAGGAGGAGACTGCCCATCTCTCTCCCATGGAGCAGCTAGCGGATTTGAACTCTGTGCCTTTGGGATGGCAGCACAACTCCTTACCACTAACGCGTGTCAGCTCAAACCACTATTGCTATTAGGTGCTGTCGGGGCAATTATGACTCATAGTGACCCTGTGAACAGCAGAGCTGAACCCTGTCCTATCCTGTGCCATCTTTACCTACTCTGACAGACGCCAGCCACTGCCGCAGTCACTGTGTCAATGCATCTGGCTGAGGGTCTTTCTCCACCCAAGAGAAGTGCTCCTTATCTTGCAGATGTCCTCTATATTACTGTCTACTGGAAACTTCTCTTTATCTTTATGTCTCAGATTGCTACTGCTGAATTAGTCCTCTTTACTGTATTATTAACTTATTCAGATTCACAGCAACCCCTAGGTTTCCTAGGCTGTAAAATCATCACAAGAGGAACTCAACAAATTCAGCTCATTGTCAGATGTATGCACAGGGAGCTCTGCCAGTGGCATCTAGGAGTTAAGGAATTGGTCTATTAACTAAAAGGCTCTCTCTGATGGTTCGAGTCCACCAACAAGCTCCACAAGAAGATAAACAATCTACTCTTGTGCAATTTACAGCCTGTGAAAATCCACTGGCAGGTCCACTATGAGCTGGTTCTGAGTCTGAGTTACTGACACATACGGGTAACTGGGCGTCTCTTCTCTGGACTCTCCGCCCCACCACTCCCAGCTCTGCAGCAGGAAAGTTCCTGGAGCTCAGAAGCCAGTGAAGACACACACCCACAATTAAGAGCCTACAGTGCCCGGAAGGCTCAGGGAGACAGAATCTTCTTCCCACCCTCGGCGACGTGACTCAAGCTCTCTTCCCCGACTTCTGGGCCAGCCAATTGTGATAAACTCATGCCTTCCTGGTTTCTCTGCAGAATCATGGAACAAGGGGCGTGTTAAACAGACCCACAAGGAAGTGTTTTCAGAGGCAATCAGGTGCAAGCAATCTTAATGTTCCTCAAAGGTTCAATAAGGAGAAGAGCCTTTCACTGAACACATCCTTACTCTGAAGGGCTCAGGCCATTTATCGGAGCCCCTGTTTGTCCCTAACACTGTAGAAGAAAGGGACGGAGTTATATTTTCTTTAACTGTTTCCTTCGGGTGACTGGAGGGAATCACGGGGGTGTCACAGTCTGAGACGCCCAGTCTCCAAGCGGCTGTTACCCAGCCTGCCCTAGTGGACCAATGGTCAAGCCTTCAACTGCTAACCAAAAGGTTGGTGGTTCAAACACGCTCTGCAGCTCTGAGAGAAAGATGTGGCAGCCTGATTTCAAGAAGATGCCCGGCCTAGGGAACTCTCTGGGGTAGCTCTCCTCTGTCACATAAGGTCACTCGAATCACAACTGAATGGACAGGACCAAGATGGGTAGAGGGGAATAAACACCCTTCCAACATCATCTCTTCCTAAGCTGGGTGGCATCTGTGCACTGGACCTGGACCACCTTTCCCCAGGCAAAGCTCAGCTCCTCTCCAGACATGCCCAGGCCACCTGACCCCTTAAAGCAAGGTGCCCACACCAGGGAACCCACTAACTCATAGCCACCCAATGAACAGCAGATCGGAGTGTCCCCCTAAACTGCACCTTCCTCACCGTCTCTAACATGCTTGAGCCCATTGTTACGGTCACAATCCTTGCCTCTAAGGAGCATCCTGGTTGCCCCTTCTCTAAGACAAATTTGTTCTTTTGGCAGTCCATGGGATGTTCAACACTCTTCTCCAACACCGCAATTCAAAGCCATCTATGATTCTTCTGTCCTCCTTATTCATGGTCCGACTTTCTCATGTATAAGAAACAACTGAAAATACCATGGCTTGCATTCAGGTGCACCTTAGTCTTTACACTGACACTCTTGCTCTCTCCCACTTTGGAAATGTCCTTAAGAGCAGATTTCCCCAATGAAATTAAGTTTTTAATTTTTTACTGCTGTTACCACAGATAAGTGGTGCTAGTCTTTCCCTCTTAAGAACTGGCTTATCTCATTTATAACTCAAATGTAAAACAGGCATTAAGGCTGGAAGAACAGAGCAAGAGAGTTTCTCCTTATTTTAATAAAACATCACCAAGAAACTGTAGAGAAGTAAAAATACTTTTGAACTTGAAAGACTATCTGTACTTAGAGAAGTGACCAGAGGATGACCCTGTGGTTTCCAGTTTAGACCGGTCCTGTCTGCTTTTTTCTGGGAAAGCACATTTATTCCAGTGAGCAGGCCAGGCTGTCTTTTGTTATGAGGAGTCAAATGTTGCTGGGGGGAGTGGGAGGTGGGATGGGTGGACCCCTAGGCCTGCATTTCTGTCCCAGGGGGTGCACTTCTGCTGCCTCCACCCCAGAGCCCAACATTTTCCAAATCAAAAGAATGAAGAAATGGCTGGCAACGGGAAGATTCTCGATCATTCCCAGAGGAGAAATGTAAAAATCAAGTATCAAAAAAAAAAAAAGAAAATGAAAGGCAGATTTACTCACATGGAAAGTAAAGGGAGCGAGTCAAGGCACAAGGCTTTTACCTCGGCTTCTTGTTTCTTTTAAACTTGCTTTTCCCCCTTACTTGATGCAATTTCTAGGGGAAGACACTAGTTTTTTAAAAAGTACTTAACAGTCAAGCAAGCTCAAGCCTTTCACGCTCTGAAAATGAGTCCAGGTCACAACCAGACAGTGTGCAGGAGAAAAGCATGTGGCCATTAAACAGGACAAGGAGCGTCTTAAGAGAAACGTGTCAAGGAAACTGAGGGGGCACCCCACACCTAGCAGGCCTGGCAGACACCTGAAAACCCGACATCCACCAAGGACAGAATGTGGGAAACCTCAGGAGCGGATGCTCAGGGGGAGAAGCTCTTTGCAAAGTAAATTTAGCAAGTGCTATGGAAATTTAAAATGCATATAAATCCTTTGATCCAGCCATTGCTTTCCCAGAAATTTATCCTAGAGATATCCTCGCACATCTCCAAAGATATGTGAATTAGTAGATATGTGATGTGACCCTCGCATCATTTAATTACAGCAAGAGGGACAAGGGGACTTAACACAGGGGGTGGGTTAAATCCATTATAGTCCGTTGCGATCGAGTCAGTTCCAGGTCCTAGCCACCCTTTTTTTTTTTCTATTGTATTATTTTTACGTGTACCGTCAAATCAGATCTGACTGGTACAGGAGGAGATTGTCCCCTCCTTCTCCAGCAGAGCATCTGGTGGATTTGAACCGCATACTTCTGGGATTGCAGTGCAGCGTCTTGCCACTAGGCCACCAGAGCTCCCTCTACCCACCCTTTTTAGGGTTGCTGAGGCTGTAAGTCTTTATGGGAGGAGACTGCCTGTCTTAATCCTGAGGAGAAGCTATGGTACTCCCCAAAGCCAAACCCACTGCTGTTGATTCTGGACCACAGTACCCCGCTGCTATTGTTCTTGTTGTTAGGTGCCATTTAGTAGAGTATAACTCATAGCTACCCTATGAACAACCGATCTGATGAACCCTGGCCTGGCCTGTGCCATCCTCACAATCTCTGCCACACTCAAGCGCACTGCTGCAGCCACTGTGTCAATCCACCTGGCTGAGGGTCTTCCTCTCCTTCCCCGACCCGCCGTCTTTCCAAGCACGATGTCCTTTTGCAAGGAATAGTCTCTTGTAGCAACATACCCAAAGCATGTGGGATGAAGCTTTGCCTCCAAGGAGCACTCTGGATGCACTTTCTCCAACACGTACCTGTTCACTCTTTTGGCAGTCCGGGGGCTACTCAGTCCTCTCCTTCAACACCACTACTTAAAAAGGCATCGATTCTTCTGTCATCCTAATTCATTGTCCAGCTCTCAGATGTATAGCAAGTGTGCAAAGTAACCCTACAGACCAGGGCAAAACTGCCTCATGGGATTCCCAAGGTTGAAATCTTTACAAAAGCAGACCATCCCATCTTCCTTCTGAAGGGGCTGGTGGGTTTGAACTACTGACTGTGTGTAGTCAGTAGTTGGGTGTTTTAACCACTCAACCACCTGGGTTCCTTGTTATGTGCCCCTGCTGTTATGAGGGGTCATGGGTCAGCTGCCACTCAGGGACTTCATGTCCGAAGCCGTGGCCAGTCCTGCACCAGCCTCACAACTCTTCGTACGTTTGAGTTCACTGCTGCAGCTACTGTTAACCAGCCTCTTTTAGGGTCTTCTTCTTCTCCCCTGACTCTCTACCAAGCTTGACGTATTTCTCCAGGTTCTGTATGGCACTACCACCCATAATATGAAAGCTTATATACTGTTAAGAAGCATGGAGGTAGATCTTTATGGCCTAATGTGAACAGCCAAAACTGAGGTTGCAGAGTATGTGTGATATGCTGGGAAGAAAACACATGTGACTTATGTGTGATCTACTGTGAAGAAGAGACTCTTCTTAATATAGGAGCTTTGGTGGCCGAGTGGCAAGAAGCTACACTGCAATCCCAAAGGTACACGGTTCGAGGCCACCAGCTGCTCTGTGGGAGAAGGATGGTCAATCTCCTCCTGTGCGATTAACAGCCTCTGAAAACCTATGGGTCGGTTCTGACTCTCCCATACCCAACAACAACATTCTTAATATACTGCACCCACATGAAGTTTATGAAAGACTATTCTAGAGACTATAGACATTGGCTTAAAACAACTGTCCAAGGGACCACTCTGCAGTGGGTGACAGGACACTTTCATGTTTTTCCCTGTTCTACAAATTGAGGTTCTCAACCACTAGCATTTTTTTAAAAGATAAAAATTTAGTGAATCCCATTACACACTGACTCTGAATAAAAATCACTTCACCAAGTGTAAGCAAATGCTTCTGCTGGTCTTTGTAAAGCTTTTATGATTTGAAACTGATAATGTCACTTCCAAACAAGAAAACTCAATTGCTCATGATAAGAAATCAAAATCCATTACAAGTTACTAATATGTCACACAACCCTTTTATGAGATGTCTAATGACCGGAGGGCACCGAATAATAACAACAAATGAGTTGGAAATAAAAGAATTACCACAGACACAAAATACTCCCTACAATCTCTTTTAGTACTGGAGCCTTGGGATGCAGTGAAGAGCTCAATCAATGGCTGACCCCAAGCTCTGTGCCAGGAACCTGGAGCAGGGAAAGGAGGAGGCAAGCTGCTTCCATAACAATGTACAACCTTGGGAACTGGACAGGGCAGCTCTGCTCTTCCTACAGGTTCCTCCAAGTGGTGCCACAGGTGTGGCTTGAGCATGGTAGAAATGGTGAGGGTGCCACATAGGGCAGGGTTCAAGTCCATTGTTCCCAAGGTCAGCAGGGGTCCTAGCCAACATGACGACACAACGTTTGGTTTGGATATATTCTCCAGTAAGATGGTTTTGCAGGAAAACAGTTCAAAATCTAATCGATAGTTAATTCGTTTCCGTGGATCTGATAACAGGAAGGTTGTCAGTTCAAATTCACTCAATGGCTCTGAGAAGTAAAGACCTGGCCACCAGCTTAGATTCCAGCCAAAAATCCCTTCCCTAACTACAACAAATATAATACAAGTATTATTTAAAAGCATAACAATAAGCATGTACATTTATAAGATACAGTATTTTTCTGTTCCACATATTTTTCCACTATATGATTTTTAAAATACATTCATTTAGGGGAGCTCTGGTGGCCTAGTGGCAAGGAGCTGCAACTACAATCCCAGAGGCACACGGTTCGAATCCACCAGATGCTCTGCTGAGAAAAGGAGGGACAATCTCCTCCTGTACCAGTCAGATCTGATTTGACGGTACACACACATACACACAAAAAAAATTCATTTATTCTAAACTGGAATGTCTTCCTTTTTATGTCTTTATTTTTCCTTTATAAGAGAACTAAGGACATTTAGTGTCTCTTTTTCGAAGAAGCAAAAGCATGTATTATAGTCTTCCCAGAACGCTGAAAGCTGTAGGTATAATTTTTCACCCTCCGCCTGACTAGAGAGTGTAGAATGATGAGACCAAGGATAGGCACCATGGAGCAGCATCTTACTTTCTCTGGTATTCTATTTAAGTACTAAATACGCAGTAAAGTGGATGAAGAATAAAAGAAATTACATCCCAGTATTTCTTTATAGCAAGACATCTTACTGTAATTTTATTTTATCTCATAAAATATCAAGCTAGAACAATCCTTCGAACAGTGTGGCTTAAAGTCATAAAGTGGCAGATAGGAATCCTCTCAGCAGGAACCCAAGGATGCACGCCTGAACCTTGATCCTCAGAGGGGCGCGGAGTTCAAGTGGAAGTCTCTCCATTGGCCTCATACTCCTAAACTGAACCTGCTGGACAGAGTGGTTTCCAAGCCTGGATTCCGTATGGGAAGGAGCCCTAGTGTCGCAGTGGTTAAAGTGCTTGGCTGTAATCCAAAAAAAAGTCGTGGTTCGAGCCATGCCTTCTCCTCAGGGATAAAGTGTGGCAGTCACATTCCATAATGATTAAAAAGAAACAAACAATAATCACTGCCAAAACCCCAGTCACTGAAGTGGATTTCAACTCGTAACCCTCCAGTGGGCTCTGGGCTTGGATTCCTGCCCTAAATCCCACAGCACAGTTCTACTCACGCTTACAGGGTCATTATGACAGGAAGGGATTCAGTATCAAAGAGGTCTTTTAAAAAAAATCTTTCTAGAAGCAGACTGCCAGATCATGAAGCAGGTGGTAGGTTTGAAGCACTAGCTTCTCAGTTTGCAGCCAAGTGCTTTAACCACTGCACTACCAGAGACCGTTCTCCACATCTACCAGTCTATACTAGACTACGGAGAAGGTGTTCTATCCTCCCAGGATTCCTAGCTGACCTACACACACACACACACACACACACACACACACACACACTTCTCTCCCCATTTTTGGTCCCTAATTTGGTTCTAATTGGAAAGCAGTATCTTTTATAATCTGGAAAAATCCATAGGAAGAAGATAGACACACATACAAACATGCCTTTAGTAACAAAAGTAGCCCTAGTAGTCCAAAGGGAGTTCTGGTGGTCTAGGAGTAAGGAGCTGTGCTGCCAACCTGAAGGCATATGGTTCAAATCTACCTGCTGCCCTGCTCTGAGGGAGAAAAACGAGCAACCTCCTTCCGTGCAATTTACTGTCTCTGAAAAACCTACCAGAGGGTCAGTTATCAGTTATTAACCTGACCGACCGTTCATAGTAACCAAGTAGTCTAAAGGTTAGGCACAAGGCTTCTAACCAAAAGATCAGTGGTTCAAACCTACCCAGAAGCTCCCAGGAAGACAGACCTAGCAAAGCCCATGGGACAACTCTACTATGTCACACAGGTTTGCTGAGTCAGAATCAATGGCACCCCACAACATTAACAAACAGGAAATTCTCTCTTAATCACTTTCCAGCCCTTTTGGTGCAATACTAAGGACTTTAAGGTCACCTTCATCCTGTATGCCCACATGTGAAGTGAGGGCAAGCAGGAAGTATAGAGAGAGAGGAATCAGGAAATGCATCCGGCCAACTCTGTTGTTGGTTTCAATACACAAAGGCAGGGATGCACTTAAATCTGGAAGCTGACAAGGATTCACCCAAGAGAGCACGTTATGGGTTCTTGTAAGCAAACGAACCACAGTTTGAAGGGCTGCCACCTTGTTGCATTTCTATCTCTAAAACCACTGTCTACAGAAAGCATATGAAAAGACTCATCAATCCATACCTTTGAACCTTGATTCCAGAAACAAACATAAAAAACACCACTCAAGTAAACTCATCACTGGTCACTCCATCCTTTCTTGCTACCTGCAAATACTCTTCCAAAGACAAATTTAGGAATGAGGCAAGGCTTTATTTACCTCCTGTATTTAGACAAGCTAATCTTCCTGGCCCCAGAAGTAGACAAAAGTCTCAAAATTAAACCTAGCAAAATGGTTAAACAAGTAATCTTCCCTAAAAGTTCACACGTGAAGTTTGATTGGGGCTGGGGGTGGGGCTGGGGAGGGGTGGTGTCTGGAAGGTGTACTTTCCATTTTTTTAAAATACACCACGCCACAGACAATAACACCATTTTTGCGTCAGAGTGTCTCAATCTTAAGTAACCAAAATCTGGTTGAACTATCCTTTGGACCTGCTAAGAGCTGGGACTGATAACGCAGTTAGTTCAGAAGCAGACACCAGCTGATAGCTGAAATTAGCAGAAAAAAGGGAAAGTAAACCTAATTACTAACTAGGCAACATGCACGTAATATAAATGTCATTCAGCTGGGGAAAAGTCGGCCAACAGCTTGTAATTTATGATAGATCTTGTTGAGGATGGCGCAGGGCAGGGCATGGTTCTGATCTTTTGTTCACAGGGTTGCTGTGAGTGGTATCAACTCAATGGCACCTACCACCCTCCCCCACCCCATGGAGAGAAAGCGCTTACTAGCCTAAATTCCCCCTAAATGTTCATACACCCAGAAAGCTCCAGATGCAATTCCTAACTTAAATATGAAGCAACCTTACCTGACCAATTTGAATGTGTTGTATTTTAGATCAAATGCAATACTAAGCCATATGCTGTCTACAGAAAATTAAATCCAAGTGCACATGCCTGACTTTTTTGCAAAACACACACCAAAACTCACACATGATTAATAATCCTACATACTGACTGAAGTCACTATCTGATCACTGATACTCAAGGACCAAGAATAGCTTCAATTTGAAACAGAGCAAATAATAGAAACCTTCCTTCTTTCCACAAGTATTTCTTGAAAGCCTACTACGTGCAAATATTTGTTACACCAATCATGAGTGAAATAGGTATGATCTCTGCCTGGGGAAAGCTTTCAAAATAGTTTGAGAACACTCCCAAGTGGTGTCTGCAACTTCATGATGGTGGAAAAGTCTGAGAACAGGGGACCATGGTGCTTTGAAAGCCTAGAGTAGAAGAGGTCAAGAATTTGAGCTTAAAGTTCAAGAGAGGAAGTAAAGGTAACATGCTGAGTCATTCGCAACTGGGGAGCCCTTTAGGGGGGAAAAAAACCCCAACTACCCCTAACTAAATACCACCTTACTGAGGTCTTCAAACCCTGAGTCATAAATTTTGCTGGTTGAAATGAAATGCCACACATTTTTTCAAGGGTACGGGTAAGTTTATTGATTTATCTCCAAATTGATAACTGGGCAGTGGGCCAAGCAGTTCACTGATGTCCTGGACATCATTTCAATCATGTTCCAGAAGGAGGGTGGCTATCCAAGATGGCGGGGACTTAGGAAAGAGAAAGACAGATAAGGCTATGGAAAAGGGCATGTGAGGAGTGCCTGAGAACAATTCACCTTTACTGGAAAGGGAGGACGAGCCGAACGGTCATTTGTGCAGCATAGGAGACCTGGATGAATAATAAAAGCCAAAGGCCAGGGGGAAGGTGCCCTCCGTGCAAGTTTTCAAATGGAACCCAGAAATCACTTTTCAACACTGGAGTTTAATCACGGCTTATGAAGTCATTCTGATCATAGCTGGCATCATAAGGTGATGAATAATACTAAAATATTCATCCTCTGAAGCACAGTTCATTCCTTGGACCAAAAGCTTAGGTTCCAGTTAGCACAGTATTTCTACAGCTCCTGGGCCAAGGGTCTTACAAGCAATTAAATTAGAGGGAAAGACCAGATGTAAACGTCATTTATTAATCGATCTCTCACCCAAAGAGGGGAGGGCAGATACAGCTATCAAGGCAACGAAGTCATAGTGTGGGGAGATTAAACAGTCCTTCAATTCGACAGGGTATTAAGTATGGCTATCACATCTTCTAGAAGGATGTCACAAAGCAAGTGAGGTGACGCCCAGTTTCATGAGCACGCGCTGGGACACAGACCCAGAATACAACGGCCACGCCAAGTCACAACCTTGGCGGCTGGGGACGCCCTGTAGACTTAGAACCTCTTATAAAACGCAGCATTTCCAAGCTCTGGAAGGCTCAGCTTCACCTGCATAGATAACAGGGCGGGGATTGCTCGATCGTGCCTCTAGCCACATCCTTTGAGAACTTCTCACAACTATTCCAATCTCTATTTAGCCAACTGAGTCCTACTGAACCCAAAAGGGTGGACGCGGCAACCTGTCATTTCTTCTGGACAGGGGCGTCTGCCCGGTTGTCTCTGCTGAGCGCGCTGCACCCCGCGGCCCGCGAAGGCTGCATCTGCCCCATCGGCTGCCGCAGGAGGATGGTACCAACCTGGCCACCACCGGCACAGCTGGCATCCCGATTGGGGCGCGGCACAGGGGTCGCTCCACATCTGAGAAAGGGCCAGGGGCTCGGGCTTCCCGGCCCTGGGTTGGGGGTTCGTTCCCAGAAGAGCGCGCAGAAAGCTTTGGCGATGTGCTGGGGCGCATTTCCTGACTGCGGATAGCGCAGTCATCTCCCCCGGGCACCCCACACACAAAGATGCAAGTCCCGGGCCGCGCACGCCACGGTTCTAGTCCCGCCCCGGCGCCTAGACAGAGGGGGCGATCGAGTTTGCAAGGACGAAGTTCTGGCCGATGGGAACGAGCGGAACCCCCGCCCCTTCCCCCCCCCCCCCCCCTGATGATGTCCCTCTCCAAGGACTGGTCTCTCATTGCAACATGTCCAAAGTATGTCCCAGCAGGTGCCCGCGCCCCTACCTTCGCGTCAGGGTCCTCCAGCGCGCCGGGCGCCGCCTCCTCCCCAGGGCCGCTGGCGTGGGGCTCGGGCTCGGGCTGGGCCAGAGGCGCACTCCCCGCCTCGGGCGCCTCGGGGCTGCGCTGCTCGCTCGAGCTGCCGGCGCCCATGGCTTCTCGGCGCTGCGCCCGCGCTCAGCCGCGGGGTCCGCCTCTGCCGGAGCGTAGGGTCCGCGAGGAGCTCGGTGCCCGGCTCGGTGCCCGGCCACGTCCCGCGCGCGCCTTCCTCTCCGCCGGCCTCCGCCGCGCCTCGGCTGCGAATGAAGGAGACGCGCTCGCGGCAAACTCCTTAAAAGAAAAAAAAAAAAAGCCACCACCTCGCGCCTGGTCCCCGCCCCTTGTTTTTCCCTCCCTGCATCACATGAGCACCGCCCAGACACGCCTTGCAGCAGCATCCCCCTGCTGCCAGGACCCGGGCTCAGGCCCCAGGCTAGCCCACCCTGACCCCCGGGCTCCAGGACCACCGGCACAAGCAGGGGGTGCAGGAGGTGGGGAGGGGCTAGGAAGGGGGCGAGCAGACAGGCTCCCAGGAACGTGCTTTCGCTGGGTTTTTCTGAAATGATTGATAACCCAAGGTAGGCGCTTTTGCTGCAGCCGACTTTCAACTGGCGTCTCAAAAGCGATCCCCAGGCTCCCTTTGCTTCCCTTCCGATTGTGCTGCAAGCTAAACATGCATCTTTTTGGCAGGAGGAAAGCTGCGCCCCAGGCTCCTGCGGAGTCTGACCATATTAGGGCACCTCCCAGAGCGCGCGCCGGGAGTGGAGAGGTTAATGCCGTCAGACCCCGGGAAGGGGAGCCCGCTACCAGCCCGAGCAAGTGATGTCAGTCCAGGCAACCGGCAAGACAGCCCCCACCCCCTTTCCCTGGGGAACGTGGAGGGAAGGAGGTTGTTACCGGAAACGTGCGTCCCCTTGGAGCGCGAGGCGCCGGGGTTTACGGTGTGGCCACTGTGGCCCTGGTGACGCTGAGTCTGCGGCCCAGCTGGCTCTCCCCATCAGCGTTGTTGTCAGAAGCTGCAGGATGGACCTTAGAGCAGTCCAAGCGGCTTGGATTTCCCCCTGCGTGAATAGAATATTTATGACTAGAGCCTAGCAGGTGAACTAAGTTAAAATTTTCATTAACATTAAAGCATAAAAGTGTTGAGGTTGTAAAACAAAACAAAACCCAAACCAACAACCGATGTTTACCTAGCAACTAACTTAACTGCCTTAGTTTTCAAAAATAGAAGGAATCACTCATTCAGAATAAAGATCCGTTTGAAATACTGACCCGGAATACCACTAAAATAGACAAAAGCAGGGAATATTTAAGCTCTGGGAAATTTAGTGCCTAACGAATATGGAGTGTTTTGTAAGAGCACCTTGGAAATCAGAGTCATTCTCCAGTAGGAGTTTTTGGAATTAAAAAATTTTCCTTTTAAAAAGGGCCTCTCAGGAAGCAGTGTATTTTCGAAATGCTTGGTCTTAGAGATTTAGAAGCAAGTAGTCACCCGTTTGTACTGTTTCAGAGCATTTTTCTAACACTGCTGTTGTTCGGTGCATCCAGTCACTTGTGACTCAGAGCTAACCTGGAGGTACCGCAGGGTGGAGCCCTGTCAGATCCGGCACCATCTTCACACTCTCTCCTGTGCTTCAGCCAGTCGGTCCATCAGTCCATCTCATTGAAGGTCTTACCCATTTCACTAACCCTCCGCCTTTCCAAGCATCATGTCCTTTTCTAGGGACTGGCCCCTCGTGGCACTATGCCCAAAGTGTGTGCCAAGAAGTCTCACCATACTTGCCTCGAAGGAGCCTTCCAGCTAAATTTCTTCTTAAACAGATTTGTTCATTCTTTTGTCCATCCACAGTATATTCATATTCTTTGCCAATACTACAATCCAAAGGCATCAGTTCTTTCTTGGTTTGCCTATTTATTGTCCAACTTCCATAACATATGAAGGATATGAAAATACTATTACTTGGGTCAGGCCCACCTTAGTCTTTAAAGTGACAGCATTGCTCTTTAAGTACTCTAAAGGCCCTCGGCATTAAAAACCCACCTCATTGCTGTCTAGTTGGACCCGACTCATAGCTGGGTTTTTTCAAGGCAGTAAATCATATGGGAGGAGATTGTCCATCTTTCTCCCACTGAGCCGTCGGAGAAACACTACATTTGGATTAGTGTAACTCCCTCCGGTCTACACACCCAGAACTCTCTCTTTGCAAATATAATCACATTTAATCCTTACAACATCTCTATGATACAGAGAGCGCGCCCTAGTGGCACAGTGGTTAAGTGGTCGGCTGCTAACCAAGAGGTCTTTGGTTTGAACCCACTAGATATCCGTCAGGAGAAAGATGCGGCAGTTTGCTTCCAGAAAGAGCTCTAGCTTTGAATTGCTGGCAGTAGGAGGCCCTGGGCGGAAGGATAGGTTCAACCTGCTAGTTCTGAACCAGTAGGAGGTACCTAGGAGGAAAGACCTGGTGATCTGCTTTAGAAATTACAGCACCTTGATTGTGCAACAGTGAATGAATATATTTTTTTAAAAATAGTGAACTGTGGGAGGGGAAGGGGAGGGAAAGGGAGTAAAAATATGTGCAATTTGATAGGTAAGGTTAGGGAAATTGAAATAATTTGTTCAAATTTGTATTAGAATTTTGTAAATTAGTGGGGAAAAAGTCAGCTTGGGGAGGGGGAAGGGAGGGAGAAGGGGTAAAATGTGAAACAATGAATGAATGAATGAAAATCTAACTTTTCCATAAACTTTTTTTAAAATGACAATTAAAAAAATTTATTTAAATATATATATATCAAAGGAATGAATGAGAAATCCAGCTTTTCTGTAAACTTTCATTAAAATCACAATTGAAAGAAAAAATTTATAAAAAAAGAAAAAGACATTTTGGAACCTTAAAACCTACATAGCAGGTCTTCTCTGCACACACAGGGGTCTCCGTGGGTGGAAACTGACTAAACTGATGGACTTTGCATGCATTTGCTTGGTGTTTTGCCATTGTTTTTATACGTTTTGCTGGTAGAGAAATGGAGGAAACGGAGCCCAAAAGAGTTAAGGTATGAACATTGGTGCAAATTAAAAAAAAAATTAAGTTATGTGCCAAGGTACTGGCAGATGAGAGAGTGGGGTCCACCAAGATGCCAGACATCACAGCAACACGTAACCACCTCACACTTCACTCTCCCTCCCGTGGGAAGCTTTCTAGGATGTCTCTGTCTCCCTGTCAGGGATGTTAGTGGGAGGAACGAAGGGTGTTAGGAGCCAGAAATGCTGGAAGCCTGATTGAGAATCATCGTCAGCACATAGGAAAAAGTATCACTAAGTAGCACAAATACCATCAACTATCAAAATGTTCCCGTTCTGTGAGATAATATTTGTTCGGTTCTTGGGAAATTCACAATAAAGCTTTTCATATCTACTAGCTTTTCAATTTTCAGAAAAGATTACAAGGTCAAAAGAGTTCCAGCCCTCATTTCTACAACCCACGTGTGGAACAAGGCTTCCAGGGTTGGTGTTGGCCCAGATTAGCAACTGCTGGCTTTAGGGTTTTCCAGGTGATGAAAATGATCATATTCTTATTTTAAAGAAGTAAGATGTTATTTTAAGAAATGTGTACATTCTAATACTCCACTCTGTCTGAATTAGCAACACACGAAGGGAATGTGAAGAGTAACTGGCACTTTCATAGCTTCACACAAGCACACCTTGATTTTTGCAGTGATGCAAGTTAATCTCAAGTTCTTTATTGTTGAGAAACACGGTTATGTTATGTATTACTACAGTAATGAGATAACCCAATTGTTGAGAAATGCATCCTGGTGCTCTTGTGGCCTAGTGGGAAAGGAGTTGTGCTGCGATCCCAAGAGCACAAGGTTTGACTCCACCAGCTATTCCGAGGGAGAAAGATGAACATTCTCCTCCTTTTTATATTGGTTTTCATTGATTTATATTGTTGTTGTTATTAAGTGTCGTCGAGTCTAGGCGACTCATAACGACCCTATAAACCAAAGTCATGCTCCCAAGCCAAAGGTGGGTGACTCTACTCCACGGCCCTCAGGCCTGCCTTTACTTGTTTTTGGTGAAACATTCCTCTAGGTCGTATAATCCTGGTCTGTCCACTTGCTGTAGAGAGGTAACTCGTGGTTGCTGTGAAGCCAAACACTGTGACGCTGATGAGTCAAATGAGAGAATGGTCACCCATGATCGACAGTGTTTGGTGAAGCTCCCCAATTAAAACAAGCTTGGAAGCAGGAGTGGCATCCACTTCCATGATAGCTTGCCTCTGGAAACCCTGTGAACCTGGAGAAAGGACGAAAGTCATACAAGTGGGATTTATGGCTTCTGAAAATCCATTCTGAGTTAGTTCAGACTCCATGCCCCCAAGTCAAGCCTGCAAGGGGTTGCTCTCCAGGCTGGAGCGTCTTCAGAACTGCGTGGGTCGGGTCGGACTGTGACCCAGCAGAGGGAGGAACTACCGCGGCCTAGACCACACTTCTTCATCCAGGTGCCCAGTTCCCGCACATCTGGGTCCTTCTCCAAACAGCAGGACGCAGGTGTCACACGCAGCCTCCCAGGGGACAGCTGAGGGGGAGAGTTTGCTTCCCCAAGAGGGTTCATTTTCACAAAAACAAGTTGAGGTTTCTCAAAAACAAATACACGGGGCCAGTAGAGTAGGCGGGGCTTGTATTCTCAGGCTTACATTTGGAGAATTGGAGTCACACTCAAGTGGCATTACAGTCCAAGTAGTGCCTGGCACTCTCCCCAAAAGGTTGTCAGTAATAACATGAAAGGGATGCACAGATAAGGATTTTACAACGTTGTCCATGTGCCCCCTATAAAGAGCTGTGATGGCTACGACGATTGAAACCACATCTAAAATGACTTGTCACCATCTAGATTTGTTCTACAGCTACGGGTTCTTCAGTTTCGTTTAAAACATCTTGGTAGGTGCCTGAGAGCTGACTGTGACTCACAGCGCTCCTTTGTCCAACAATCGGGATCTTTGGTCTTGCACTGTCCTCCCATCTCTGTGTGCTTGAACCCCTTGCCGCAGTCGCTGGGTCAATTCATCCGGCCGAGGAGCTTCCACTGACCCTTCTCTTCTCAAGAACGATATCCTTCTCCAGGGACTGGCCATTCCTGACAACATAACCAAAGTATGCGAGGTGACGTGTTAACACCTCGTTGAGAAGAAGGGCTCTCTCACTGTACTGCTTCCAACGTGGATCTGTGTTCTTTTGACAATCCAACAGTCTTCACCAAGACCACACTTCAAAGGCATTACTTGGGCCATGGCGACTCCTTCTTCTCGAAGCTGCCACTTAATACCTACCTGTTTGTTTTCCCTGAAGAAAAGCCCACCTCTTTCTACATCAAGCTGTCATTTAACTCCCTTTTACATTTCAGAGAAAACTACAAATCTAGATCTGAGGGCCATCGCATCAGCTGATAGCTGACCTGTGTGGGAATTGTCCATCTTTCTCCCTCAGGGCCACTAATGGATTTGAACCACCATACATGCATGGCTACCTAGAAAACTTGAAGAATTGATCATCTATGCAGTCTTTACGGGACACACTGGAAAATTTCCATTTACAAATGAAGTTAGAGGCCAGCCACTTAGACATATATAATAATGCATTTCCAAACACTCAAATTCATTACTGTCCAGTTGGAACCAACTTACAGTTGACACTCCATTTGGGTTTTCAGAGACTGTCCACTAGGCCACCAAAGCTCCTTATAGTCTGTTGTTGGGTCCTGGAGTCGGAACCGACCCATAGCTGACCCTCTGGCAGGTTTTCAGAGGCAGTTAATCGCATGGGAGGAAAATGCCCATTCTTCTTCCGCAGAGCAGCTGGTTTCCTCAAACCGTCTGCCTTTGGGATTGGAGCACGGCTTCTTGCCACTAGGTCATGAGTGCTACCTTCATAGTGTGTGTGTGTGTATTTAATGCTATCCTCAAATTGAAGAGTTTTGAATAATATCATGGAATGCCAGAAGAACAAATTTTCTTGGAAAGAGTACAGCCAGGATGTATTTTTAAAAGCTCCTTAAAACAAGTGCTTTGGGTAAGCTGTCCAAAAGGAGCCAATGCTAGGGAAGGACATGATGGTCAGTGAAGCAGAGGGTCAGCACACTCTTGTGTGTGATGGAGGTGGACTGACGGGCTCAAACAGCGAGCACTGCGGAGCAGGCCCAGGACTGGGCAGGGGTTCACTTTGTTGGATGAATGGAAACCCACATCAGGACTGCTAAGGACAACATCCTCGCAACTTTAAGGAATGGATTGCTTTGAGAGTAAGAGAAAGCAAATTGTTTGTGCAGTCTTTTCACTGACAAAGCTATAAGCTTGGCTCTGATTCAAAGCCAGAATGTCTCTGGCGTCACAAAGGAAGGAGGAGGGAGTGGACCCTTTGTCTTCTCCCAGCCACTGCAGCATCTCTTACAGATACAATTATTTACCAAGGTCTAGTTTACACGGCAACTCCCTATGACCTCCTTTGTGCAGGATGTGTCTAGATGAAAACAAAGCGTAAGGAATGTAGTCTCCAACACATCTGTACCACTGTCATTGCTCCTATCTCTAGAATCAGTCTGCTTCGTACTCATTTTTGACTTGCATACTACGGAGAGAGAATTTGTTAAGATTTTTTTTTTTTAATATTTGGAGGTATCTGGAAGATACACTATAGATCAAGTTACTGTAATCCTCACAATTACAAATCACTCACAAATTCAGGTCACATGGTGGAAAGAATTATTTTAACATATTCATTCAACAAACTTGTATTCAGTGTCAGGCAAAATGCTGGGCCTTTTCAAAATTAAAAATGCTCATTTCTTAAGTCAAAAGCCATCTAATGACATGCACTATAAATGATTATGTTCCTTCCCCCCTCTTCTCCTTCTTTTTTGGTTTTTCTCTTCTAACCTGGATTTCTTTGATTCCCTCTCATCTCTGATTTAGTAATTACTTTTCCGGTTTTATTTTTAATTGTGAAAACATGTTGTTGTTGTGGTTGTCATGTGCCATGGCGTCAGAACTGACTCATAGCTGATCTTCTAGTTGAGTTTTGACAGGCGGTAAATCACACGGGAGGAGATTACCTATCCTTGACCCACTGAGCAGCTGGTGGATTTGAACCACAGGCCTTTGAGAATGTAGCACAGCTTCTTAACATACGACCACCAGAGCTCCCTATGGTGAATATATACACAATAAATCTTTACCAGTTCAACAATCTCCACATGTATGATTCAGTGACATTGATGACAATGGTACCCTTGGTACCAGCAGTCAAGAAATCAAAACACATGTTGCATTAGAAAATCTCCCGTCAAGGACCCATCCATAGTGCTAAAGAGTAAAGTCAGTTTCTTTTTTAAAAAAAAACAATGTCAGTTTAGAGACTATGCACCTGAAAGCTGAACAATGAATAAGGAAGATGAGAAGAATCAATGCTTTCAAGCTGAGGTACTAGAGAAGAGTACTGACTGTCTTTTGGACTGACAAAAGGACAAACAGATTTGTCTTGAAGAAAGTACCAACATGGTGCATCTTAGAGGCAAATATCATGAAGCTCTACCTCACATACTTCAAGCAAGTGGTTAGGGAGGGTCAGTTCTTAGTAAAGGATGTTATGCTTGGAAAAGCAGAGGGTCAGTGAAGAGAAGATCTTCAACAGGATGGATTGACACAGGGATTGTAACAATGGGCTCACGTATCTTAGAGATGAGGAGGCTGGCACAGGATAAGGCAAGTTTCAGGTGCATTGTTCATGGGGTTGCTAGAAGTTGTACTCAGCTTGATGGCACATAACAACAACAATAACATGCCTACTGAAATGGAAGAAGACCTGAAGCACTTGCTGCAAAAAGTCAAGGACTGTAGTCATCAATATGGATCAAAGCTCAACATCAAGAAGACAAAGATTCACACCACTGGGCCAATTGGCAGCACCATCATGGATGGAGAAGAGATTGAGGTTGTTAACAGTTACACCTTGCTCGGCTCCACAATCAACACTCTTAATACCAGCAGTCAGGAAACAAAAAGACAAATTGAATTGGGAAAATCTGCTGTCAGGGACCTCTCCAGAGTTCTGAAAAGTGAGTCTTGGCAGTCTAGAGACTAAGGAGTGCTTGATCCAGGCCATGGTCTTCAGAATTACTTGTTATGCTTCAGAGAACTGGACAATGACTAAAGATGAGAGAAGAAGAATCAGTGCCTTTGAGTTGTGGTGCTGGAGAAGAGTATTGAACATACCATGGACTGCCAAGAAAACAAATAGGTCTGTCTTAGAGATGGTGAAACCAAGTTTCTCCTTGGAGGATAGGAATTTGAAGCTCTGCCTCACATACTTTAGGCACATGACCAGGAGAGACCAGTCCTTGGAGAAGGACATCATACTGGGAAGGGTGGAAGGACAGCACAGGATGGGAAGATCCTGGATGAGATGGATTGATAAAGTAACTGGGACGATGTGGGGAGTGGTTTTGCTGTGTTGGAATTAGTGAGACTGGCTCAGGACAGGGCAGGGTCCAGAGCTGCTGTACATAGGGTTGCTGTAGGTCACAGGTGACTGGATGGTACATAGCAACAACAACACAGCTTTTGTAATGTTGATCTCACATCTACTATATGTTATTTATAGTAAATATATTTTTAATATCTTGCAGGTAATTAAGAACTATTGAAAAGACTAATAGTTGATTCAAAGAAGAATTATGAAAATCTTATGCATTGGGTAAATCTGCTGTCTAGGACTTGTCTAAAGTTGTAGAGTAATGATAATGAATTTAAGACTAAAGTGAGCCTGAACTAAGCTGTGGTATTTTTAGTTGCTTTCTGTACATCTGAAAGTTGGTCAGTGAATTCGGATGACAGGAGAAAAATTGATGTCATTGAATTTTGGTGTTAGAGAAGAGTACTAAATATTCCACAGACCGTCAAAAGAAAAACTTTGACTTGTAGGAAGTGTCACCAGGTGGTTCCGAGAGGCATGTGTGGGGAAACTTCACCTCACATATTTTAGGCATATTGCCAGGAGGGTCCAGTCCTTGGAAAAAGATATCATGCTGGGAAAAGTGGAACATCAAAAGAAGAGAGGAAGGCCTTCAACAAGATGGATTGACATGGTGACTTTAACAATGGACTTGAGCATGTCTGAGATGGTGAGGAGATGCAGGACAGGGCAGGGGTCAGATCTGTTGCTCATAGAGTCCATGAGTCACAGTCAACTTGATGGCACTTAACAACAACAACATATACAATAGAGGATGATTGCTGAATGCATTTTCGAGACCAACCTGTCCAAGTTTCAGCTGATGGCTCAGTGGTAGTCTGCCTTCTTGGGGACCCTCATTCCTATCACTGATTCTTTGCTGCTCCCACAAAATGTAGTATCTATTGGAAGAGTATCTGTGATAAATCAGAATAAAAGAAAGGAAATCAATTGTGAAATTAGGTACACTTCTTTGCCTTCCCTCTCCCAACAGTTTACTTAATTAAACTTCATTGGGAGCGTAACTAATTACCAAAGAAAAACTCCAAAGTCTTCAGCTATTTCAGCTACTGAGTCAATAGAAGTTTAGTTTGAAATATAAAACTGCTTGGGTGTCCCATTTTCATGTTACTGTGCTCCAGAGAATTCACAGGAAGAAACTGTAAGTGAAATATTTCCATTTTCTCTTCTTTGGTAGAATGTGAAACAATGAAAACTTCAGAGTGTGAAACAATGAGTCCTCACCTTGAATTTTTTTTTAAAAAAAGGTCATTAGTATAAACAATATCCAGGAAGTGATTGCATTATTGATTCATTCAAGCAAGACTCTTCAGAACAGATTTCAGAATTGGGACATGCAGGACAGATACAATCTCTTAATATTTTTTAAGACCTTTATTTAAATAAAATTGACATGAAGGGAACCATTGTTGTTATGTGCCGTCGAGTCGCCTGTGACCCATAGCAACTGTGTACAGGAGCTCTGAAGCCTGCCCTGTCCTGAGCCAGTCTCACTGACTCTGACACACCAACCCCCATGGTCCCAGTGACTGTATCAATCCATCTCGCTCGGGGTCTCCCTCTCCTGCACTCTTCCTCCACCCTTCTGAACATGACGTCCTTCTTCAAGGACCTATCTCTCCTGGCCACATGTCTAAAGAATGTAAGACAGAGCTTCAAAATCCTAACCTCCAAGGGAAGATAGCAAGAATATTGTTCATGAAGAAGGCAAAAGGTCATTACAAAGAAGGGGGTGAAAACCCACCCCAAAATGGATGCCAGAAAAGACTGAATATTGCACTAGAGGGCCGAGAAGCCAAAACAAAGGAAAGAAATTAAGAAGATATGAAGCTGAATAGATTTCAAAGGGCAGCTTGGGAAGACAAGGCAAAGAACTATAATGACATGTGCAAGAAGCTGGAATCTGAAATGAAGGGAATTACATATGCCTTTTTCTTCCCTTTTTTCAATTTTTTTTATTAATTTAGTTTGTTTATTTGTCTTTTTCTTCTTTTATTTATTATTATTTGAGGGGAAGTTTACAAAGCATATTGCTTTTCCATTCAACCCTTTATATCCTTTCTTTATATAACATTACTTATAATACTCACTTTCTCCACTTCTTCCTTATAATTCTCACCTCCATTAATGCTTCAGTCCTACCATTCCTGCCTTCAGGGTTTTGTTATTGGGTAAATACTGCCCTTTTTACCTTAGATGGTTGGTTATTCTAAGGAGTGAGTGCCTCCCTGGTCACTATTGGTCACCTTAGGGGCCTGTCTATGGCTTGGCCAAGAGTTGAGTCACAGGGTGAATTTTGTTGAGGTTCCAAGGACAATGAAGGGCTATAATCCCTTAGTTGGCTCCACCTGTTTTTATCAGACTATTATTGTGGTTGTTATGTGGGAACTGAGTCAAAGCTAACCCTCCAGTGGTTTTTTGTTTTTGTTTTTCTGCAAAGTGAAAGGCAATCTTTTATGTATAGTCATTTGATCTCTTGGTTTTTTATATTGGTTTATTTACAGAGTTCAAATAAATTGTTTTTTCACAATGGTTCTTTCCCATTTCCTTCACCACCCCTATCCTTCAAATTGTGTGACCCCGTGATTAACACCCCCTTGTGCATCCTCATCCGTCTGCTTCCCCCTCCCCCTCCTTGAATCCCCATACTCATTTTACAGTCATGGTTTTCTACAGTATTTGTCTTTGTGGGACTGAGTTAGTTCACTCAGCATAATGCTTTCCAGTCCCTCCCAAGTTAGGCAATAATTTACAAAGTTATTGCTCCTGTGTGCTTCATAGTTTTCCATTGTGTGAATGTACCATGATTTCTCAATCCATTTGATTATGGTTGGACATCTGGGCTGCTTTCATGTTCATGCAATGGTGAATAATGAATGCTGCTATGAACATTGGTGTACAAGTCTCCATTTGTGCCTCAGTTCTCATTTTTTTCAGGGTATATTCCAAGCAGTGTAAAAGCTGGGTCATATGGAATTTCTATGTTCAGCTTTTTGAAGAAGTGCCAAACTGCCTTCAAGAATGGTTGTACCATTTTACAATCCCTCCAACAATGTATAAGAGTTCCTATCTCACCACATCCTCTCCAACATTTATTACTTGCTGTCCTGTTAAACTTTGCCACTGCTGCTAGAGTGAGATGGTATCTCATTGCGGTTTTGATTTACCTTTCTCTTATTGCCAGTGATTTGGAGCATTTCTACGTGTGTCTGTTGGTCATTTGAATATCTTCTTCTGTGAAAATTCTTTCCATGTGTTTTCCCTATATTGTGATTGGGTTATCAGTCTTTTTCTTGTGGAGGCCCAGGCATATGTAAACTTTCATTATGAGCCTCTTGTCTGAGACAGTATTGCCAAATGTTTGTTCCCAGTCAGTAGGTTTTCCTTTCATCCTGTTGGAAAAACTTTTGATGTACATATGAATTTAATCTTTAGAAGGTCCCGTTCATCAATTTTATCCTCTTCAGATTGTGCATTTCTGGCTGTATATGACAGTCTCTTCATACCGCAGACTAGGCCTTCTAAGCTTGATCCCAGCTTTTCTCTTATGAGCTTTACGATTTGGGGCTTTATTCCCAGGTCTCTGATGCACATTGATTTTTGTGCATGGTGTGAGATGTGGATCCTATTTCAGCTTTTTGCAGGTTAAAGTCCAGTTTTTGCCAGCACCATTTGTTGAAGAGGTTGTCATTTTCCCATTTGATATCTTTTATTTCCTTGTCAAATATTAGTTGACTATAGATAGCTTTAAAGAGCACTGGCGATGGCCTAGTGACCAAAAGTTGTGCTGCAATTCCAAAGGTACACGGTTCAGATCTACCAGCTGCTCTACAGGAGAAGGGTGGGCAGTTTCCTCCCTTGCAGTTAACCACCTCTGAAAACCCACCGGAGGGTAGGCCTTGGGTTGATTTTGACTAGACGGCACACAACAACAATAACAACATTCTCAAGAATAGCGATTGTTCATAATTCTGCAGAGCAGCTGGTGGATTCGAACTGCCTTCCTTTGGGTTGGCAGTGCAACTCACTAGGCCCCTTCTTGTTAGGTACAGTCAAGTACAAGTCATAGCAATCCTATGAACAACATAAACCCTGTCCTATCCTGTACCATCCTCATCATCTCTGACACAAGCCCCTTGCCGCAGTCATTGTGTCATTCCATCGAGAGTCTTCCCCTTTCACTGATGCCTTGACTTTCATATGATGTCCCTTTCCAGGAAATAGCCTCTCCTAGCAACATCCCCAAAGTATGTGAGACGAAACTTCGCCATCCTGGTCTCCTAAGAGCTTCCTGGCTGTACCTTCTCGAAGACATATCTGTTTGTTCTTTTAGCAGTTCATGGGACATTCAGTACTCATCTCCAACACCAAAACTCAAAGGCATCAATTTTCCTCTGTCATCTTTATTCATTGTCCAGCTCTTAGATGCTGAGAAAGTGATTGAAAAGACCATGGCCTGAATCAGGGGCACCTTAGTTTTCAAACTAACATCATTGCTCTTCAGTACTTTGGAGAGGTCTCTGACGGCTGACATGCCCAAAGCAATAGGTCTTCTGATATCCTGACTGCTGTTATCAAGGGTGTTAATTGTGAATCCAAGAAAGATGAAATAGCTGATAATTTTGGGCTTCTCTCTCTCTATCATGAGGTTGCCTATTGGCCCAGTGGTGGGAATACATTTCTTCTTTATGTTGAGCTGCAGTAGGTCACTAGAGTTCCCTAATCAGACTGTTAAAGTGTGACCATTTTTACATATTTGTGTTTTGTTTCAAATTTTCTCCCACTTCATCCCAGATCATCTACTGTGATGCTTTTGAGAGTGATGGAAATGAATGTTTTAAAACTGTACAGTTTGTTGAGTTTGGGAAGGTGTAAATCAGTTGATATGCTTAGATGCTCACCAAAAGGTTGGAAGTTCAAATCCAATCAGTGATGTCTCCGAAGCAAGCCACAATGATCTACTTCCAGAAAAGCAAGAACTTTCCTTGAAAGTCCTGCAGAAGATGGTTCTGTTCTGACAGAAGTCAGTCTTTCTTCATGAACCACCTCTCGGGGAGCTCTGGTGGCCTAGTGGCAAGAAGCTGCAACTACAATCCCAGAGGTGCACAGTTCGAATCCACCAGATGCTCTGCAGGGGAAGGAGGGGCAATCTCCTCCTGTACCAGTCAGATCTGATTTGACAGTACACGCACACAAAAATAATAAAATAAAAAAAAAATGAACCACCTCTCAGCTCTCCTCATGTAAACATTTACAGCCTAGAAATCCTCTAGACGGTCACAGTTGTTGTTGCGTGTTATTGAGCTGTGACTGACCGATACCTTACTCTCCAGCACATTCTCAGAGGCTGTAAATCGCAAGAAAGGACATTGTACATCCTTCTCCTCTAGAGTAGGTGTTGGATTCAAACCATGTGCGATACGGTCAGTGTAGAGACTAAGGTGCGCTTGATCCAGGCCAACATCTTCCTACGCATCAGAGAGCTGAACACTAACAAAGGATTACAAGAAGAAGAATTGATGGCTTTGAGTTGTGGTGCTGAAGAAGCCTTTTGAGCCTACCATGGACTGTCAAGAGAACTAATAGTTCTGTCCTGGAGAGGGTAAAACTAAGCTGCTCCTATCGGCAAGGATTTTGAGACTCTGTGCCACTCTTTGGTTATGTAGTCAGGAGGGACCAGTCTTTGGAGAAGGATATCATGTTTGGAAGGGTCAAGAGACAGTACAGGAAAAGAGGACCGATACAATAACTAGGGTAATAATGGTAGGTGGTGAGAGACCGTGAGATTGGCTCAGGATAGAGCAGGGTTCAGAGCTATTGTGCGTAGTGTTGCTCTGAGTTGTGGTCGACTTGATAGCATCTAAGAACAACAATTATGACACAAGTGTGACAGTGTTCACACTTTCAAATAATAAATAAGTATCAAATATTAACTTTTGCAAGAAATTAAACAAGAGACCATTACCCTTGAACGGTGGCTCTCAAACTTGGCTTCACACTGGAGGAACTTGGGAAGTTTTAACAGATAGTAGCTCTGGTGATGCTGTGGTTAATGCATTGGGTTGCTCGCGAAAATGTTGGCACTTTCAGCTTCCCAGTTGCTCCATGGAGAAAAGCGGAGACTCCTTCCAAGATCCACAGCCTTGGAAACCCAACACTGCAGCACTGCTCAATCCTACAAGGTCACTAAAGTTGAAGGTTATGAGTTGATGCATGTGCATTAAGATGTCCTGAAGGCACAATGTTAAATTTCCAGCTGGCAATGAAAAGATTAACAGTCCAAACCTAACCAGCAAAGACAGGAGAGGAGGCAAAAAAAAGGTCTCTCACACACACAGAGGGTAATCAGTTCCGATAGAGATTGCAGTCTGAAGGACTGGGTCAGACAGAGGGGCCTTCAGTGGAAGATCTACTCCTGGACACCTAACAGTTCGATAAAAAACAAAGTCTGTATCTCCACCGGTGGATAGCTTGTATTGTTACAGGGTGTGTGACCTGGACATGGAGTTCTAGACAGCTCCCTGCATGATTCTGACATTGATAACCACTGCCCTTACTCTTGTGATTGAACTTTTTTATGGAAACCGGCCCTTCCTGTGCCTTTACCGAATGGAAATGAAGACTGAGCCATTCTAGGCAAGGGAAGGAAAGCAGTTTCCTTTGAGTGCAGTTGTTTCATGGGCTTTGGGCGGGGATCTGTGCTCTCGATCAATCTGGTGATGTCTGTTCAGTGTAGTGACTCCAAGATGCCCAGTCCACCTGGAAGAGATCCAGCAGCAGGCCTGGTAGCATAATGAACTGCTCTGCTCTGGGAAGATCTCTGAACAAGACTGTATTTCTTAAAATCATGCCTGCAAGAAGAGTAAAGGACATCAGAGATGGAAGGAGACAAATGAAACTAAGGGACGACACCAACTCCAGCCTCCTGGACCTTGAGGCAGATGAGCTGGACGGTGCTGGGGAACCATCTCTGACGCCTCTAACTGGGGCTGAAAAAGTCCTGGATAGACTGGATAAACAGTAGGGGAAAAAATGTAGAAGAAAGGTCAAAATCACAAACACACACATAGAGGGAAAGAGGGAGAGAGAGGGGGCGAGAGGGGGAGAGAGTAAGCTTTGTGGGTCTGACAGAGACTGTTGGAACTCCTGAGATTGAGGTGTGGAACCACCCTTGTGGAACTCATCCTTGGGCATCGATTTGCAAGTACAATGGACAGACATACGAGGTGAGGCACTCCTTAGAACAAACAACCCAAGGACAGTTCATCTCACACCCTCAAGGCATGGTGTCAGAAGGGTATAGCACAGGTCTGTCAACTTGCTGTACAGTGGTAACTAGTGTTTGCTGTGATGCTGAACACTGTGACACTGATGTGTCAAATATGATAATAGGTACCCATGGTGGACAGTGTTTGGTGGAGCTTCCTGACTAAAACAAGCTTGGAAGCAGAAGTGGCATCCACTTCCATATTGGCTTGCCTCCAGAAACTCTACGAACAATGCTCAGGTCTTTCATCCACAGGGTCACTATTAGTCGTCTACAACTTGATGGCACCTAACAACAACAATCAGGAAGGGGCAGCCCTTGGCAAAGGACATCAGGTTGGGAAAGTAGAAAGTCAGGGAAAGAAGGGAAGTTCTCAACAAGGGGGACGGGTACAGTGACGGCACCAATGAACTTGAGCAGGCAGAGATCATGAGGAAGATCAAGGCTCAGGCAGCTTGTTGATCTGTTGTTCATTAGCTCTGAGTTAGAGCAGAATCCATCCCACCTAACAACAAAGCGCAGAAGGTATGAAGAGATAGGTAAGAAGGTACAGTAGATCTTCCAGCAATCTTGACCCCACATTTCTCTTCGTAGAGCCCAGCATCCCGGATGTGTTCTGCATAAAGGTTGAAAATGTATGGAGACAGGACACATCCCTGGTGTACGCTCTTCCCAATTTTGAACCATGCAGTGTTCC
>NW_006399774.1:1750794-1751350 GCF_000299155.1 Elephantulus edwardii | reverse complement strand
TGCAGTAGAATCTTGTTTGCATGTGAAATCAATGATATTGTTCTATAGTTTCCATACTCTGTTGGGTCACCCTTCTTTGGGATGGGGGCAGTGAACTATAGCTGGGAAATATTGAATATTTGTTCCTAAATGTGAAATTTAATAACTTTTCAAAATATTTGACCATTTAAAACCCAGTTACTTCAGTCTTGAAAATAATAAAGATGAGAGTGAGGTTGGGCAGGGAGAAAAGTACAACAATGAATTAATGGAAATCCAAAGTGTCTGTAAACTTTCATTAAAATTAATAAAAACAAACAAAAAAAGAGACAATAATAAAGATGTGTATTGACAAAAGTATTAAGTAGGAACACATTGAAGCAAAGTGAATAACTGAATACGATGTTCCTTGAAATTGATTTGTGAATATTCACAGCTAATTTTTTTTTTACATGGAACTGAAGAACAAATTCAAACCTCGAGTTGCTATAATCAAGGATGCTTTCGGCAGAACGTTAAATGATCCCAGAAGTAGTAAAAGAAGATGGAAGGAATATACTGAGTCACTGTATCGAAA
>NW_006399774.1:1728466-1748526 GCF_000299155.1 Elephantulus edwardii | reverse complement strand
GTCACTGAATCAATCCACCTCATAGAGGGCCTTCCTCTCCTGCGCTGTCCCTCCACCCTCCCAAGCATGATGTCCCTCTCAATCAGACTAGATATCTTTTTTTAATTTTATTTATTTTATTTTATTATTTTTGTGTGTGTCGACCGTCAAATCAGATCTGACTGGTACAGGAGGAGATTGTCCCTCTTTCCCCAGCAGAGCATCTGGTGGATTCGAACTGTGTGCCTCTGGGATTGTAGGTGCATCTCCTTACCACTAGGCCACCAGAGCGCCCTCAGACTACATCTTGAGGTTGAAATTTAAAATGTAAAATTTTCAGAAAAAAACATAGGAGAAAGTCCTTAGGGCTTTGGGCTAGGCCAAGCATTCTTAAATCAACACCCAGAAAAATGCTGTGTAAGAATATGCCCTGGTGGGGCAGAAGTCCAGAAAGACTGTGGTTCAAATCCACTAGAAAGATGAGGCAGTGACTTCCCTAAACCCACAGCCTGGGAATCCGGGGGGCACGTCTGTTCTGTCCTGTAGGACCCTTTAGAGCGTTAAACAATTCCAAGCAACAGGTTTTGACTGGGACTTTTTTTTTTTTAAACTCTGTAAAATTCTCTAAAGATGAAAAGACAACCTACAAGTATGTGTTGGCTGATGACACGGTGGTCACACTTGTTTCTCCTGCGGGCGCTTTGCGGGTAATAAGGCTGCCTTTGGAGTCTCAGTGTCTTAGGTCCCCAGAAGGTGAGTGATATCCCCACAGGTTTCTTCTGTGCTTCAGGACTTTTTTCTTGACCATTAAGGTCTTTGCTTTGGTTTTAGTTTGGGGAGGTGAGGGGTCTTCCTTCTTGACTTTCAATGTTATCTCTGTAAAAGTTTCTATGAAGTTCTTGAAATGATAAAATTACAAAAAAAGATTTGACATGGTCAAGAGTCAAGGCTTGGAAGACCGTGGGTGTAATTATAAAAAAGCAACATCAAGAGTCCTCGTGGGGATGGGACAATGGGACTCCTGTACCTTCACTGTATCAATATCAATGTACTTCTTGTAACTGTCCTAGAACTTTGCAAGCTGTTACCACGGAGGGAACCTAGGGGAAGGACATATCCAATCTCTCTTTGTTATTTCTCATGACTGCAGGGGCATCTACACTTACCTTAAAAAGATAAAAAGGTTGAATTAAAAAATCATTATATATATTCTCAGATGAATTAAATAAAGAAGTTCTCGGATATGTTCTTCAAAATCACTCTTAAGCTAAATTGAATGTCAACACGGCATTAATAGGTTGGTATTTTGTTTTGTGGGAAGCTACCTAGCTCTGAAACAATCAAGATTTGATTTAACAAATTATTTGATTATCAGATTTGATAAAAGACAGAAACAATACATTTCCTGACTCTGCCCTGCTTTGTAAATAAAGGCCTTTAATGCTTTGACAATCTCCCTCCTCTACAGAAGTGGTGGCCCCACCTCTTATCTTCCTGGTCGCTCTCAACTCCAAATTCTCCTGCTTTTGAAGGGCCCAAATAGAACCAGATCAAACTAGACATTAAGGGGGAAGGCACAGTCTCAGAATCAGTTAAGACCAACAGCTTGCTCTCAAGAACAGCTTCTGGGAGGGACCTACCGCTTTCTGCTTCTCCCACCTCCAGTGTTTAGGCTGCCGGGGTGTGTGTGTGTGTGTGTGTGTGTGTGTGTGTGTGTTTGTGATGTACATGGCACGCCAGCAGACAAAGGGTCACAATCTCACAGGAAAGAGTAAGGCAGAATGGGGAGCACTGTGGTGTCCAA
Organism: Elephantulus edwardii; assembly: GCF_000299155.1. Classification (NCBI taxonomy): domain Eukaryota; kingdom Metazoa; phylum Chordata; class Mammalia; order Macroscelidea; family Macroscelididae; genus Elephantulus; species Elephantulus edwardii. Next base: position 1,746,743 of record NW_006399774.1, on the reverse strand, counting down.
AATGTTCATTGTCTAGGGTAACTTTCTTGAGCAATAATGAACACGATTAATACTATCTGAATTAAAAGATCCAGATCTCTCATCGGGAACTCTGGTGGCATAGTGGGTAAAGAGTTGCATGGCCAATCCAAAGGCAGGCGGATCAAATCTTCCAGCGGTCATGAGGGAGAAAGATGGGCAGTCTCCTCCTGTGTGGTTTACAGACTCTGAAAATCTGCTGGAGCTTCAGCGATGAATTAGGTAACAATGAGTTGAGTTTGAGTTGACCATAACAAGCACTTGGCTGGGAATGCAAATGTTGGTGGTTTGAACCTACTAGCTGCTCTTTGAGAGAAAGATTATTGTCTTGGTAACCTGTGGGGCAATTCTTCTCTGTACTATATGGCTGTTCTGAGTCAAATTTGACTCAACATTAATGGGGTTGCTTTCACATTATATATCTGAGGTATGCTTGTTGTTGAGTCAAGTACAACTCATAGTGAGTGACCCTACGGACAATAGATCTGAATCCTATCCTACTCTGTGCCATCTTCATTGTCTCTGATACACTTGGGCCCATCGTTGCACTCACTGTGTTAATTCATCTGATTGAGAGTCTTCCTCTCATCCAATGGTCTTGATTATCTGAAGTATGTTGTTGTTGTTATTATATTCTGTTGAGTCACCTGTGGCTCATAGTGATCCTATGCACAATAGCTCTGAACCCTGCCCTATCCTGAGCCAGTCTCACAGTGTCTGACACACTCACCCTCATTACCCCAGTCACCGAGTCAATTCAGCTCATCCAAGGTCTTCTCCTGCAATCTTCTCCACTCTGGCAAGCATCATGGACTAGTTCCTCATAGCAACATACCCAAAGTACGTGAGATGAAGCTTCAAAATTCACCTTCTCCAGGACATTTATATTTATTACATTTTATGAAGGTCATTGTGTGGTGCTTGATTACTAATCTAAAGGTTGTCAGTTTGCATGCACCCTGAGAGAAGTAGAAGAAAGATCTAGACCTGTTTCCATAAATGTTATAGAGAAGTTTTACTCTGTCACACAAGAGATTAATTAAGTTGGGTTAGAACCCACATCAATGGGTTTGGGATTTTCAATTATTTTTATATCTGCTTGTCTGTAAACATTTTCAACAAGTGAGACGATGCAATAAGATACTCTCCAAGGTGAACAAATTCATAACCTAACTGTAGTGAAACTTTAAAAAAAAAAAGTACAATAATGAGAAAACTCTCAGCCCACAGCCATCATCAATATATTGTGTCTTTCTCCAAAGAACAGATCCTCCTAGCAACATGCCCAAAGTATGTGCTGCAAAATCTCAACATTCTTGTCTCCAGAGAGCATTCTGGCTGCACCCTCTACAAGACTGATTTGTTTGTGACAAAGCTTTATCATCTTTACCTCCAGAAAGTACTCTGGCCGCACCTTCTCTACTGTTTGTTCTTCTGCAATCCATGTGATATTCAGTACTCTACCCTCACACTTTGGATATGTTGCTAGGAGAGGTTCTTCATTGGAAAGGGCTTAGAAAGGTAGAATGTCAACAAAAAGAGGAAGACCCCCTCAATAAGATGGATTGACACAGTGACTTCAGCAATGGGCTTAAGTGTGTATCAGAGATGGTGGGAATAGCACAGGATAGGACAGGGTTCAGATTTGTTCATAGAGTCACTATGAGTTGTTCTCAACTTGATGGTACAACAAACAACAAACGGTGAAGAATAAATGTGTTTGTTAAAGCTATATATGTTTGATTATTTCTTCTCTAGTTGCCCTGATGCTAATACATGACTAACTAATGAATGACATCAAGAACAACATCCATGAAGAAAACAAAGATCAATAAAAAGTCAGGGGGGGAAACACCAATAAAGATGTCAGAAGAAATTTTGAAACTTGCTTCAGAATTATAAGGAAGTGAAAACAAAGGGAAAAAGAATAAATCAAGCAAGCTGAACAGAAAATGTCAAAGGGTGGCTTGAGAATACAATGTATTATTAAATGTGCAAAGACTGGGAACTAGAAAATAAAAAAGTTGAAAGAACTGAAGTAAAAATTCAAACTTTGAGATGCAATAGTGAAGGGTTCTGTTGGTAAAATATTAAATGACATGAGAATCAAAGACAGACAGGTGGACTCCACAGAATCATTGACCAAAAAAAAATATTGGTGGACATAGGACCATTTCAGGAAACAGTGTATGATCAAGAACCAAAGATACTAAAGGAAGGATTCAGAGTTGCACTGAAGACACGGGCAAAGAAAAAGGAAGACTCCGGAAAATGACAGACAATTCATTGAGGTGTTTCAGCAAACAGATGCAGCCCTGTTACGTGTTCACTGGTCTAGGACAAGGAATTTGGAGGAAGGTACCTGGTCAAGTCAACTAAAAAAATAAAACCCGCATACAGGCCTCATCTAAAAAAAGATCATCCAGCAGTATATGGAAATTATAAAGCAATATTATTGAGATGACAGGCAAGTAAAATGTTGCTGGGAGTTGGGATATCACTGGAGTACTGGGAAGAGCTGGGAATTCAGGCCTGATGTGGAAGTGGATATGAAATAAGGGAGAATATTACTGGTGTCAGAAAGATCGAATCAGATGATTCTAGACAAAGATTTAGCTGAGTTTTCCCTGATTATCAAAGATATTCAGTTGTGTGGGTCATGACTAATATGGGTAGCATCATGAAGAGTGGGCTGTCAGGAACATTTAACAACCTTCATTACTCGGGTAACACAACCTCACTTGTAAAAAGGCAAGAGAACTTGAAGCACCTACTGAAGAAAGATCAAAGACTTTCTGTACAGATGATATTGTGGGAAGCCAAATATCAAACTAAATATTAACGATAAACCTAATTCTATATTAGGATATGAAAGAGGCACAGATACAAGCTAGAATTCCCCCAACAAGGCACCAAAGCAGACCTTGGGCATTTTCACAATTCTTGGATTGTATTTGCTAATCCCTCATTCCTGAGTCAAGCACAAGGTTTTCAATAGAAAGGTCTTAGCTTCGTTTGCATAGAATTCTCTGTGATTTGCTCCCTGGCAATTTTCAATAAAGGCACAGGGAACCTGGGATCTAAGTTCAGTTGGCTTCAGTTCTTCCAGCTGTTCGTCCCTGCTTCCCACTTTCTGTTTTTTCCTCCATTCTTGGTGTTCTGTCTCATTCCTTTTTTTTTTTTAAATGTTTAAATATATATTTGTTTAGATATATAACTCCCTGTTTCTGATAAATACATGATATTTAAACAAAGTCTGGTTGCCCTATATCTCCAAGAAAAACTTGCTTGTTCTTTGGGCAGTCTGTGGGAAATGCAGTACTCTTCTCCAAAATGACAATTCTTTATTTAAAAAAAAAATTTTATTTCATTCATTTTAATGAACATTTACAGAGATTTTAGATTTTCATTCATTCATTGTTGCACTTTTTTCTTTACCCTCCTTCCCCTAGTTTGCTCCTCTCTTTGAAAAGTAAAAGATTAAACTTCTTTATTCTTAATCCTCGGCCAACAACATGACATCTCAACATCAAAGAAATAAAATTCCTCAAAACTGGACCAACAGACAACATCATGAAAAATGCAGGACAAATGGAAATTGTCAGTGATTTCACTTAGATCTGCAGTGAATACCAAAGGATGCAGCCATCAAGGAAGTGAATGATGTATGAAGTGGGGCAAATCTGCTGCCAAGAGCTCTGCAGGAAGTAATAAAGAGCAACAGTGGTACTTTGAAGACTAAGGTGTGCATGACCCAAGGTGTGGTCTTTTCTTTTTACTTGATATACATGCAAAAAGCTGGGCAGTGAAAAATGAAGGCTTAAGAAGAGTTGAAAGCTTTGAACTAGGGTGTTTTTGAAGCATACTGAAGACACATACCATGGGCCGCCTGAAGAATGAACACATCTATCTTGGAGGACATGCAGTCAGAATTCTCCGTAAAGTGAAGATAGCCTCTCCCATGTGATATAGTACCTCAGAAGCATGATATAGAAAAGTACTATATCACATGGGAGAGGTGGGAGGGCATTATGTTGAGTGAATTAACTCAGTCTCACAAGGACAAATACTGAGTAAGACCATCACTGTAAAGAATAGAAGGATAACTAGTAAGATGTGAATAAAAATCCACAGGGGGATGGGAAGGGGATAGGGGGGCTGAGGTTAGGGAAGGGGGAATCATGGGTTGTAGAGTTTGGTGGGTGGAGGGAGTGGGGGAAGGAATTAGGAAAGATCCAGTAGAATATGAGAGAACTGAAAAGACAGGAGCATAGATCAGTGGAGATTAGTTTTATTTTTTTTTTTGTCACTGTTCATGGTTTATTTGGTGTTTTAGTTGGTATGATACTGTTGCAATGCTTATATGTCGATCTTTACATTTTACATCACATTATCAGAGTTGCATTATACATTACTCTGATAAATATAGTACACAAAATAAGATCCTTTAGAACAATAATGTACAAGACATGCAATATTGAATTTGTACATTAGAGCACAGAATGTGACTAAAAAATAAAAAGCTTATACGAGGCCAAAGTTATTTAACACAGTAAACATTCTAGTTTGAAGGGCAGCTGCAGCATGTGCAACATTGGCAGTGGTGTCTGAGATGTGGTAGAATTCTATTATACTAACCAGTTTAGAACTGCACAAGGTAAGTACCACCATCAGAACATAGTTGTAGGTTTTTATGGACCATTCCTATGTCTACCTTTAGGAAACGGATGTTTTTCCCATGTCATATTTTACTGCTTTAATCAGACTGAATAAAAAGGACAACATGCACAACCCCCAAGTAAAATCCTTTTGTAGCCTAGACAGTGAGATGGTACAACAGAAGACTTTAAAACTGCAGCTCTTTTTGGATTCCCTAAAGTGTATCTGCGCTCTTCTTCAAGCGGGCCTCTTCCTCAGGAGTCAGCGTCACCTTCACGACGTCTGAGATTCCATTCTGCCCCAAGATGCAAGGAACACTAAGGAAGACATCATCTTTAATTCCATAAAGACCCTTAATCATGGTGGAAATTGGATGTACCCGCCTAAGATTCTTCATTATACTTTCTTCCAGATCTGCCACAGACAGTCCAATGGCCCAGGAGGTATAGCCTTTCAGTTTGATCACCTCATAGGCACTGTCAACCACCTGCTTGTGAACCTCTTTCCACTGTTCCTTATCTGAATCAGTACCTAATTCAGGATGCAGATTTTTCAGAGAGACACCAGCCGCATTCACTCCACTCCATACAGGCACGCTAGAGTCTCCATGCTCTCCAAGGACCCAGCCATGACAGCCCAATGCGTGAACTCCCAGCCTCTCCCCCATTAGGTAACGGAACCTCGCTGAATCCAGATCACATCCACTGCCAATAACACGGTTTTTGGGAAAGCCACTGATCTTCCAAGCCACATAGGTAAGGATATCCACTGGATTAGAAACAACAAGCAGCTTGCAGTTTGGGCTGTACTTTACAACATCAGGAATGATGAATTTAAAGATGTTCACATTACACTGGACCAAATTGAGACAGCTTTCCCCCTCCTGCTGTGATAATAACCAGCTTGGAATTTGCAGTTACATTGTAGTCTTTGCCAAACACAATTTTTGGTGTTCTAAGGAAAAGGCTGCCATGTTGGAGATCCATCATCTCTCCCTTTAACTTGTCTTCCATGACTTCAACAAGTGTAAGTTCATCTGCCAAGTCCTTCATTAAAATACTGATGGCACAGGCCATGCCAAGAGCACCAACCCCAACAACCGTAATCTTATTCTGGGGGGTCTGTTCTTCCTTAAGAAGATTCTGAATCAGCTGATCCTTGAGAGTAGCCATACTGGATTTGGATGAGGAAGGTACCGGGAATGCACGTCGGGCGGGCTTCAGTGGTGTGAGGCGGCGAAATCCTGACTCTGCAGCTGCAGCTCCGGGACTCCGTGATTAGTTTTATAAAACACAATGCATGGGAATATATAATGTGAAACAAAATGTGTGAAATGCAGTGTATATGAATGAAATACAATGTATACGAATTTAGTATGCAAACCAGTATAAAATAAAAATAAATTTTCAAAAAGCAAGGATGGCATACATTGGCCTTGTAATCACCGTGGACCCATCCCTGGAAAAGAACATTATGCTTGATAAAGCAAAGTACCCACAAAAACAGAGAGAGAAAAAAACCCTAAAAAAGAAACCAAAGAGAGCTCCTCAACAAGCATGACTGACACGTGACTGCAACAGGAGCTCCAACATGGTAAGGATTGTGAGGCTGGTGCCGGGGCAGGCATTTCATTCTGTTCCACATGGGGTCACAATAGAAGCGGATGACCTGAAGGCACCCAGCAGCACTTGGCCACCAGTGCTCCTTCACAACAACAGCAATAACAATTCACCAGGTCTTTTTACCTAATCTGTTAAAGTTCAGAACTCTGCTAAAATCTTTCTGCCATTAGTGACCTTGCTGGTGTTTGAAATATTTATAGCACAGCTTTCAGCGTCACAGCAACATGCAAACCACTGCAGCATGACCAATGGACAACCAAGCAATAGGTCGCCAACATTATTGCTGATGTTGTGCTGTCCATGCGCCCGTGACTCATAGTGACCTTTATGAACAAGACATCTGCACCTTTCCCTAGCCTGCACCATCCTTCTGGGCTCTACTGTGCACAAGGTCCTTGTTGTCGTCACTACGTCAGCTGATTTTGTTTAAGGATCTCCCCCCTCATTTATGCCCCTCTCCTTCTCTCTATGAACTTGAGTCTTTTCTACTTGAATTTTAAAATAATCCTAGGAATAGCTTTGAAGCACTGAACAGATTAGGTTTGGGAAGACATCAAAGATATCATCCACAAAGGGAGTAAAAGGTCATTACAAAGACAGGAGAAAGAAAAAACCAAAAGTCAGAGACTTGGAAAATTGCAATAGAAGCCAAGACAAAGGGAAAACATGTCGAAGTGAAAGAGCTGAACAGATTTCAAAGGGCAGCTTGAGAACAAAACAAAGATTTATAATGATATGAATAGAGAACTTGAATTAGAGCATAGAAAGTGAAGAATTCACTCTGCATTTCTCAAGCTGAGAGAACGGAAAAACAAATTTAAGCCTTGAGTTGCAATATTAAAAGATGCTATGGGCAATTTGTTGAATGATTCAAGAAACATCAAAAAAAGATGGAGGGAATACACAGAAGCACTGTACCAGAAAGAACTGGTTGACACTGAAAAATTCGGGGAGGTACCATATGAACAGCAGCTGACGATAATGAAGGAGAAAGTGGGAGCTGCACTTAAGACGCTGGCAAAAAAAAAAAAAAAAAGAAGGTCCCAGGAATCGATGGGATACCCAATCGACTTGTTTTAATTAACAGGCACAGATTTGGACACGGTCACCAGTCTATATATACCAGGAAATTTGGAGGACAGTTGTCTGTACAGTGGATGGAAGAGGTTTGTTTCCTTTTCCAAGAAAGGAGATCCAACAAAATGTGGAAACTATTGAACAATATAATTATATCACATGTAAGCAAAATACTGCTGAAGATCATTAAAAAATGGCTACAACAGTACATAGATAGAGAACTACCAGAAGTTCAAGTAGAATTTAGAAGAGGTGATGGCCCTAGAGATAACATTGCTGATGTCAGATGGATCCTGGCTGAAAGAATACCAGAGTAATGTCCGTTTATGCTTTATTGATTATGCAAAATGTTTGATTGTGTGGACCATAACAAGTTATGGCTAACATTGAAAAGAATGGAAATCCTAGAGCACTTAATTGTACTCACGCAAAACCTATACGTAGACCAAGAGGCTATTGTGCGAACAGAGCAAGAGAACACTGTTGTTGCTGTTATGTGTCATTGAGTTGTCCACAACTCATAGCAACCCTCTGTATAACCATGTTCTAAACCATGCCCTGTCCTGAGCCAGTCTCACTGATTCTGATACACCTAAAACCCCATTGCCACAGTTACTGTGTCAATCCATCTCATCCTAGATTTTCCTCTCCTAAGCTGTCCCTCCACCCTTCCAGGTGTGATGTCCTTTTCCAAGGACTGCTCCCTCCTGGCCATGTGACCAGAGTATGTGAGATGGAGCTTCAAAATCCTTGTCTCCAAGGAGAAACTTGGTTTCACCCTTTCCAAGATAGACATATTTGTTCTCCTGGCGAACGTGGTTTAAAAAGAAGAAGGGAGTTTGTCAGGGTTGTATTCTTTTTCCATACCTATTATTTAGTCTGGATGCTGAGACAATTATTCGAGAAGCTGGGCTCTATTAAGAAGAATGTGGCATCAAGATCGGAGGAAGATTCAATATGCAGATGACACAACCTTGCTTGCTGAAAGTGAAGAGGACTTGAATAGACAGCCTTCAATATAGATTGCATCTCAATGTCAAGAAAACAAAAATTCTAACCACTGGACTGATAGGCAACAACATGGTAGATGGAGAGAAGACCAGTACTGTCAACACTTTCATCTTACTTGGATCCACAATCAACACTCTCGGTTCTAGCATTCAGGAAATAAGGAGACATACTGCACCTGGAAAGACTACAGTCAGAGATCTTCAAATTATTGAGGAGCAATGATGTCAGTTTGAGGACTAACGTGCATCTGATTCAGGCCATGGTCTTTCCGATAATTTACTATGCATCTGAGAGCTGGACAATGAATAAGGATGATAGAAGAAAATTGACGCCTTTGAGCTGTGGTACTGGAGAAGGGTGTGGAATATCCTACGGACTGACAAAAGAACAAACAGATATGTCTTCAAGAAAGTACAGCCAGAGTGCTTCCTGAAGGAAAACACGATAAAGCTTCATCTCACATACTTCAGGCATGTTGCTAGGAGAGGCTATTCTTTGAAGATGGACATGATCCTTGGAATGGCAGAGAGGGCTGGCGAAAGACAGGAAGCCCTCAACCAAGTGGATTGATTTAGTGACTTGTGCAATGGGCTCTAGTGTCAGGAAATGTGAGGATGGCACAGGATAGAACTGGACTCTGTTGTTCATTAGGTCACTATGGGTCATACTTAACTTGATGGCAACTAACAACAACTACTTTTGTCAGCTGAATGTCTTTTCCAGGGATGGATTCTTCCTGATCACAAGCCCCAGTCAAGAAATCAAACAACATATTGCTCTGCTGTCAAGGAACTCTTTAAAGTACTAAAGAGCAAGAATGTCACTTTGGAGACTAAGGTACAACAGAGATGCCAGTAATACTAGCTACTTTATGATTGAATTAGACTTAGGGCATCATAGAAGAGCCACATTCATCTCAGATATATCCATCTGGGAAGAGTGTTAAATTCAAAGACTTCATTCTATCTATGTTAAATGCTTTCTGGACACTTTGGAGATAGGGAGGAAAAATTCCATTTAAATTCCTCTTCAATATAATGCTATCCCTAATTTTGGAGGCAAAAAAGAAGTGTGAGGATATAAAATGCCTTTGTGAGTTTCTATTCTAGACTTTGATAGGTTTTAAAGTCCTTTAAATAGCTCTTTTGCTAGTCTCGTGAGGCAGATGATAAATTTTCTCTGTTCCTGTCAAGGAAGGTCCCCAGGAAACGAATGCTATTTTTCTTTGACATCCATGACATCATGGCTTAGACTGAATGAAATTGCAATTGAAGTGAAGAATGATTGCATTTGTTCTCTAATAGTTTTCCTCTTGCTAACACCATTTTTCACAAAAATAAGTTGCAGGGTTGACTTCCTTTAAAAATATTATCTTCCAACAACTCAAAACCCATGTAGATAAATGTCGCTGTTGTTATGTGCCATTGAATCTCTGGTGACTTATAGCAACCCTGCATACAATAGCTCTGAACCCTGCCTCCTCCTGAACTAGTCTCGCTGACTCTGACACACCTAATCCCATTGCCCCATTACCATGTCATTCCCTCTCACCTGACGTCATTTCCTGCACTGTCCCTCCCAAGCACGAAATCTTTCTCCAAGGACTAATTGGTCCTGCCTGGCCACTTGCCCGATGTATGTGAGATGGAGCTTCAAAATCCTTGTCTCTAAGGAGAAACTTGGTTTCACTGACTCTAAGACCTATTTGTTCTCTTGGAAGTCCATGGTATGTTCAATACTCTTCTCCAGCACCACAACTCAAAGGCATCAATTCTTCTTCAGTCATCCTTAGTCATTGTCAAGCTCTCTGATTCATAGCAAGTAGTTGGATCAGTCCCTAGTCTGACATCATCACACTTTAGCACTGACAGCAGACTTCTCCAGTGCAATTCATCTTTTGATTTTCTGACTTCTGGTGCCAAGAGCATTGATTGTTGAACTAAGCTGAAGCAGAGCACCTGGTGGAGTCAAACCATGCACCTTCTGGGTTGCAGTGCAGCTTTTTGCCACTAGGCCACAAGAGCTGCCTTTACAACAGCGATTCTTTAGGATGAGGGTGTTAGAGACTAGGAGGAGTGGACCTAGGGTGGGACTCAAGGCACTGTAATGTTACTTTCTTTGGAAAATTTGATGTATGTTTCTTTTTTCTACTTACAATTATTTTTTAAAAAGGATAATATTCTATTTTTTCTTTTTTGGCTACAGAATAGGAAAATGAAGCCATGTAGGCTCTGAAACTGATGTCTCCCTCCAATCGTTGGGGAAGGTTTTATCTGTGGATCAATTACTGACAAATGAGACACACAATCGATTAAGATGACAGACTTATCTCCACTTAAGGGGACTAATTTTCCAGAGGAAGACGTGGCAGAAAGAAAAGGAATTACAACCCATTTAATCTGTCAATGAGAACTAGAAAGAGAGAACTCGGCAGCATTGACAACAACAACATAATAGAGGCAACAATGGCTCAGACAGGCTGGCAGCTGTGAAGATGACACAGGACCCAGCCACGGTCAGTTCTGTTGGGCATACAGTCACTAGAGAGACAGTCTGTCTGTTCTGATTTACAGTTTGTCATTGCTACGATTGTTCAGCTTTGAGCGTTAGTTATTTTTGTTTGCTGCTTTCCTGTTGACTGTGACTCCCAGTGATCCTCTGAAACCTTGCACCACCCTCACCATCTCCAGCATGTTCACGTTCATTGCTGTAGTCACTCTGACAATCTATCTTGTTGAAAGTCTTCTTCTCTTTCCCAGTGTGACATATTTTTCCAAGGGCTGTTCCCTTTTGACAACATAGCCAAAGAATATAAAATGAAACTTCACATCTAAGGAGCGCCCTGGATGCACTTCCTCTAAGATAGATCTGCTTGTTCTTTTGGCCATCGGTGGGATAGTCAATACCCTTCACCAACAGCACAATCAAAAGGCATCAATTCTTCAGTCAAGCATGTGTACCAGGAAGCAAAGTGTGTGCGCGCGCACGTGTGTGTGTGTGTGTGTGTGTGTGTGTGCGCGCGCGTGTGTGTTTAAAGGTCAGATAAAGGACCCTTGAATTTGCAAGTCCACATCACTTCCTAAATCTGAAAAAGCAAAAGGTGAGAGATTCTTCTTTTGATTTTCAGCAACTGCATGTTTCCTGTGGTTCCCAGATCTCCCTTGTCACTGTTTGGCTAAAATCACGCATTGCACGGCTGTTGCTCTGCTTGGGTTCTGAACAAAATCAGGGTCAATTTCCCGGATGCAGACTGTCTCCTGGGAAATGAGGTCATACACACAGGCTGAGCGGCAGCTCAATGTCACACACAGCAAAGATGTAGCTGCAAGAGCATGTGTAGGGCCACCTGGATGCCACATCAGCAGTGAAAATCTCACTTGCGAATAGCAGAACCCATAGTTGCACAATCCTAGTCAATTTAAACAGGACTATCAGGATGGATGGTGAAGAGATTGAGATTGTTCACAGCTTTAGTTTGCTTGGCTCCACAGTCAACACTCTTGGCACCAGCAGCCAGGAAATTAAAGGAAATATTGCGATGGCAGAGTCTGCTGTTAGGGATCTCTCCAAAGTACTGAAGAGCAATGGTGTCTCTCTGGAGACTAAGGTGCACCTGATACAGGCCATGGTCTTTGCTATCACTTGTTTTGCATCAGAGAGTTGGACAATGACCAAGGAGGATAGAAGGAGAATTGATGCCTTTGAGCTGTGGTGCTGGAGAAGAGTATTGAGGGTACCAGGGACTGCTAGGAAAACAAACAGATTCATCCTGGAGAGGGTTAAACCGGCAGCTCCTTGGAGGCAAGGATTCTGAGGCTCCGTCTGACATACTTTGGACATGTTGTGAGGAGAGACCGGTCCTCGGAGAAGGACATCATGCTTGGGAGGATAGAGGGACAGCGCAGGAGGGGAAGGTCCTCTATGAGGTGGATTGATTCAGTGACTGGGGTAATCGGGATGGGTGGGTCAGAGACAGTGCAATTGGCACAGGACAGAGCAGAGTTTAGGGCTGTTGTACATAGGGTCGCTATGAGTCGCAAGTGACTCAATGGCACATAACAACAATAACATAGGTGGAATAAAAGGAACCCTTGTAGCTTAGTGTGCTTCTTGTTAGGTGGATTACTAAAAGGACAAAGGTTTGAATCCACCAGCTGCTGTGTGGGAGAAAGATGAGGCAGTCTCTTTCTCATAAAGATTTACAGTCTCAGAAAGGGATGCTTGGAACTGACTTGAGCGTAGTGGGTTGAGTATGGTGTGTCTGTATAGTGCCCTATTTCTTACAGATGTTTCCTGAGAAGCTCGGCAGGCATTCGTAAGTTGCCAAGGGAGGCTATGCCAACGGACACCGTGGAGGAAGGCGCTGTGACCCAGGCCAGCCAACCCAAAGTTCTCTGTTTATTCTGTAAAAACACCTGTAGCACTCTATAAATAGACACAGCTGCTAAAACCACTATTTGTCAGCGATGCAATAAGTTGTCTTGAAGATGATAAAAGTAGGTATCTTAGATCTACATGGAAACTGGCAACAGATAAGGATTGGAGGAGCCTGGGCAGTTCTGCTCTGTCTCGTGGACTTCACTGTTGTTATTAGGTGCCGTTAAGTTGAGTATGACTCATAGCGACCCTATGAACAACAGGTATGAACGCCGCCCCAGCTGGGCCATCCTCCCATCTCTGACACACTGGAGCCCACTGCTACAGTCGTGGCATCAGTCCTTCTTGTTGAAGAGCTTCCTTCCTGACCCTGACCTTCCTTCTTTTCCAGTCTGATGTCTTTTCCCAAGCACTGGCTCTTTCTGACAACACACCCAAAGTATGTGAGATGAAGTTTCACCATTCTTGCCTCTGAGGAGCACCTTGTTTACATTTTCTCTAGGACAGACTTGTTTGGTTTTTGGGCAGTGCATGAAATGTCCAGCACTCTTCCCCAGCACCAGCATTTAAAGACATCAATTCTTCTTCTGCCATCCTTATTCATTGTTCGACTTTCAGATGCATAGCAAGTAATTGAAAAGACCATGGTTTGAGTAAGGTGCACCTTAGTCTTTAAACTGATATCATTGCTCCTTAGTTCCCTGACAGCAGTTTTTTTCAATGCAGTGCACGTTTTGCTCTCCTAACTACTGGTGCTATGGGTGTTGATTGTGTATCCAAGCAAGATGAAATAATTGACAACTTCAATCTTTTCTTCACCTATCATGACATTGCCTTTTGGCCCAATGGTAAGGATTTTTCTATTCTTAGTTGTTTACGACTCAATGGCACTTAATAACAATAACAACGGCAACATAGAAAGAGCTACATTGGCCTAGTGGACAAAAAGTTATGCTACCAAGCCCAAGGTGGGTGATTTTAATCTGTGGCACTCAGGCCTGGTTTAAATTGGTTTTTGTCAAACATTCTTCTAAGTGGTATAGCACTGGTCTGTGCATTGCTGTAGAGAGGTAACTCATGGTTGCTGTGAAGCTGAACACTGTGTCACTGACGTGTCAAATGCAATAATGGTTATCCATGGTGGACAGTGTTGGTGGAGCTTCCCAATTAAAACAGGCTTGGAAGCAGGACTGGCATCCACTTCCAAAATGGCTTGCCTCCAGAAACTCTATGAACATGGAGAAATGACCAAAGTTATACAAGTGTTCAGGTCTTTTGTTCATAGGGTCATTATGAGTCATCTATGACTCGACAGCACTTAACAACAACCACAACAATGAAGTTTTGAAATAAAGACTATAGTCTTTGAACTGCTGCAGCAAAAGTTTTAAGTCCTCATCACATTCAACAAGCAAGTTTGTGTCATCTGCCTAACCCAGATTGTTGATGAATCTTCCTCCAATTCTGAAACCACATTCCTCTCCACCAGCCACTAGGAGTGAAAATCCACTTGACGGCACCTAACAACAATGCTAGACGGAGTCCCTGAGTGCTTTTAACAATGAATGTGCTCAATCACTAACCAAAAAAGTTCAAGGTTCAAGTCTCCCCAGGGGTTTCTCAGAAGAACATTTCATGACCTGAAAAATGAGCCATCACAAATCCTGTGGAGTCCAGCTCGATTCTGACACAAGCGGAGACAACGTGAATTGGGCTCAAGTTGATGGCAGCTAGATTTTAATCTTGTAGAACCTAGGAGAACCTCCTTTCCTTGAAATGATGCTTTAAAGTACTTCCATTTTCAGGCCTATAAGGTAAACTATAATACCAGGGCAACAATCAATCCCTAGAATAACAAACCATGTAAGGTTAGAAGGGCAGTGTCTGCCCAGAGATAGAGCTTAGATGGAAGAAAGAGGTAATGGATGGGTTAATGGAAAGGAGAATCAGTGGAAAGAATGTAGTTAAAATGTAGGTGTTGTAGTTAATGTCATAAAACAAAATGCATGTAAATGGTTGAATGGAAAACTAAACAAATTACACTTGGAAAAAAACAGAACCAAAAAAGCCAAAAGCCTCCACTTTTAGCGGGCAAATGTGGCGGTACTCAGCTTTGGTTCAACAAAGATACTAGTGCCATGGCTTTCCCTCTTCTTGGCACCCTGGCTTTTAACAATAGGCACCCCCTTTTTTTTTCCCTCCAGCCAAATCAAATAGACCATCTCTTAAAGCAACGATTATTTCACATCTCTTTACCTCTGAGACCAGTGGCTGTCCAGTCAGCTCTGACTCACACCAAGCCCACGTGTGCAGAATACAACAAAGTGTTGTCTGCTGGGCCCTTTTTAGAAGCAGATTACATCACCTTTTTCTAAGACACTGTTAGATTCAAACCTCTGACTGTTCTGTTATTAGCCCAGTGCTTAAGTGTTGGCACCACTCAGGGCATCACTCAGGGCATCCCTCAGGGTTCTGCACAGGGAACACAGCGGGTTTACAGGACACCAAGTCCTGGCCTACAATGACAGCGTCTGTGTCTGGAATTGGATCTGCTTCCATGATTCTCCCAGCAGTGTTGGAATCACCCAATCTGCAGAGAGAAGGACAAAGCCGACACCATGGGGAGAAACGGAGACGAGATGAAAACTTGGTCCTGGACAGAGAGAGAGAGAGAGAGGCACCTGAGACAGAGAGACACAGCTGTTGTGTTCTTTTCTTAACTGCTCTAACTCCCTTACTGCCTCGGCAGCAACAGCGTGGTCTGTCCTTGGCTTCTGGAAGCTTCTTTAAAAGTGTGTGACCCACCCCCAGGTGTGCACAATTGCTGGGAAGACCAGACCCCTGTCACAGGTGAAGAATTGCAGTGGGGCTGCAAGGGATGAGACCATGTGACCCCCAGGGCTGTAGGCTGACATCCTCTTAAGAAAGTAAAATTTCTCAAATAGCTGAACATAGAAACCCTGTATGACCCAGCAATTCCCCTACTAGGAAATGAAATTCCCCTGAGGAAATGAAAACAGACATAAAGGGAGATTTGTACACCGATGTTCATAGCAGCATTATTCACAATCAGAAGACCATAGGAACAGCCCAAATGTCCAAGTACAATGGAATGGATTGAGAAATTATGGTTCATTCACATGATGGAATACTATGCAGCACTTAGGAGCAATGATTTTGAAAAAGATCCCATAACTTGGGAGGCACTGGAGAGCATTATGCTGAGTAAACTACCTCAGTCTTGTAAGGACAAATACTGTGTAAGAACATTATTGTAAAAACAGAAGGCTAACTAGTAAAAAGTATATGAATTCCCAAGGGGGAAGGGGTAGGAGCACAGGAGTGAGGAAGGGTAGGGATTAAATCACAAGATTGCACAATTTGGTGGGTGGGAGGTGGGCGTAAAGGAAATGAGAAAGATCCTGTGAGGATCTAAAAAGATGGGGTGATGGTGGACACAGTCCAATGGTGATGAAGTTTATAAAACACAATGTACGGGGATAATTTTATATGATATGATGTCAATGAAGGAAAGTGTGTGTGTGATAGTCTGCATACTAAAAAAAAATAAAATCAAATTAGGTAACACTTTCATTCCATTAAATTGATGACCAGGCACAAATGCTAAGAACTGAAGTGAATCGTCAATCATCTCTTCAGGAGGAACGATCCCACCTTGGAGGGATAAAAGGCAGGAAGCGGGGCATCTACTTGCCTGGAAAACGGAGGGCTGTCCGTCCGGTCCATCCAGTCCATCTGTAGGTCAGGAGCTCATTAAGCTCAAACAACGTGCAGAAGCTCATGTTCATGTGGCAGCTCTTCCCGTAAGTTCTGGAAAAAACCATTTTGTTATGTTAATAGGATCTTCATGTGTGTTTGCTCCAACTTTTATTTATTCTCTGAACTTAGGTAAAACTGGAGATGTGAATGCTACACTAAAACCCCCAAACCAAAACAAAACAAAGACCCAAAACACTAAAACAAACAAACAAAAAACAAACCCCCAAACAAACACCAAACCAACAAACCAACCACACAAACAGCAGGAAGGATTGAAAACAGGCTCTTGAACTCAACATAGGCATAGCTCAGAAACACTAGTTTGATTCCAGATTCTGAAATCAAAAGAGTATTGCAATAAGTGAGCCACCTTTATAGTGCGTGTTAAAGTTAGGTTAACATTATATTGCAGTTTATATGTGTGCTTGACCGTACGTAACGACAACGTAATCTAGAAGGTGTGTAATAACGTTTGGAATATTGTGGAATTATCACTATGTGACATCACACTATACTCAATTGCCATTCAGTCAGAACTGACTGACTTGTCGCTGACTCTTCTTCAGTGAGTTTTCAAAAATCTGCTGAGCGGAGAATGCCTGTTTTTCTCCCTCGGAGCAATTGGTGAATTTGAACCACCTGCCTTGTGTTGCAGGAACAATTCCTTAACCACCAGATCTCCCAGAATGGGATGGGGAGATAGGAAATGAGCACACACTGTTGGACAAATTTCACCAATAGACTTGCTCATTGCACAGTTACCCAACACCTTTAGTTGGTAAGCAACGCGCTCTGCAAAGTGCAGTAAAGCAAGAGGTGCCTGAGCTCACTTACCTGCAGGGCTTATTTGGCACAGGGCTCTTTGCTCAGCCAAGGGCCTGGGGCTCTACAGCTGCACCTGTGAAGAGAGGGAGGTGCCTTATCTGACAAGCAGGGCGTGGGAAGCCCACAGGTGCTCCCTGACACTCTGAAATCTGCAGGTGATTTCCTGTGGCCGCAGGGAAGTGGACGCTCAGTCGTCAGACGGTGAGGACTGGCTGGAGGAAGAAGAAGTGGTACTGGGGCCCTGGAGAGGCTCATTGGCAGGAAGAGGTAGATACAGGGATGGGCAGAAACAAATCAGGAGTCTGTCTCCACTGGGGGGGTTAGTACCTGCTTCTGGAATGTAGCTGCAGACAGAAGGCAACCACCTGTCCTCCACACCTGCAGGCTCCTCCAACCACCCCTTGCGGCTATTCTTAGCCACTTTCCCCAGCCCAATATGCAAAAGAGTCTCTTGTTGGTAGGTTGAGTTGCTTATGACTCATCGTAATCCTGTGACTAACACATCAGAGACTTGCTCTGTTCTGCTTCATGCTCAGATCTCTGTCATTCTCAAGCCCATTATTGAAGTCACTGTGTCAAGCCCTCTCATTGTGGGACTTCCTTTCTTTCTCTCTCCACCATTCCCAGCATGATGTATTCTCCCAAGGACTGGCTTCGCCTGAAAACATGCCCAAAGAATATGAAATGAAGCTTCACCATCCTTGCCGCTAAGGAGCACCCTGGTTACATGTCCTACAAAGACAGAATTATTTGTTCTTTTGGCAGTCCGTGGAACATTCAGTACTCTTTGAACCATGATTCATTCAAAGACACCAGTTCTGCCTTGGTATTCCTTGTGCAGCATTCAGATACATACAAAACTACTGAATATACCATAGCTTGGATCAGCTGCACCTTAGTCTTTTTTT
>NW_006399774.1:1725064-1727971 GCF_000299155.1 Elephantulus edwardii | reverse complement strand
TCCCCCAGGTCCCCTCCACCATGTAGCCCTCGCTCTAGACTCCTGTGATGACAGAAATACCTAGTTATATATCTCTTTTAAACAGTTTTCTCCCTGCACCTTAGTCTTTAAACAGACATCTTTGCTCTTAGGCACTTTTAAGACACTTAAGGTCCTTGACAGTAAATTCACATGAAACATGTCTTTTGATTTCTTGACAGCTGAGAGTTGGGAGACGAGTCTCCTCTCTATAATTTTTTTTAAAGGACCTTTGGTGGCACAATGGTTAAGTGCTTAGTTATTACTGAAATGATGTTGGTTCGAACATGCCAGCCACCCCAAGGGAGAAGGATTGGGCAATCGGCTTCCATAAAGATGACAGCATGGGCGGTTCTATGCCATCCTGTGGGTCTGCTGAGTCAGCCAGGGCAGTGCAAGTGATTTTTTAAAAATTTATAATAAAAGGTCCTCTTTGCTCCCTTCATTTCTTATCTTTTACCTTTTATTGTATAATATCTGTTCATCTGTTTTGTAGACTTAATAAAATTGTTAAGTGTCATCGAGTCGTAGATGACTCACAGTGACCCTATGAACCAAAGACCTGAGCACTGTTTATAGAGTTTCCAGAGGCAAGCCATTTCAGAAGTGGATGCCACTTCTGCTTCCAGGCTTGTTTTAATCAGGAGCTCCACCAAACATTGTCCACCTTGGGTAACCATTATCACATAAGCCTAATTAATACAAGTAAAAATGCTTGTGATGAGTTGGGAAGTTAATTATCATGATTAATAAGCAGACAAGAGGGGGAATGGAGGTCAAAATTTGTCTTAGAAATCCTAACTCCTGCATCTCTCATCACTTATCCCAGGGAGCTATGAAGAGAGAGGACCCCCTGGAATTCACATCTGGAGTGTAGACACTACAACATGGACAGGGTCTCTTTGTGTGGTTTCAACAATGGTAAGTGGTCTTTAATAATTTCTAAGTAAAAATGGACCCATCGGAATGTTTATTAATTTGTGTCTGTATAAGTTTATTATGACTCTAACCATCCTGCGGTCTTTGGGTGGTTAACTGCAAACAGTTAAGCTCATGGCTATTCTTCAAAAAAGCTGTTGTTTCAAACCTATCTAGAGGTGCCTTGGAAGAAGAGCCTGGCAACTTCCTGCCAAAAGACCACAGGCATACAAACTAACTGAAGAAGTCTGGTTTCTTTTCTGGTCTCAGGGTCTCCAATCTAAATAAACAGAATGGCCAGATTCACTCTCTAAGCGTCAACTGTCTGCAAAGGACCACATACAAACCCCACCCCCTATAATTTTATTAATAGCATAACCAGGTCATTATCAATAATGACAAGTTGTTGTTACGTTCCACTTTGTTACCTGTGACTCATAGTGACCCCAAGTACATCTGCCCTAAACCCTGCTCTATCCTGTTCCAATCTCACTGTCTCCGACACACCTACCTCCATTTCCCCAAAGTCACTGAATCAATATATCTTGAGGGTCTTCCTCTCCTGCACTGACCCTCCTCCCTCCCAAGCATGGTGTCCCTCTCCAAGGACTGGTCCTTTCTTGCTACATGTAATGTCATAGAAATTAATATATAAACTAATGATAAAACCTGTCAACTCCTGGGCCATATTTTTTGCAATGCCTTCAATACAGTTAGTACTTCTTCATTACCACTGGCTCTTGATTGCATGAGACATTTGGGAACAGTTCAGTATTTTGTTGTATACCATGGAGATGGAACCGACCCACAGCTAATCTTCCAGTGAGTTTTCAGAGACAGTTAAGTGCACAAGAGATTACCTATCCTCCTCCCACGGAGCAGCTGGTGGCCTCGAACCGCGTGCCTTCAGGATTGCAGTGTAGATTCCTGCCGCTAGGCCACCAGAGCTCCACAGTTCAGTATAGATCAATTCTTTTTGGTACGGTGACTCTGTATCTCCATCTTTTGATGCTTCTTAATGTCATTCAAGATTTTGCCCATAGAATTCTTTAGGTCTGTAAGCGGAGGCTTGAAGTGATTCTTCAGTTCTTTCAAATTGACAAATGCCAAGTGGATTCTTCTGTCTTGGTTTTCAAACATTAACTCTGCATATTTCATTATACAATTTTGCTTTATCTTCTCAGGCTATTCTTTGAAATCTTCTGTTACTCTCTTACTTCAGCATTCCCTCCCTTTGTTGTGGCTTCTTTGTGTTCAAGTATAAGTTTCAAAGTCATCTTCTCCTCACCTGCTATTGAGTTTGGTCTTACCTTTCTCTCTGGTCTTGTTTTCTTCGGGGATCATGTCCTTGATGCCATCCCAAAACTCACCTGGTCTTTCTCACTAACATCTAATGCACAAAATCTTTCTTGATACAGTTTTTCAGTTCAGTTTGGATAAACTTAAGTTCTTAGTTCTTTTTTTTTAATTTTCATTTTCTTTTTTGTTTTGTTTATTATTAATTTCAATGGAAATTTACAGAGACTTTGGGTTTCCTTTCATTCATTGTTGCACTTTTCCCCCCTCCCAAACTTCCCCCCCTAATACACTACCCTCTTGAAAAAGTAAAAGAAAAATTATTTCATTGTTTTACAAACCCTCCCCCAGGTCGACTCTACTATGCAGCCTTTGCTCTGGACTCCTGCCATGACAAAAGTGCATAATCACAAATCCCTTTTAAATAGTTTTCTCCCTTATCTGTTTCAATGCAATATACATTTTTTTAACTAGCATTCAGTTTATTACAAATATTTAGTATTGGCTTCCCATATTTCCCCTCTTTTGTTTTTATCATAATTATGTTATCTAGTGAGCATCATTTATACACAAACAAAACAAATTAAACATAATAAATTCAAAAAAATACTTTCAAAAATCTCTGTATGATCAGAAGGATTCAGGTTGAATATTCCTTGAAAGTCTGTTTTAATT
>NW_006399774.1:1714369-1724964 GCF_000299155.1 Elephantulus edwardii | reverse complement strand
TGGAGATTGATTTTGGAATTTAGATGCATTGATGTCAATTGTGCTTAGCCATACATGTTCATATCCTTGAAGATGCATCATGGAACTGTTTCAGCCTAGAAGACATAATTTTAACAAAAGTTAAAAGTACATGAGTCAAAAACTAAAAAGCAATAATATTCCAAGTAGAGGTTCTAACAGTGGCACAAATCAAGTTACAGAGGGAAGGGAGCTCTTAAAATAAAAGGCTTATTGACTACCACTTTGTCTATTATAGTATTAAGGTTAGGAACCACAAGGTGTAGAGGCTCAACTATGCCATTTATTGTTCTTAAGTCCTGGACCAAATTCCATCTACCACTGGGTTGTTTTACAGCTCGGAAGTCCACATGTGAGGCAGAGGTGAAGTAAGAAACTGCTTATGAGGTTTTCTGTCAATTCAAACAACTAAGAAATAATGAGAAGAGTTGGGACCTCAGAAGGCTTTTAGGACCAAATAATAGGCTCTTGTGTCCAGGAGAAAATGAATATACTTACCAGTAATGTTATGCCCACCCACGGTTATTCTGGGAAGATCCGAATCGTTGAAGCATCCTCCTCTGTTTCCAGCTGGGAGTTGGGGCCTGTCAATCCTGTCATCCATGAAGACCTGATGTGGGCTGCCCTTGGCCAAGTGTCCTTCAGATCCATACTTGAAGCAAGTGAGTGGGAGCTTCCTCTCTACTCGCTTGCCTATCTGTGTCTCTCATCTGTGACACTGTCTACTGAAGTGGCCCAGCTTTCCACACTGGAAACAATTCTGACCTCGTTTATTAGCTTTGGGTGGCATTGTTTATGACTAGGACTTCCTTTTCCCGACACAGGCCCTAAACTGGCAGCAATAGTTGCCCCAATAATTTTGACCATTCTCTGGTCTTTTCTATTCCCTGTAGATCCCAGTAGTTAAAAAAGGGAAAAATTTAAACAAATATATAAAAAATAATTTTGAACAATATAATCTTTTAAGTTTAAGGCTAGAAATATTATCAATATGATCATTTCCAATCCAGAGATACATGTTCCAATGCAGTTCCTATTTGACATAAATGGTTTTGGTAAGAAGAATATTGTAAATGAGGATACAGTTCCACTATTTCTCCTCCATGCCATGATACAATGTTATTAGCATGAACAGTTGTAAATCCATTGCCTTCCTTACTATAACTTAAAATTTTTTAAATTTAAATTTATTATTAATTTCAGTGAAAACTTACAGAGACTTTGGATTTCCATTCATTCATTGTTGCACAAGTTCTTGGTTCTTGTGGACCTGTTTTCATTTTCTTCAGTTTCATTGAAGACATTGTCAAAACTCTTAGACCCCAGGAAATGATGGAATGTCAGTTGAGATATTCAAGTAAACAGACGCCGCCTTGGTTATGCTTACTATGTCAACAAATCTGGAAGACAGCAGAGGCTGATAATTGAAAAAGAGTTGAATGCTCATCTTTTTTCTCAGTGGAACAGCTGGTGGATTTGAACCATGAACCTTTTAGTTGACAACACAACTTATCACTAGGCCACCAGAGCTCCCTAGGTAATTGAAAGAGATCATATCTGTTTTCATTCCAAAAAGAAGTGATCCAACAGAGTTGAGTCATGACAATGGCATGAGATAGAACAGGTTCCAATCTGTTGTCCATAGTCACTGTAGGTTGTAGTGAACTCGATGGCCCCTGATAATAATGAAAAAAAAAACAAACAATTAAGCCAGCAAGCAGCTCTGTTCTGCACACATGGAATGGTTATGAGTTAGAATGAATTCTATGGGACATTCCTTTTTCAACAGCCTCATTTGTGTTCTAATTGATGGAAGGGATTCTTTCTTCATCAACAACCCTGGCTAGAAATGGGAGCAATGAGATTTAGTGATTTCCCCATATGCTCCTTGTTACGTGGAGTGTGTCTCACTATGAACAGAAATCCACCACTTCTAGTCAATCCAGATTTGGAGCAGCCCCATGGGACAGGTAGAGCTGCCTTGTAGGGGTTCCAAGGCTTAAATATTTCTGAAAGCAGATTGCCACATTGTCTCCTGTGGACCAATCTGTGGGTTTGAACCACTGGCCTCTTGACTAGCCATCAGTGCTTAGCCAGTGTGCCACCAGGACCCTAAGAACATGAAGCCTCCCAAAAGATGTCTCTGTGTGCCTCAAATGATCAAGCATACCACTGATATTGGAAAGGTTGGTGCTTCAAGCTCATGCAGAGGTGTTTGTTTCAGAAAATAGATTGGGTGATCTGCTTCTGAGAAACCTACCCCACACCCCTGGGTTCTGACTCGTGGCGACCCCCCACTGGGTTTCCAAAAGCTGCACATCTCGAAGGAAGGAGACTTCCATCTTTCTCCCTTAAAGTGGCTGGTGGGTTTGAACCACAGACCTTTTGGTTAGCAGAGCACCACATCTACACTATGTCACCAGAGCTCTGAAAACAAACACTCGGGGCTGCCATCAGTCAGAATCTATTCGATGCTGGCTGACTACAACATCAAGTTGGAGAATGATAGAGAACACCCACCTGAGGGCAGCAAGGATACCCCGTAAGCGCCGCTTTGGTGGTGGCACGAGACGGTGTCCCACCTGTTGCTGTAACCACCAGCTTTGCCCTCTGGGAGCTTGAGTGAAATCCCTTATCCTATAACTTCACTGCTAATTTTCTCGTGGGAAAAGCAAGGCTATAAAACCCAATTTACACAAGATTCTGAGAAGGATTGCCCAGGATGAAAGCTGTGGAACATTAGCCTCTTAGGTAAATGTTAGTTGTTGGGACTGTTCCAATAGCAGCTGTACTGTGCACTGACTTACCATTAAAGGCCGGGTGAGGCAGCCCCAACTTGGTTCTCAACCTGTAAAATGAGACTGTAGGCACGTACTTGGTGGGGGCCTGTGAGAACAGACATGTGGGATGTGTGTAGGGTCTAACTCAAAGTGTGTGATAATCAATCTCCTCCCCACCCTACCCCTGTGTGAGTTCAGAATTAAGGAGAAATTTGCCTCCTAATTGTTCAGGTTGATCTCTGTGTAGTTACCTGCTGTATTAGGGACCCTGTTGGAGAACTGGACAAGCAATCATTTAAAGCAACATTTTTATTTTGCCTTATAAGATTCATCCTTGAGAGCATTAAACTGGATGGCTCCTTGGAAGCAAGGATTCTGAGGCTTCGTCTGACATACTTTGGACATGTTGTAAGGAGGTCCTTGGAGAGGGACATCATGCTTGGGAGGGTGGAGAGACGGCGCAAGAGGGGAAGACCCTCTATGAGGTGAATTGATTCAGTGACTGGGGTAATCGGGATGGGTGTGTCAGAGACAATGCGATTGGCACAGGATAGAGCAGAGTTTAGGGCTGTTATACATAGGGTCGCTATGAGTTGCAAGCGACTCGATGGCACATAACAACATGAACAAGAAGTGTGTTTTGTCCTATCTGTATCTCTTTTAAAACGGTGTCCAGGTGGCATTAATAATTCAGAAGGACCTATTTAAAGTGCTGAAGAATAACAATGTCAGTTTAGAGACTCAGGTGTATCTGATTCAAACAACATGAACAAGAAGTGTGTTTTGTCCTATCTGTATCTCTTTTAAAACGGTGTCCAGGTGGCATTAATAATTCAGAAGGACCTATTTAAAGTGCTGAAGAATAACAATGTCAGTTTAGAGACTCAGGTGTATCTGATTCAATCTGTGGTATTTTTTTTAAACTCCCCCCACTCCCATCCATGGTATTTTAAATTGCTCCACCTGCACCTGAAAGATGGACAGTGAAAAAGCAAGGCCAAGGAAGAAGCAAAGCTTTTGAGGTATGTTGACGAAGAGTATTGACTATCCCGTGGACCTCCAAAAGAACAAACTAATCTGTGTTGGATGAAAGGCAACCAGGGTGCTCCTTCGTGGCTAGGATGGGGAAACTTCAGATCGCCCCAGTAAATGTAACACGGGGTGTGAGTGTGACAGGAGATTGTGACGTGTATATAGGACAGGGCCAGGTCAGATCTTTTGCTCCTACGGTTGCTGAGTTATATTTGACTTGACATCTAATAACAGCAATGTTGATGCAAGCAAAGGTGGGTGAAAGAATGCACCACGGAAGAAAGGCCTGGAAACTTGTTAGCACACAGATGACAGACAAGAAGATCCAAGGAGCTCACTTCTTCTCTGTAACATGGGGGTCCCCAGGAGTCAGGATTCATTCAGCAGCAGTGGGTTTAGTTTTGGTTTTTGAGGTGAGACCATCATTTATTCCTTCCTTGACTCATTCATTCCTCAAACTGTGGCGGTTTGCTCCCTCCCACACACTGCACG
This sequence comes from Elephantulus edwardii, assembly GCF_000299155.1. Lineage (NCBI taxonomy): Eukaryota > Metazoa > Chordata > Mammalia > Macroscelidea > Macroscelididae > Elephantulus > Elephantulus edwardii. The sequence goes on along the minus strand of NW_006399774.1, from coordinate 1,720,642 downwards.
AAACACAGGAAATCCAGAGATCAACAACAGCTTGTTTACACTGTGGGGAGATTTCAGACTGAGCAGAGGATTACATTGCAGAAGAATGGAGGTGGGGGCTGGGATGGTGAGATTCACATCAACTGGCAGAGACAGGGCCACTGGTGTTGGAGTAATGTGTATTTTAGCAGGAGGCTTATGAATCCGAAATGGTGAAGGCTGGGGCACTGACAACCACAAAAAATAGGGGGAACAAGGATATAAAGGATGACGACAGAGAGAGGAGCTATGCAAAGGCGGGAGAAGATGAGAGAGCCCAGAACATCTTAGAGCTGTGTACAATTCAGACTGTGAACATGGTAGGTTGGGGGTGGGGGGTGAGGGCCCAGTATGGCATTACAGGCAGGGACCTTGACTGAGAAGTGGGGACACATCATCATGGACTTGAAACGTAGGTCTTTTGACTCCAGGTAATCAATGAACACTGTGCCACTGATGTGTCAAATGCGATAATGGTTACCCATGGTGGACAGTGTTTGGTGGAGCTCCCCGATTAAATCAAGCTTGGAAGCAGGAGTAGCATCCACTTCCAAAATAGCTTGCCTCCAGAAGCCCTATGAACCTGGAGAAAGGAAGAAAGTTATACAAGTGTCCAGGTTTTTTGTTTGTTGGGTTGCTATGAGTCGCCTATGACTCAATGGCACTTAACAACAACAACAATCAATGAAGGATTTTATTTTTTCCATCTGTAAAATTCATGAGTGCCTATATTCCATGGACTAAATTTAGAAATTAACAGAAAAATACATTGCATCTATTTAATTTTATGTTTTTAAAAATTATCATATAACAAATTGCCCTTTCTAGGGGTGTACTATTCTATAAGGTTCAATAAATGGGCAGATTCATATAAGCACATCTGAAAGAAGGGCGCTCAACTTGCCCCATCACCTCCCTGTCCCAGTCATCCAGTGCGCTGCTGTAACAGCAATATCACAGGGGAGTGGCTTTCATGAACAGAAATTAATTTTCTCACAGTTCAAGAGGCTGGAAATCTGAATTCGGAGTTTCAGGGAAGGCTTTCTCCACTAGCTCTGGAGGAAGGTCCTTTTCTCTTTTCATCTTCTTTTCTTGGTTTACAGGATACCTCAGGTGGCCTGATATCTAGCCTCCCCAATATGTGCTTATTTTTATAACTCAAGGAATTGGTTTAAGACACACCCTACACTGTTACATTAACATAATGAAGAAAGCTCACTCCCGAATAGTCTCATAACCATAAGAACTCAGAAACTCAAATTTATTGCTGTCAAGTCAGAATCAGCTCCTAGCTGACCTACCCTTGTGTTTCCAAGGCTGTAAATCATGTGGGAGGAGATTGTCCATCTTTCTGCTGGGGATGTAACCATGGGTTTAAATAGAAAAATCAAGCCCATTGCCATCAAGTCAGTTCTTACACACGGTGACTTGCCGTCAAGTTTCTGGGACTGTAAATCCTTAAGAGGAACACTTGTGAGGTGCCATCGAGTGGAGTACAACTCATAGCGACCCTATGAGCAAAAGATCTGAACCTAGTCCTGTCCTGCACCATCTTCACACTTCCTGACTCAAGAGCCCATCGCAGCAGTCACTGTGTCAATCCACCTGGTTGAGGGTCTTCTTCTCCTTCACTGACCCTCCACCCTTCCCAGTATCATGTCCTTCCCCAGGGATTAGCACCTCCTAACAACATGTCCAAAGTATGTGAGGTAAAGTCTCATCATTTTTGCCTTCAAAGAGCACTCCGGCTGCTCCCTTTCTAAGACATATTGTTTTCTTGGCAGTCCATGGGATGTTCGGTGCTCTTCTCCAACACTACAGCTCAAAGGCATCAATTCTTTTTTCTGTCATCCTTATTCATTATCCAGCTCGCAGATGCATAGTAAGTAATTGGAAAGACTGTGGCCTGAATCAGATGCACCTTAGTCCTCAAACTGACATCATTACTTCTCAATAATTTGGAAAGCTCCCTAACTGCAGATTTTCCCAATGCAATCCGTCTCCTTATTGCCTGACTGCTTGGTACCAAGGATGTTAATTGTGGATCTGAGCAAGATGAAGCTGTTGACAGTTTCAATTTCCCCTCCATCCATCATGACACTGCCCATCGATCCAGTGGTAAGAATCTTTGTTTTCTTGACATTGAGATGCAATCTATATTGAAGGCTGCAGTGCTTGGTCTTCTGTAGCAAGTGCTTCAAGTCCTCCTCACTTTCAGCAAGCAAGGTTGTGTCATCTACATAATGCAGGTTATTGATGAATCCCTGTCCAGCAGCCCCAGTGTTGGGGCTAAGGTTTATAAGGTGTCTTTTGAGATGACACAATTCATAACAGCCTCCTGCAAGTGTCCCTTGTTCTTCTCTTTTATGTCATATCTCCTCCCAGCACCACGCCTTTTCTCATCATTAAGGAGACACTTCTGAGATTCATCGCCATTATTGTGGACAGAAGTACTTTATTCCTTTTGGTGGCTGCAAGAACACATTTTCATGGAGTCACTGGTGCTTCCTGGTAGAATTCCTGGTTTCCACGCAGGAGCACTGAGTTTATACACTAACCAGTGCTCCTCATGCACAGACACCAGCGATTGGGCAATTGTTGCTGTCACGTGGTGGGAAGTCGACTACGACCTTATGAAGAGCAGACCTGAGGCCTGTCCTATCTGGCACCATCCTCATCACCCCTGATAGTTTTGAACCCATTGTTGCAGTCACTGTGTCAATCCATCTCTGATGCTCTTTCTCAGGCCTTCGCCTTTCGCAGCATGATGTCCTTCTCCAAGCCCTGACAATCTCTTTATTATTATTTTTTCAATTATTAATTTCAATGAAAATTTACAGAAACTTTGGATTTCCATTCATTAATTGTTGCACTTTTCTCCCCTCCCAACCCTCACCCTCAGTACACTCCCCTCTTGTTAAAGTAAAAGAAAGAGTCTGTCATTGTTTTAAACTCCCACCCCACAGGTCCACTCCACTATGCAGGCTTGGCTCTGGACTCCTGTCATGACAATCATACCTATCATATATTCCTTTTAAGCAGTTTTCTCTCTCATCTGTTTCAATTCAATATACATTATTTATCCCATCTTTCTCAGTCTCCCCTCAATCCTGATGTCAGTACCGCTTTACAACAGTGGCACTATGCAGTATTTGTCCTTTTGTGACTGAGATACTTCACTCAGCATAATGTCCTCCAGGGTCACCCATTTTGAATAATATTGCATGTTGTTGTTCTTGTTGTTATGTACCATCAGGTAGCTTGCGACTCATAACAACCCCTTATGTACAACAGCTCTAAACTCCGCTCTGTCCTGTGCCAATCTCATTGTCTTCGACACACTCATCCCGATTGCCCCAGTCACGGGATCAATCCACTTCCCAGGACCTTCCCCTCCTGTGCCTGCCCTCCACCCTCCCAAGCATGATGTCCTTCTCCAAGGACTGGTCCCTCCTTACAATATGACCAAAGTATGTCAGACGAAGCCTCAGAATCCTTGCCTCCAAGGAGCAGCCCAGTTTAACCCTCTCCAGGATGAATCTGTTTTCTTAGCAGTCCACGGTACCCTCAACACTCTTCTCCAACACCAAAGCTCAAAAACATCAATTCTCCTTCTATCCTCCCTGGTCATTGTCCAGCTCTCTAACGCAGAACAAGTTATTGCAAAGACCATGGCCTGTACCCGATGCACCTTAGTCTCCAGAGACACACCGTTGCTCTTCAGTAATTTAGAGAGGACCCTAACAGCAGACTTTCCTATCACAATACACCTTTTAATTTCCTGGCTGCTGGTGTCAAGAGTGTTGATTGTGGAGCCAAGCAGACTAAAGCTGTGAACAGTCTCAATCTCTTCACCATCCATCTTGATGCTGCCAATTGATCCAGTGAATATTGCATGAGTTCCTTGTTTTTCAATGCAGCATAGTACTCCATTGTGTGAATATACCACAGCTTCTCTATCCATTCGTTTGTTGATCGGGACAACCTCTTGATAACATGCCCAAGTGTATGAGATAAAGCTTCCTTAAGGAACACCCTGGTTACATTTTCTCTAAGACAGATTTGTTTGCTCTTTTGGCAGTCCATGGGATATTCAGCGCTCTTCTCCAACACTGCAGCTCAAAGGCATCAATTCTTTTTCCTTTTAATCAAAGTTTATAGAGAACTTGGATTTCCATTTATTCACTGTTGCACATTTTCCACCCTGTCCACCCTACCCTCCAAGTTGGCTTTTCTCTTTCACCAAAAAAAAAATAAATAAATAAAATTCTTTAATTGGTGTACAATTCCCCACCCTCACCCCAGTCCACTTTACTATGCAGCTCTTATTCTGGACTCTTGTCATGCAAATAATACCTAATAATATATTCCTTTTAAGCAGTGCTGTTCCTCATCTGTTTCAATGCAGTGTACATTATTTACTCCCTCTTTTTTTAGTTTCCCCCCCCAACCCTGCTGTCAGTCTGTTTTATAACAGTAGAATTATGCAGTATTTATCCTTTTGTAACTGAGGTATTTCACTCAGCATAATGTCCTCCAGGGTTACCCATATTGTATAGTATTTCATGAGTTCCTTGTATTTCAGTGCTGCACAGTATTCCATTGTGTGACTATACCACAGCTTCTCTACCCATTCATTTCTTGATGGGCACTCGGGTTGTTTCCAACACTTTGCTATTGTGAACAAAGCAGCAATAAACATGGGTGTGCATATTTCAGCTTGGGTGGTAGTTCTGGTTTCTTTGGGGTATATTCCCAGTAGTGGAATTGCTGAGTCAAATGGTATTTCTATTTGCAAGTTTTTGAGAAAGTGTCATATTGCCTTCCGTAGCGTCTGCACCATTTTACACTCCCAACAACAGTGAATAAGGGTTTCAGTTTCTTTACAACCTCACCAGCATTTTTTGTTTGCTGTTCTGCTGAATTTTACTATTTTTACTGGGGTGAGATGACATCTCACTGTTGTTTTGAAAGGCCTCAGTTCTTCTGTCATCCTTATGTCCAGCTCTCAGATGCATGCAATTAAAAAGCCTGTTGCTTATATCAGTGGTACTTTAGTCCTCAAACTGACAGTGTAGCTCCTTAGCACTTGAAAGAGGTCTTTGATAGCAGATTTTCCTGATGCAATATGGCTTTTGATCATGGATATAAATAAAATGAAGCTTTTGACACTTCCTATCTTTTCTCTATCTGCTATGATGTTGCCTACTGAGTCAGTGGTGAGGAACTTTATTTTCTTGAGGTTGACATAGAATCCATATTGAAGGCTGTAACCTTTGATCTTCTGTAGTAAGTGCTTCAGTACTTTCAGAAAGGAAGGTGTGTCAGCTGGATAATATAGGTTGTTGGTGAGTCTTCCTCCAATCCTAATTGTACATTCTTCTTCATGGAGTCCAGCTTTTTAAATGATTGGCTCCGCATACAAATTTAGTAGGTAGGAAAAAGAGATATAACTCTGATGCACACCTTTCCTGATTTTAAACCATGCAGTGTTTCCTTCTTCTGTTCCAAGGCCTGCATCTTAACTTGAGCCATACACGGGCCCTCAAATAACGCTAAGTTCAATTAAAGTACAAAACATACCCATGAATTTTTCAACATAGCTGTAATGGCTACAATCTTTTGAATGTCCCAGTTTTGCAGATACAGAAAAAGCTCTTGTTTCTAACAGTCCTGGGAGGTAATCTCGAAGTAGGCACATTGTTATTTGTTCAAGTTCCCATTCTCCTCGCCCCACCCCCACACCCTGAGCCATCCAATTCCAAACTTCATTCTTCCCCTTCTATGGAATGAATGGCCTTGAAGGATCTGTAATGAGGACGACAGCAGAGAGTCAGAAAAATGCCAAGGGGACCAGTGAGAAAAAGGAACAAGACAATTAGTTGCATAATAAATTGAGCAGGGAAGATAATGAAAAATAAACAAATGAATTTAGGGCAAATCGTCTATTAGCAAGAGAGGTGGGGGAGTGCCCAGGAACCCTCTGTGGAGACTAACAAGTTCAGCGTTTCCTGACCCATATTGTGCATGTGTGTGAAGCTGGCATGTTTGGTTGATTCTGAATGCTCTTCACACTGCGCTCTACTCCAGGTCTTTGACCTTAGAAAAAGAAGTCTACCAGAACGAAGGCTGCATAGTGCACTGGACTTGGGAGGTGGGGTTGTATAACAATAAAAGAATTTTTCTTTTACTTTTCAAAGAGAAGAATGAACTGGAGGGGAGGGGTGGGCAGGGAGAAAAGTGCAACAATGAATG
>NW_006399774.1:1700554-1713574 GCF_000299155.1 Elephantulus edwardii | reverse complement strand
AATCCATATTGTAGGCTGCAGTCCTTGACCCTCTGCAGCAGGTGCTTAGGTCCTCCTCAGTTTCAGCAAGCAGGGTTGTGTCATCTGCTAATGTAAAAAAAAAAATTAAGTCTAAAGAGATCGAGGCTGCTTGTTGTCTCCAGCTAGCCCATTTGTCCATCAGTCCCAGCCGTTGTTTCCCTTTTAGCCTCTGGTCTCTAAGTTCAGTTCCCACCTTGTAGTGTATTGCTTCTGTCTAGATGCTGACAGCTGAATGCAGGCTTAACATCACCAGCAAATTGACCTAGAAAACATTCCAAGTAATACACCTAGGAAGGAATGGGAGAAAGAATCTGAAAAGAGGGCAAAGGATTATTAAAGGCAGCAATAAAGGCAGCAAGAGCAGAGAAGACGGAGCAAAGACATTAGACTCCAGGAGTGCCTTTAATATCGGCTATGGTGTGTCAGGGGAGATTGAGTCACCAGCCATTGCTCTTTATTTCCTCAAAGGACCAGAAGAAAGCAGTTAAATATAGTCTGGAATTTAGGTTAGATGTAAGGAAGAGAGTTAGCTTTGTTTAATAAAGAAAAACATCCTTGGCAAGACTGTATTATTCACCCGGGAGCTCTGGTGGCCTAATGGGTAAGAAGGTGTGCTGCAAACACAAAGGCAAGTGGTTCAAATCCACCAAATGCTCTGAAGGAGAAAGATCAGAATGGGGAGTTGGGGGCGGGGCATTTCCTCCTGTGCAATTTACAGCCTCTGACAACCACCGGAAAGGTCAACCATGAGTCAATTAGGACTCCTCACCCCATAACAATAACATACTTGGCCACGTGTGTGTTGCTGCTGTTAGGTGCCTTTGAGTCAACTATCACTCAGAGCAACACTATGAAGAAGGGATTGAAATCTTGCTCTATCCAGCGCCATCCTCACCATCTCTGCAGGATCAAGCCCATTGCTGCAGCCTCTGTCCATCCCATCTCATGGAAGATCTTCCTCTTTTCCGTAACCATCTATCATACATAATCAATCAATCTCTCTCTCTCTCTCTCTCTCTCTCTCTCTCTCTCTCTCTCTCTCTGTGTGCGTGTGTGAGTTTAAAAGCATTTGCAATTAATATTGTTATATGTCGGTGAGTCAGAACCAACTCATAGCTGAAACCCTGTGGGTTTTCAGAGGCTGCAAATCACATAGGAAAAGATTAGTCATCTTTCAACAAACAGCAAGTGAATTCAAACCTCATGCATCTAAGAAACAGCTAGTGGATTCAAACTTTATGCTTTTAGTTTGCCAGCACACTTCCTTACCACTAGGCCACAAGAACTCAAAGAAGATGTCACTGGAATTCTATTATGTGTCCTCTGGCCTTGATTCCATCACCATGACAATATTTGCTGACCACCACTTTTTCTTTATTTTCAACTTGTGCGTTCCCATTGTTAGTTATTATTACTGTATCTTGAGTGTATGCCAGATTGAGTAACAGGCTTTCCTTGAATGAATATGGATATTATTCTATCACTGACAGCATAGTACTTCAAAGTAGATCTTGAGAAGGATTGTAAAGGCAGCAATAAAAGCATCAAGAGCAGAGAAGATGGAGCAAAGACATCTTTTTGATGATGGACGTCCAACTTGTTGTTGCTGGTGTACCAGACCTCTCAATTGTCTGATTCAAAATGGCCAGTACCAGCCCATTTCAGCTCACTAACGCCTAGGATGTTACTCTTTAAGCATTCCACTTAATTTCAGACAACTTCCAATTGTACTAGATTTAGACTGAACATTATCATCACGTTTGATGGAGAAAAGATTGAGTTGTCAGTTATTTAGTTTTACTTGGATCCACAATCAACACCTGAGGGAAGCCAAATATCAAATTTACTAATAGTAGACCAAATAGTAGAGCAGATTATCCAAGAGGCTGGGCTCTATGAGGAGACGTGTGGCGTTAGGATTGGTGGAAGATCTATCAACAATCTGTGTTATGCAGATGACACAACCTTGCTCGCTGAAACTGAGGAGGACCTCATGCACTTACTGCAGAGGGTCAAGGACTGCAGCCTTCAGTATGGACTGAGGCTCAATGTCAAAAAGACAAAGATTCTCACCACTGGACCAATTGGTAGCATCAGGATGGATGGCGAAGAGATTGAGATAGTTCACAGCTTCAGTTTGCTCGGCTCCACAGTCAACACTCTTGGCACCAGCGGCAAGGAAATAAAAAAATGTATTGCGATGGGAAAGTCTGCTGTTAGGGACCTCTCTAAAGTACTCAAGAGCAATGGTGTCTCTTTGGAGACAAAGGTGCGTCTAATACAGGCCATGGTCTTTGCAATCACTTGTTATGCATCAGAGATCTGGACAATGACTAGGGAGGACAGAAGGAGAAGTGACGCCTTTGAGCTGTGGTGCTGGAGAAGAGTATTGACTGTACCATGGACCGCCAAGAAAACAAACAGATTCATCCTAGAGAGGCTTAAACCAGGCTACTACTTGGAGGCAAAGATTCTGGGGCTTCGTCTGACATACTTTGGACATGTTGTAAGGAGAGATAGGTCCTTGGAGAGGGTCATCATGCTGGGTAGAGTAGAGGGACAGCGCAGGAGGGGAAGACCCTCTATGAGGTGGATTGATTCAGTGACTGGGGTAATCGGGATGGGTGTGTCAGAGGCAATGCGATTGGCACAGGATAGAGCAGGGTTTAGGGCTGTTGTACACAGGGTCACTATGAGTTGCAAAGGACTCGATGGCACATAACAACAACAACAACAACAGACCAAATGCTATATCAGGCAATGATATAGTTCTGTTCTATATCATTCCTGGTAGTCTGTCTCATTATTAATAATTATAAAATTATTTCATTCTTTGGGACCCTCGGTCTGCAACAAACACCACAGTCACAACAGTCAAAAAAGTCAGAAGATGGGTTCACTGAGCAAATCTTCTGTTAAGGATCTTTTTAAAGTGCTAAAAAGCAAGGAGTCAGTTTAAAGATTAAGGTGTACCTGACTCAAATGGTGGTTTTTCAGTTGCTTCCTATGCAACGGAAGGTTGGACAGTTAATAAGGAAGACTGATGGGGAAGAAACTATGCCTTGAATAGTGGTGTTGATGAAGGGTATTGAATATCTATTTCTAAAAGAACAAACAAATCTGTCTTGCAGGAATTGCAGTCAGGGTGTTCTTTTGAGGCAAGGATGATGAAACTTTATCTCACATACTTTGGACATGGTGTCAGGAGGTACTTACCCCTGGAAAAAGATGCACGGAAAAGTAGAACATTGACCAAAGAGAGAGACCATCTACGAGATTGCTACAGCAAAAGCAACAATGAACTTGAACGTGTTGGAGATTGTAGGATGGTGCATCACAAGGCAAGGTTTTCATCTGTTGTTTAGGGCAGCTGTGAGTCATAGAGGACACAACATCACCTGTCAACAACAGTTGTTAGTAGTGGATGTTTGCAGCTGCCTTTCCTCATTTTGAGTCTTGTTACAAGTGAAAGTCCTTTATTGAAGGTGTTATTCCACCATGTCATTACAGTAGACTCCACTTCAAGGAGGCAGCTCTTCCTTAACAGAGAATTCTTCCAGAAATGAAATTTTGGGTTTTAATTACTTTTTTTAAAAAAATCAGTTTTATTTTTTGGTGAAAATCAACAAAGCAAAACCTCCTACTTGAGAGTTTCTAGACATAATCATCAGTCACATGGGTTACAGACTTTACATTGTGTTAACTTTCTCATTGTTTTTCCAGCTGATACATTTCCCTTTACCTAACTCCTTGCCCCTCTACTTTCTCATTTATATGTTCCTCAGCTGTTGATCATTTGGTCTTCTATACAACTCGTTTTTTAAAGAAACATGTTACTCCAGGTTGACAATCTTTACCTTTTGCATAAAATGTTACTAGTTTAAAGGTTGCTTTAGAAGACAGTTTCAATTCAAGGTTTCAGGAGCAGTTTAGAGACACAATCTAAGGTCTTGTCCTTTTTCATTAGGTCTAATAAATCTGGATCCTTTATATAAATTCTGTTCCCTTGGACACTGTCTAGTTCTTCTAGTTTCAAGATGGAGAAGGGAATGGTTCATGTAAGCAATTAGTCCCATAACCTAGTTACTTCTCTCAGTTTCCATTTCCTTCTTTTTATTTGTTCCCGACAAGTAAAGCTAGATCTTGGATATGTTTTTTGAGACCCCAGATAATATTTACCATAATGGGAGGAAGCACATAATTTTTAAGAACTATGTTATAAGAGTTGCCGTACAGAGGTAACTAATGGTTGCTGTGATACTGAACACTGTGACACTAATGTGTCAAATGCGTTAATGGTTACCCATGGCGGACAGTGTTTGGTGGAGCTTCCCGATTAAAAGAAGCTTGAAAGCATGAGTGGCATCACTTCCGATATAGCTTGCCTCTGGAAACTCTAAGAACCTGGAAAAAGGATGAAAATTACACAGTTGTTCAGGTCTTTCACTCAAAGGGTCGCTATGAATTGCCTATGACTCGGCGGCACTTAACAACAACAACTTTATAAGAAAGAAGTATAGTGTGAAGCACAATGTACATGAACTTTGTAAACAAACCAAGATAATTTTTTTTTTTTAAAAAAAGCCCAACTATATTATTTATGCCAATGATATATTGTCCAAAGAGACCACAGTGGCCCTCGGCCATGAAGCCAAGGAAGCTGGTCTGAGGAAGTTATTGATTATGTCTAGTTAGTATCGGCAGCTCTAGTCCTTTCCCCGCTTCCCTCACATCATGTCTTTTTTGGTTGTTGTCATTGTTGCAAAACCAAGGAAATTTTGTTTTGCCAACTACATGGGAAACAAAAATAGACCAGGCTTCCCAGCTGTTCTGTAAGGCTGTCTTCTTGCAGCTGTTTCCGAAACCCCTTTCTCTTCCCCTCTCCAGACTAAAATTGCTAATCATCATGCCAGAGTTGGTAATCTTCTCGAAATTTAGAAGAAGAAGAGAGAGGGAAAGACTAATGGCTTTGATTTGCAAATACTTAAGGGTGGGCGTGTGGAAGGTGCAAGTTTCTAGTGTTTTCACAGAAACCATGCACACTTCCATCTGATTAGGGAGTGAGACGCCATCCGATGGAGAGGGGACAGGTGCCGTGGTCATGAGGAAACAAGGTTCAAGGACATCATTGCTCCAGAGTTAGTTGATGAAACACCAAACTGGAAACCAAGACTTATAAGACAATTCAACTATGATTTTTTTCCTTACATTTACGCTCACGCTTCCTCAGTGGGTAGGCTGGGCACAGTGCCTCAAGTTTTCATCTTGGCTCAAGTGCACATTACACTGACCTTTATTTAAACCTGAAAACCCCAGAAGGTCATTGTGCTGAGCAAGTCAGCCGTGAGTCAGGGCAGCCTTCCGTGTGCCGGTGTGAGCCTGTCCTCCTCAGGATTTCCTTCTTAAAATAAACCTTTTATTATAGTTTGGGTGTAAGTTAACATAGCAAATAAATTTCCCGTTTAGCTGTTTACACACACTTTGCTTCATATTGGTCACAATCCACTCAGTGTGACAGCACTCATCCTTCTCCTTCCCTGGATGTCCTGTATCCGTTCTTCCTTTCCAGTCCCCTCTTCCCTTCTGAGCTTGGTTTTCTGGGCACAAGCTGCCCCTTTAATCACATATCAGTGTTTCAGGGAGTATCTTTGTTCATGGCCTTACTGTTCACCTCACAGGCTGTCTATTATCTGGCTGAGATCTGGACGTGAGGAGTTTCTAAGGGCCGCAGAGTCAGTCACTGCATTGGGTTTTCAATAGCTTTTTTGGAAGTGAATCTCCAGGCTTTTCTTTGGAGGCACTTCTGAGCAGATTTTTTTTTTTTAATTTTTTTTTTCTGAGCAGATTTGAAAACTTAATTTTTGGTTTTTAGTAGAATTTGGTAGTCATTTTTACCCCCAGAGATTCATTCAGATGCAATTATCAGCAGTAAAATTCTTTCTTTCTCTGCCACGTTTTGCCCTGCTTTTAAGTTTTCCTGCAAAGCCATGGACTGAGAAGGGATGCAAATGACAAGGAGCCAAGGAGGCTTCTGCGGGAACATGCAGCCGCCAAGGGGTCTGCTCTGGGTTGGGGCTACCCTTGTGGGCTTGTTCTCTCCACCTGTTTAATCCAGCTTGGTTTCATTCTGTGGCTTGGCTACAGTTTGGACACTCAATACCAGCCGCTGTCTTGTCGAGTCCAACTCATGACATTCAGGTGTGTGTCAGAGTAACCTGTGTTCTGCAGGGTTTTCAAGGGCCCATTTTTCCACAGTGCATCACCAGGCCTTTCTTCTGAGGCATCTCTGGATGGACTTGAAACTCCAAGCTTTTGGTTAGCTGTATGTGTTTTGGTGGTTTGTGACACTTGAGGCCTCCATGGGCACTTTGGTTACAGCTTATTGTGTTGTTTGAGCCTCTGGGAGGTACTACAGTTCAGTGACTGACTTAACTGTTCAGCTGACAATTTACACCCATCCAGACATGCCTCAGAAGACTGGCCTGGTGACCTGTTCCCAGAAAGCCACACAGCCTTTACACTCTAATGGAGCAGTGCTACCCAGATACACAATTCCCAAATTGGTGGAAGTGAGTTAGAATTCACGCAGTGGTAACTGTCTTGGTTTGTTGTTATCTGGAAAGGCCATCTAGGTGCACTAAGAGAACACTGAACAACTGTCTGTTCTTGTTTGTTTGTTCTTTAATTGTTGTTGTTGTTGCTATTGTTATGTGCCATCAAGTTACTTGCAACTCATAGTGACCCTATGTACAACAGCCCTAAATTCTGCTCTGTCCTGTGCCAATCACACTCTCTGATACGCCTATCCCGATTACCCCAGTCACTGAATCAATCCACCTCATAGAGGGTCTTCCCCTCCTGTGCTGTCCCTCCATCCTCCCAAGCATGATATCCCTCTCCAAGGACCTGTCCCTCCTTACAACATGTCCAAAGTATGTTAGATGAAGCCCCAGAATCCTTGCCCCTAAGGAGCCACCCAGTTTAACCCTCTCCAGGTTGAATCTGTTTGTTTTCCTGGCAGTCCCTCAATACTCTTCTCCAGCACCACAGTTTAAAGGCATCAATTCTCCTTCTGTCCTCCCTAGTCATTGTCCAACTCTCTGATGCATAACAAGAGATTACAAAGACCATGGCCTGTATCAGATGCACCTTAGTCTCCAGAGAGACACCATTGCTCTTTAGTACTTTGGAGAAGTCCCTAACAACAGAATTTCCCATCACAATACGTCTTTTAATTTCCTGGCTACTGGTGCCGAGAGTGTTGACTGTGGAGCCAAGCAAACTAAAGCTGTGAACAATCTCAATCTGTTCTTTAATTATACACTGAGAACCAGAGACTTGAAAATGTTACTAGGTCCTCAGTCATCAACTTTTAAAATAATTTCTCTAAGGCGTGGTTGCATCTGGAAAGAACTGGAAATCAGTGGCTTAATTCCAAGCCCACAACTGTACAACTAAACACACCCAGGAATAAATCAGTGTTCCTTATCTCTGTTGCGAATAACATCCAATTCTCTCCTGCTCCTGGGGGACATTCCATATATGAATTTGGCAGTTCTTCCTAAATGGCCCTTTTCAGAGATTCCTAGCATTCATACACAAATTTCTTTCTTTTTTAAAAAAAATTTTATTGGAAAAATCATGTTGGGGATACTTGGAGGTAAGGGTTGGGAGCAGAAGGGTGAGGATGGGCAGGGATGAAAATTGCAGGGATACAGTTGCAAGGCTGCACAATTTGGTTGGTGGGGGGGAGCAGGTGAAGGAAATGGGAAGAATCCAGTGGGGACCAAATGCTTCAGGGCAATGGTAAGCATAGTACAATGGTGATTAAACAAACTGTCTTTTTCACTTGTGGGTTTCTCATTTGGGAATTGGGCACAGACTCTCTGGCTTCTTCATTCTGAACAGGGGCTTTTATATGAAGGAGGAAAGGGAGGACACTTTATCACCTTACTGGTGATCTTGGGTTGAAGCTGCTTGCCTTCTTGTTCTGCTAGATGTTTTCCTGACAGTTACTCCCCTCTGGACTGCAAAGTGTTTTCCCAGATGGGTCCAGTGGAGATGGCTGACTGAACCCTGAGGCTCTATCCTCCTTTGCTTCCTTAGCTGGCAGTTGTATTTCCTTTTTGTCTCTGGAACTGGGTTCAAGGTCAGGTCTAGAGTAAAACACAATGTTAAGGTTACCAAAAAAAAAAAAAGGGAGCAAATATAGACAGAACAAACTTGTGAATTCTGAATAGAAGGGCTTTGGGGGTGTTACTTATGGGTTTACTGGGGGAGAGGGTGGATGAAAGTAGCCTTGATAAAATTTTCTGTATACCCTAGGCAGTTTTTTCTACCCAGGGGTCAGATGGTACAATTTGAGGTCTGAGGAGCTCACCCTGAGGGCCGGCTTGCCTTGCTGGGGGCTGAACACATGGCTCACCCTGCTGCCAGGGGCTGATCGAACTGCCCGCCTGAGGGCCAGATGGCAACCCCCGTGGGCCAGGCAATATACCCCCAGGGCTGGCTGGCACACTCCCCCACCAAAGTCCCTCCCCTCCAAGTCTAGACCCCACACCTCACTGAAGACCAGGTGGCCAGGGACAGCGTCCCCAGTCCCAGTACTGCCACCATTACCCCCTTCCCCCAATAAGTGGTCACACTGTAATTTGAAGTAGGTGTCACTGTCCTCCCCCTTTATAAGTGGAGAAGGGGGCCTGAGAGTGGTGAACAGACCGCCCCCCCCCCAGGTCTAAACAGTTCTTGGCAAAGGCAGACAGCAGATCAAAAGATGTGGTGCATTGAGTCTATCTGCCGTCTGGGACATGCTGCCACAGTTAAATGTTGTTGAGTCCTAGACAGCTCACAATGACTCTCATTAATCCATTATATTGGTAATCTTCTTCTCTGGCCTGGCAAGGGAAACCCCATCCTGCCGCCCTGTCTTTCGCTGCCTCCATCGTGGCTCCAAGAATTCTCCCCAGACAAGTCCACTCTGTGGTGGTGTGGCGGCTCTGCTGCACCAGCCTGGGGGGGGGGGGGGTCGGGTGGCAGTGCCTACCGTCCATCTTGGGTGAGGGGTCCGGCGATGGGAGCCTCATGGAGCTGCAGTGACAGTGGTGAGGCTCGGCAGCAGGGGCCTGGGAGCCGCAGGACTCACCCATTCCTCCCTGGGAATCCTTGATCTCCTGATGTTGAGCCTTGATCTGCACCAAAGACCAGTCATTGACTGTTTAACTGTTCGATTATCAATAAACAGAGGTCTGTAGAAGACCATGGTGGCCCTGCTCCACGTGGTCCGCTGCTCCCACAGCTCGCCAGGCTGTTTCTGCCACCACCGCCATCTTGGAATCCCCCCCCCCCCAGTTTCTAAAATGTATGTTCCTACCCTATGCTATGAGTCGCAAACGACTCGATGGCATATAACAACAACAACATCTATTGAGGGGAATGTGCTGGTATGGCAAAGCAGGAGTGGCTTTTGTCCTCATTAGTGTTTATGGGGACAAAATATGGCTATCCCTGGAAGAAATTTCACCCAGACACTGAAAAACTTGAAAGAGTCGGACACGTCAACTATGAACCACTTCACACATCTAGAGAGGTGCCTGATCTACAGGCCAGAGGACAACAAGAGGTGTAGTAAGCTGGATGTCAGTTGAGCCACCACCTCTTTGTGGGAGGACCTTCTGACCCTGATGATGGCGTGCAGCCCAAATTGGACTGAGATACAGAAAGGCATTCTAAGACAAAGTAGAGTGAAAACTTTAGAAGCTCATAGGATTTTTATTTTGGTGCTAGAATTTCTTTCTTTTCCTTTTCAAAGATTGTATTTTAACATTTTGAAAAGTGTATTCCATCAACAAATTAATGGATAGAGAAACTGTGTTATATTCACACAATGGAATACTATGCTACATTGAAAAACAAGGAACTCATTAAATATTATACAAAATGGGTGACCCTGGAGGACATTATGCTGAATGAAATATCTCAGTCACAAAAGGACAAATACTGCATAATGCTACTGTTGTAAAGTAGGCTGACATTGGGGTTGCAGGGAGACAAAGAAAAGAGGATATAAATAATGTACACTGCATTGAAACAGATAAGGAAGAGAACTGCTTAAAAGGAATCTATGTAGTGTTGTCATGATAAGAGTCCAGAATGAAAGCTGCATAGTGGAGTAGACTGGAGAATAGGGGAGATTGTGTAAAAATGAAAGGATTTTATTTTTTTTTTTTACTTTTCAAAGAGAAAAGTGAACTTGGGGTAGGGGCGGGCAGGGAGGAGAGTGTGCAACTCTGAATGAATGGAAATCCAAAGACTGTAAAATTTTATAAAAATTAATAAAAAAAAGGGGTATCATGTTTGCAAAAGTTGAGGGTCAGTGAAAGAGAGGAAGGCCTTCAACAAGATGGTTTGGCATGGCGAGTGCAGCAACGGGCTCTAGTGTGTCAGGAAGTGTGAGGACACACAGGATGGAACAGGGTTCAGATCTGTTGTTCATAGGGTCACTATGGGTCATACTCAGTTCGACAACACCTAACAACAACAACCAGTCGTTGTAGAGTGTATTTCAACTCCTGGTGAAGTCCTGTGTGCCATAGTAGAAGGATGCTTCCCCCGGCTTACAGAGCGTGACCCTCAGAAGTAGACTGGCAGGCCTTTGTTCTGGGTGCCTCTGCGTGAACGGAACCATTTCTTGAGTGCTTTAACCGTTTGCACCACCCAGAAACCCCAAAGGTAGAGTTGTTCCCAGGTGCCATTGAGTCAACTTTGACTCATAGGGCACAGCCTTGTCCTCTCCTGTGTCATCCTCACAATCCCCACATGCTCAGGGCCGTTGTGGCAGCCACTGTGTTGACCCCTCCGCTGAGAGTCTTCCTCTCTTTCTCTGACCCTCTACATTTCCGAACATGAGTCCCCTCCCGCCCCACCTCCAAGGACTGGCTGCTTCTGATAACATGCCCTAAGTGTGTGAGATGAAGATAGAGGAGACATGTTTTTCATCTCATGGGTACCAGTCTCTTTTGGCAAAGCCTTCCCATCATCTCAACGCTATCAGTTCTCCTAGACTCACCTGTCTGTGTGCTTACACGAGCTGATTCCTCACCTTTTCTTGAACCAGGGGTAATGGTGGTGATTCCTCTCTGGGATACGTAACCTTGGTTCCAGGGATGATTGACAATGTCCACAACCTATGAGACCAGGGCACTCACCCATCAGAACAGCCATTAGCTGAAAACCAACTGATCCCGGCAGGCCAGTGCACAGTGGCTGGTTTATAGCTTTGGTTGACAAGAGAGAAAACGTGCTGAGAACACGCCTCTTCAGAAACGTAAGTGGGAAACAGGATGTGGGAAGGTCATGTTTGTTGACAAAACCAACCAGTGGAGGGTTGGACTGAGGTCATAAGCAGAACTAGAGACAGAAAGTGATGCCTTGTGAAGTTAAAATTCCTACTCTGGTTGTGGCAAAGGGCAGTGACATGGTCACTCTTTGATAGCATCACTACACAAGGCTTCCTTGGGATTTGTGAGCAAATAAATCCCTTTTGTTCTTTAACTTTCTGGCTAAAATTATTTCTAGTTAATTGTCCCCCTTATAACAAAGTCCAATAAGGTTGGTACAGGATAGAGTAAGGTTCAGAACTGTTATACATAGGGTTGTTATGAGTCACAAGCAACTGGACAGCATTTAATAACAACAACAACAACAACAACAACAACAACAACAGAGTCCCAGCTGATCTATTAGGGAACTTTGGTGGCATAGGGAGCTATGGGGAGCTGCATTGCCAACCAAAAGGCCCCGGCTCTGTGGTGGTTCAAACCCATCAGTGACTCCACGGGAGAAAAATGGACAATCTCTTCTTGTAAATTTAAGTTTCAAAAGCCAGCTAGAGAGTTAGCTATGAGTCAGAAAAAACTGAGCCAACTCTGAATTTTTGTTGAACTTATATGTTAAACAACTTGACTATATTCTTCCAAACTTATTGTCATTCAGTTTTGCCAATGGGTATTTTATTCAACTGTGGTACATATATATGCAACTAAATGTCACTTCAAGAGTCTTCACACATAATACAGTTCTGTGATGTTAGTGATACATCTCACTGGTGTCCAGCCAGCACTTTTGTGCTTCCCCAAATTACAGCATCATACTTTTTTCCTTTGTCACTAGCAGAGTTTTAGATTCTTTTATAATCTGCTTTCTCTACTCAGTAGGTAGTTATGGCCTCGTGGTAAGAAGCTGTGTTGTTAATCCCAAAGGCATGCAATTCAAATCCATCAGCTGCTCTGTGGAAGAATGATGGGCAATGTCCTTCCATGTGATTTACTGCCTCTGAAAATCCTCTGGAGGTTCAACTATGAGTCGGTTCTGATTTGATGTCGTATAACAATAACTGCTCAATTGTATATACTAATATAGAAATGTTTATTATATTTTAGATATTAAAGACCTTAAAATATGTATTAACAATAACTAATTGATGCGTATGTTGTTGTTGTTCGGTGCCATTGAATTGAGCATGACTCATAGTGACCCTAAGAACAAAAGATCTGAACCCTGTTCTATCCTACACCGTCCTCACACTTCCTAACACTTGTGGCAGTCACAGTGTCAATCGACCTGGTCAAGGGTCTTCCTCTCCTTCGCTAACCCTCTTGTTGTTGTTATGTGCCGTTGAGTCACTTGCAACTCATAGCGACCCTATGTACAATAGCCTTAAACTCTGCTCTGTCCTGTGCCAATCTCATTGTCTCTGATATGCCTATCCCGATTACCCCAGTCACTGAATCAATTCACCTCATAGAGGGTCTTCCCCTCCTGTGCTGTCTCTCCATCCTCCCAAGCATGAAGTCCTTCTCCAAGGACCAGTCTCTCCTTACAACATGACCAAAGTATGTTAGATGAAGCCCCAGAATCCTTGCCCCCAAGGTGCCACCCAGTTTAACCCTCTCCAGGTTGAATCTCTTGGTTTTCCTAGCAGTCCATGGTACCCTCAATACT